>NC_036853.1:37589172-37657389 GCF_002910315.2 Salvelinus sp. IW2-2015 | reverse complement strand
CGAGTATACAGAGGAGTATAGAGTGCAGTGATGTGTCCTATAAGGAGCATTGGTTGCAAATCTGATGGCCAAATGGTAAAGAACATCGAGCCGCTTGAGAGCACCCTTACCTGCCAATCTGTAAATTACGTCTCCATAATCTAGCATGGGTAGGATGGAATCTGAATCAGGGTTAGTTTGGCAGGTGGGATGAAAGAGGAAAAATAAATTTTTCAGCTTTGATATGTGCTGAGAGAATGACAGTGTACCGTCTAGCCATACTCCCAAGTACTTGTATGAGGTGACTACCTCAAGCTCTAAACCCTCAGAGATAGTAATCCCACTGGTGGGGAGAGGGGCATTCTTTTTACCAAACCACATTACCTTTGTTTTGGAGGTGTTCAGAACAAGGTTAAGGGCAGATATAGCTTGTTGGACACTAAGAAAGCTTTGTTGTAGAGTGTTTAACACAACATCCAGGGAGGGGGCCAGCTGAGTATAAGACTGTATCATCTGCATATACATGGATGCGAGAGCTTCCTACTGCCTGAGCTATGTTGTTGATGTAAATTGAGAAGAGTGTGGGTCCTAGGATCGAGTGTTGGGGTGCTCCCTTGGTGACAGGCAGACCCCTCAGAGACACCAATACTCCTTAGCCAGACCACAAGAATTGAATGGTCTACTGTATCAAAAGCATTGGCCAAGTCAGCAAATATAGCAGCACAACATTGCTTAGAATCAAGGGCAATGGTGACATCATTGTTGACCTTTAAGGTTGCAGTGACACATCCATAACCTAAGCAGAAACCAGATTGCATACCAGAGAGAATACTATGGACATCAAGAAAGCCAGTCAGTTGATTATTGACAAGTTTTTCCAACATTTTTGATAAACAGGGCAAGATAGAAATAGACCTATAACAGTTAGGATCAGCATGATCTCCCCATTTAAATTAAGGACGAACCATGGCTGCCTTCCAAGCAATGGGAACCTCTCCAGAAAAGATAGACAGGTTAAAAAGGACGGAGACAGGCTTGGCGATGATAGGGGCGGCAACCTTAAAAAAGATAGCCCTATTTGGTAAAAGACCAAGCCCCAATAAATTCAAGTAGCAAACACATCTCGACATCAACTGTTCACAGGAGATTGCGTGAAGAAGGCCTTCATGGTCAAATGAATGCAAAGAAACCACTACTAAAGAACACCAATAATAAGAAGAGACTTGCTTGGGACAGGAAACACGACCAATGGACATTAGACCGGTGGAAATCTGTCCTTTGGTCTGATGAGTCCAAATTTGAGATTTTTGGTTCCAACCGCCGTATCTTTGTGAGATGCAGAGTAGGTGAACGGATGATATCTGCATGTGTGGTTCCCACCGTGAAGCATGGAGGAGGGGGTGTGATGGTATGGGGGTGCTTTGCTGGTGACACTGTTAATGATCAATTTAGAATTAAAGGCACACTTTAACAACAAGTATGGCTACCACAACATTCTTTAATGATACGCAATCCCATCTGGCTTGCACTTAGTGGGACTATCATTTTGTCAACAGGACAATGACCCAACACACATCCAGGCTGTGCAAGGGCTATATGATCAAGAAGGAGAGTGATGGAATGCTGTGTCAGATGACCTGGCCTCCACAATCACCCAACCACGACCCAATTGAGATGGTTTGGGATGAGTTGGACAGCAGAGTGAAGGAAAAGCAGCCAACAAGTGCTCAGCATATGTGGGAACTCCTTCAAGACTGTTGGAAAAGCATTCCAGGTGAAGCTGGTTGAGAGAATGCCAAGAGTTTGCAAAGCTGTCATCAAGGCAAAGGGTGGCTACTTTGAAGAATCTAAAATATATTTAGATTTGTTTAACACTTTTTTGGTTACTACATGATTCCATATGTGTTATTTCATATTTATGATGTCTACACTATTATTCTATAATGAAAAACCCTTGAATGAGTAGGTGTGTCCAAACTTTTGACTGGTACTGCATGTCTTTTTCAAGTTTCATGTGTGCTTGTTTTTAAATGGTCGAATTAATAAACNCTTGAATGAGTAGGTGTGTCCAAACTTTTGACTGGTACTGCATGTCTTTTTCAAGTTTCATGTGTGCTTGTTTTTAAATGGTCGAATTAATAAACTTAACTAAACACAGCAGAAGAGCCGCACAACTGAGAGCCACAGTTTTTAGTCTGCTGTGGGGTTGCTGAAAGGATATGGACCTGGAGGGCGGATTTGGTGCATTTGGGGCAGAAGGGTAGGATGAGGTCAGACAGGTACTTGGTCCAGAGTTGTGGATAGCTTAGCAGGTGTGAACCAGGATTTTAAAGTCAATGTGTGAGGATATGGGGAGCAAGTGGAGGTTGATCAGCACTGGACTGATGTGCTCACAGGGGAAGGTGTGAGTGKGGACACGTGCAGCACAGTTCTGGACATATTGTAGCCTTCTAGGCACTTGGCAGATGCGCTAACAAACAGGGCGTTACAATAGCCAGACGGGATGAGAGAAAGGCATGGATGAGTCGCTCAGCTGCAGTCTGTGACAGCATAGGTGTCACGCCCTGACCATAGTTTGCTTTGTATTTMTCTATGTTTTGCTTGGTCAGGGTGTGATGGGCATTCTATGTTGTATGTCTAGGTTGTCTGTTTCTATGTGTTTGGCCTGATATGGTTCTCAATCAGAGGCAGGTGTCAGTCGTTGTCTCTGATTGGGAGCCATATTTAGGGAGCCTGTTTTGTCATTGTGGGTTGTGGGTGATTGTTCCTGTTTCCTGTGTCTTTGTGTATGTCACCAGACAGGACTGTTTCGTTTCGTGTTATTCTCGGTTATAGTTATTTTGTTGTTTTGTTCGAGTATTCGGTTTTCATTAAAAGGAATATGAATACTCACCACGCTGCATCTTGGTTCTCTCTTTCTCCTCACGATGAACGTTACAATAGGTCATAGCCTGGCAATGTTTGGTAGGTGGAAAAATTGGACTTTGGTCACACTTTTGATGTGYACCTCAAACAAGAGCTGACTGTCAAACATCACACCCAGGTTGTGAACCTCACTGGAGCGGGGACCTTGACACCATCAATATTGAGGACGTAGCTGCTGATTTTGTTAATGATGGTGTGAGTACCATTCAGGACGACCCCCTGCAGTTTAACTGCAGGAAGTACAGCTGTATAAACGCGTTTATGTCATGCAGGCAACTGACAAGGAGTGTTGTGGCATTGGCAGTGTCATTGTTTGTTGAAACATACAGCTGAGTGTCGTCAGCATAAAAGTGAAAGCCCAGTACGTGTTTCTTCGAGATGTTTCCCAGGGGCAGCATGTAGACACAAAACAGTAGTGGCCCCAGGACCGGGCCTTGAGGGACCCCCTGGCGGACCAACACTGTGTCTGACCTACTAGGTCCGATTGCTACAAACTGGCAGCGATAAGTGAGATAGGACCTGAACCAGTCCAGCAGTATGAGGATGTTGGCAGCCCCAGAGTCAGCATTCATGAGGAGGTCATTGGTGACCCTTACCAAGGCTATCCCTGTGTTGTGTCTAGCTCTGAAACCCGACTGGAAGGGCTTSAGTAGGTTGTGATCGTCCAGAGGGTTTTGGAGTTGACTAGACACAGCACAATCGAGGAGCTTACTCGGGAAGGGCAGGTTGGAGATAGACCTGTAGTTCTGGAGGTTGTTAGGGTCAGATCCAGACTTTTTAAGTTCTTGTGTGACTGCGACGAGTTTGAGCTGTTTACATATGGTTTAAGTATTCACAAGGCCAGCCATTAAAGAGGCGTGTTTGTCTAGCACATACATATCTAATGCATTATTAACCATGCAACACTCCATCTCATGGTGTTCCCTGATTCCGTCCCTCCCAGACAAAGGAGCACTAACGGAGGCAGAATAGCAAAAGCATTGCTCAATCTGTCAGACCTTTATATAAAATGACCTCAAGTAATGCTTATTCCACAGAAATCCAATGTCCCCCTGGAGGCTAATGACCATGAAAGAGCCCTTGACTCAGACCCTGATGTGCTGGGTCCACAGCTGATCGATCACAAGGCCCGGGATGTGTGAGGTGCATCGCGATAAGGCACCAGTCATATGCCATCCCAGGCTACGGCACAGCCAAATAGCACATAAAGCCAGCCAGCTACCCAGTTGACTATCCAGCTATCCAGCCAGTCAGTGCCATCTCTGATAAGTGGGAGTCAATTTGAAATTGAATGCATCCTCTCCTATTATCGCCAAAGCAATTTCGAGCCAGCTGACCTGCCCTGCCTTGCTGTGCCTTACGCTTCACTCCACTTTGTCAGCCAGATGCCAGTGAAAAAGCCCCCTAGAGAAAGCCCAGAGATGAAGCTTTGGTATGGATACAGATGACCCAGACTGGAGCAACAAAGTACGGGGTGCTGGGAGGGTCAACTGCTTTCACATTCCCAGCATGGAGTCTGCCAAAGCCTCCTAGCTTTATTGTAGCAGCCCACAACAGTCCTGAATAGGGAGGATTTAGTGTGAATGGGTTGTCGCTCATAGGTGTTATTCCCTGTCATTTCTAAAGGCTGAGAAGAGGATGATAACCCTGTATATTGTGTATACTGTATGTAACTCCTCTGCATGGCAGAGTAGTAGAATCCAGAGTCTTAGTGGGTTTTCCAGCAGATGCCAGTGATCATGCAGAGAAGGACATGGAGGGGGTTTGCTATAGGCAGGAAGGCACAATACCTTATAGGGAAGATCAAAGAACATTAAACATTACAAGGAGAACTTAATTTTATACTAAATCCATTTTCATTGTGTTCATGAAAAMATTATTTTCTGTGCTAAGCTTAGCAATTACACCAACAGTTACTGATGTCTTGAATGGTACTCAAGGGACTTATGTCAGTGCATGGAAGCCTTCATTAACCAACTGTAAAGGATGATGTCCTCCTGTTCTTCTGCATGTATTCCTGTCTGGCCTCGGTGATTGGGTCATGTAAATTTGGTAGTCCAGAGTGAAAGCACCATTCCTCTGATGTTTGCCTAAAGAAAGGGAAGGTTGGGATTAAGTTGTCTATTCAAAAACTGGGGAAAGATCTGATTTGATTCTCTCCCTCTGCTTATTAATCATTGASTTGTATCACTTGATGCTTTCTTTTAAATGTAAAATGTCATACCAAAGGATGAACCAACAGTAATTCCTTGGTGGCAATATGTGGCAAGGCCTTACTGTTTAAAATATTTATTTTGAGCTCCAATAGTTGTTGTAAATACAATCCATAATTTGCACTGTCTTGGCAAAAACCTTCTGTGTTCAGTACCTGACAATGTAAACAATCTACAGTTTACTGGACACATCCAAAAGGACGTGTGATGGACAAATGTAGGCAACACAACGTTTGCAGACGGCGGGTTCAGGAAGAGGATATTTCCTTTGTGTCCGACTTTATTACAGGAATAAGAGGCGTAACTCCATCAGACWGCATGGAAACGGGAAGGTTAGGTAGAGGTTTTCTTCAGAAATGCTCTCTCGGAGACAATTTAAAAAGCTCTTGCTGTAACTAATCCATGAAATAAGAAATATCCAGCCAAACTCCAACCTGAAAGGTGTGTGTGTGTGTGTGTGTGTGTGTGTGTGTGTGTGTGTGTGTGTATGGTGTGACACATTAAATCAGTGTTCAGTGTGCCAAGGGCAAACAAGTGGATGTCTGTGCTACTGATACAGTATGATAGTTCATAGATCTTCCTGTACAACATCTCGAGGTACACTACATTACCAAAAGTATGTGGACACCTGCTCGTCGAACATCTCATTCCAAKATCATGGGCATTAATATGGAGTTGGTCCACCCTTTACTGCTGTCATGACTCTCCTGTTCAGATCTGAAGGATTAGGTTACAGTGTGTCCGCTCCACAGCGCTCTCTCTCTCCCGCAGAGGGGGACCGRTATATGAATGTCATAAATTCCTTGCAGAAACTCTCTTCACTGGACATGCAGTATTGAGAGAGGATTTACTCTGTAGAACAAAGCATTCTTCCCGCCAAAACTCCATCATCCAAAAGTGGGGAATGAAACAATATTTCTGTAAATCGAAGCAGWTGGAAGGGTCCGTGGGCACTTAAGTAACAATAATGTRGAATTCATTACTAATTTGTAATGTAACTAAGGACAGGAGAATTACATAACTGTATCTCTGAACGTATATGCACTACCGGWCAAACGTTTTAGAACACCTACTCATTCTCAAGGGTTTTTCTTTTTACTATTTTCTACTTTGTGGAATAATAGTGAAGACATCAAAACTATGAAATAACACACATGGAATCATATAGTAACCAAAAAAGTGTTAAACAAATGAAAATGTATTTTAGATTTTAGATTCTTCAAAGTATCTACCCTTTGCCTTGATGACAGCTTTGCACACTCTTGGCATTCTCTAAACTACTCTTGGTATTCTCTATGCTTTTCCAACAGTCTTGAAGGAGTTCCCACATATGCTGAGCACTTGTTGGCTGCTTTTCCATCACTCTGTGGTCCAACTCATCCCAAACCAGCTCAATTTGGTTGAGATTGGGGGATTGTGGAGGCAAGGTCATCTGACGCAGCACTCCATCARTCTCCTTCTTGGTAAAATAGCCCTTACATAGCCTAGTGTTGGGTCATTGTCCTGTTGAAAAATAAATGATAGTCCCACTAAGCCCAAACCAGAAGGGATGGCGTTTGGCTGCAGAATGCTGTGGTTGCCATGCTGGTTAAGTGTGCCTTGAATTAGTAGGTGTGTCCAAAATGTTGACTGGTACTGTACATGCTTTATATATATATATATATATATAACAACCCTATATCAGTAAAAAGTTAGTTTGATGCATATTTGATAATCCACAGCAAAATCCCCATTCGTCTGATATTGGCCCAAAGAAAGGGAATGTTTCGATTAAGTTGTCTATCCATAAACTGGGGAAAAGATCCAATCTGACTCTCACCCTCAGTTTATAAATGTTTGACTTGTAACCGTTGATGCTTTCTTTAAAATGTACAATTTCATACCAAAGGATGATCCAACAGTGATTCCTTTGTGCCAATATGTAGGCAAGACCTTACAATTTAAAATACTTATTTTGAGGTGCAATAGTTGTTGCAAATACCATTCATAGTGTGTACTGTCATGGCAGAACGCTTTGTGTTCAGAACCTAACAATGCAAACAATCATCTACATGTAAACTTTACTACGCCATCTTTTTATATCTTGGGGATGTCCTCGGGACTAAATTTAACACATGTCCTGTCAAATGAATGATGTACAACAGAATTAAACAAAGTGCCAAGGTTTGTTAATCTTGTGGCTCGGTGTCCCGCTAGCGGGATAGAAGCCGACAACATCCGGTGAAATTGGAGGGCGCGCAATTCAAATAAATATTCGTAATATTATACATTCACAAACATACAAGTGTCTTATATAATTTAAAAGCTTAACTTCTTGGTAATCCCACTGTGTTTGTCAGATTTCAAAAAGGCTTTATGGCGAAAGCATACCATGCAATTATCTGAGGACAGCGCTCCACATCAACATATTTTTCAACCAGCACAGGCTTCACAAAATCACAAATAGCGATTAAATATATCACTTACCTTTGAAGATCTTCCACCGTTTGCAATCCCAAGGGTTTCAGCTACAACATGAATGGTCYTTTTGTTCAATAAAATCCTTCCTTATATCCCAAAAAGCCAGTTAAGTTGGCGCCATTGATTTCAGTAATCCACTCATTCAACATGCAGGCAAAGGAGTCCAAAAAGCTACCGGTAAACTTCATCCAAACAAGTCAAACAACGTTTCTATCTAATGCTCAGGTAGTCTAAAATGTAAATAAACTATAATATTTCACACAGAAAATACTATGTTCAATAGGAGAGGAAAATCCGTAAGCGCGCGCCGAAAGACTGATTTGGTCCAGGTGCTCTCCCAACAGAAACTCCAAATACTTGTTTGTTTTTCAAAAAATAAGCCTGAAACCTTGAATCAAGACTGTTGACATCTAGTGGAAGCTATAGGAATTGCAATTTGGGTGACGGAGATAGGMGTTTCAAATAGGTTTACAAAATAAGAGCCTGGGAGCTGAAAAAACAACAATTCTGGTCGGATTTTCTTCAGATTTTTGCCAGCCATATCAGTTCTGTTATAGCCACAGACATTATTTTAACAGTTTCAGAAACTTCAGACTGTTTTCTATCCAATGCTACCTATACTGGCTTCTGGGCCTGAGTAACAGGCAGTTTACTTTGGGCACTTCAGAGAGGTGGAAATTCAGGATACTGCCCCCTAGCCCTAAMATTAACAGTGACCGGCAATACATACAATTCATAAATGTAGACGTGTCACCACAATGGAACACACTCACTGGCTGAAACTACCACTTAGGGAACACGCAAGAAAAAATAGTACACTTGTGGTGAAACACTCTTTGTAACACAGCACACGTTTACACAGTTTGTGTAAAATGATAACACACTCATAATTACACACAATGGGTAAGAAGATAACGCTAGTGATGCACCGATATGACATTTTTGGCCGATACAGATATCCGATATTTTCCTTGCCAAAAAAACGATACCGATAACCGATATTTAACATTTTTGTGGCCTTTTAAGCATTCTAGTACAGTTAAATAGGTAACACACACACATGAACGCAGCGGTCTAAGGCACTGCATCTCAGTGCAAGAGGCGTCACTACAGTCCTTGGTTCGAATCCAGGCTGCTTCACATCCGGCCGTGACTGGGAGTCCCATAGTGCGGCACACAATTGGCCCAGCATCATCTGGGTTTGGGTAGGTTGTCATTGTAAACAATAATTTGTTCTTACCTGACTTGCCTAGTTAAATAAAGGTTACACACACATACCACACGACCAAAAAGTTATTTTGTTGGCATTTATGAATGTCCCCGTTACCAGTAAAACATAATCAAAACGTATTTATTTCATTTACTTGCTGTCCTGTTTCAATGTTCATTTGTTCAGTCGTTTCATTCTCAACCAGGATTTCATCATACATGTSAAGCAGTGAAGTTTCAGCTCTGTCTGTCCGTGGCCTCTCTTCCTCGTTGTGCACTGTCACTGTGTCCGTTTCCATCTTGTCCAGCTGTGTATGTAACATTTCACATAAACCCTGTTTCTTGTCTGCATCGATGTAGCAGTCCTTGTACATAGTAAAGAGAGAATGCCACCGAATCGCTTGTTCACAGCCTGTGTCGGCAGTTTTGTTGAGCAGGCATGTCAATGCCATGACAGAGGGTATCCACACAGCAGACATTGTGGGCTAGATTAGGAATACTGTGCTGCATGTGTAGCGCAAAATTTTACGTGGTGCCATTACTTCATGTACCTACGTTATATAGGTATGCATGTCAGCTTTGGAATCGGTTTTGCACATCGGCGTTAAACTAGACATCGGGCCGATTCCGATGTTGCCATTTTTAGCTAATATCGTCCGATTCCTATATGTTCACCGATATAGTGTGCATCCCTAGATAACACACTAGTGATTACACACTCTTGGTAAGATGATGACACACTTGTAACCATTAACATGTGGAAGAACATAAGATTTGCCTTTGCTCTCTAACAACAATAGTCTTCCACTAAGGACAGCCAGCCCTGGAGGTTTCTGGGGAAGGGGTATGAAAAACATACAAACAAACATATAACAAAGAAAAMGAAACTAGTCCGCTCCTCAAGGCAATCCCAAATATTTTTCCTGATTACCGTCTCATGTGCCTGGGAGGACTGAACAAAATACGAAGCTACATACCTAACTTAAGGGACTCAACATGACAGTAAGAGCAGTGGTAAGGATTCTCCAACTCTGTTTACAGTTCCTGGGCTATACCCTGTTCCCAGCKCAAACACTCCAAGCCACTCCTTCCCAAACAACGTTGAAGACGTCACAACAGTCGACAAACTTGCAATAAACAGCCCATGGTGTAAGGACAAGGAGTGTGCACCCTCTGTTGTCTGTGGCAGAAACACAGGCTCACCAATCGAGAGTTCCATCTCACTAACTTATACCTAAATCTCACCTCGTCTCACACCTGCCACTAGGTGCCACGGAATACATAAATTTTACTGGAAACATCCGAAGGGAAGTGTGATGGAGAAAGGTAGGCGACACAGTGTTTGCAGACAGCGGGTCCAAAAATAGGATATTTCCTTTGTGTCTGACTTTATTAAAGAAATAAGAAGCATAACTCCATCAGACAGCATGGAAACGGGAAGGTTACATAGAGGTTTGCTTCAAAAAATMATATGAGACAATTTTAAAAGCTCTTGCTGTAACTAATCCATGAAATAAGAAATATCCAAACTCCAACCTGCAAGGTGTGTGTGCAGACAAGTCATTGGTATGGCGTGACACATCCAATCAGTGTTCAGTTTGCCGAGGGCATCGCTGCAAACAAGTGGATTTCTGTGCTACTGATATGATAGTTCATAACTAGATATTCTGACATTTACAATTAAACCCACTGTCCCATCGTGACACTTCTCATTTTAATGCTTAGTGGATGCATCCTGTTCTTCAGATAATTAAGGAGAGAAAATGTCTAATATCCTGCTGCATACCCCAGTGGTAAAGACGCCCTTGAAGTAGCTGGTGGACACACTTTTGAATGGCATCTGTTAGCTCTCCACAGACAACCTGCGCGTATTCTCGGGAGCGGTAATTCTGGAAATAAATACAACTCATTCATTTCAGCAGAAGTTTTCTAAAGTTCAAAGGGTCCCTCTAATTATCCATGCTTTGCTGAGAATTCAAATTCACGTGCAGACATGAGCCCATTATGCGAAACAAGCCAACAACAACGATCCGACCATCTCCAGAGAGAAGAAAGCAGCTGTTAATGACTAATGAAGGACACATCAGGGATTTCAAACTGAAGGTCGATTGAATTAGAAAAACTGGTAAAACGAAAACATGACCAAACACATTTTTTGGGGGTGAAAAGGTAACACCACTTTTTATTTWTTTATTTAAGATAGTGAAATTATTTTCTYCTCCCTGTGTAAGACCGAGGGTAAATATAAGGGCACGTTCCTTACAAAGTAACCTTACAAACAGTCCCGTTTCTACACTCACACGAGATGGGATGTCATTTGTTTTATTTGGCAAAAGTTCTGAACTGACACACTGAATACAATCTCAATTCCTCAAATTCATTTTTAACAGTTCAGTTCCTAATACTCATAGTGCGCATACTCAACAATTGTAAACAGTACGGAGGCTAATTTGGWGATTTGTCTAGCATGGTCTCATCCTTCTCTTCACCCCGTGCTGGATATGACACCTCTAACATGATGACAAAGACAAAGATGAGAGCACAGATCTGATGCGTCTTAGCCGGTGTGAATCCCAAGCCATGGAGAAAGGCYATTCTACAGAAACACTCCTGATCACACCAATTAGTTGTTTGTAAACAGAACAGGCCTTTGACACTCATACTGTATCATAACATCATCAGTRCATGCAAATAAAAGCCCTTACATTTTTTTATATTATAAAGTCATTTTATGTATCAAAGATTGAATTCATGGAATTGTGTGGTAATAAAGCATATATTTCTTATGGTGTATTAATTCATGTCAAAACCGGTTTGTGTCAACTTGTACTGTCCATTGTGTCATGGTGATTTTATTGTCGTTTTTTCTCCCACCCACCTCTAATTGATGTCATTCTCCATCAGGGGAGTCTGGGTTAATGACTTGCTACCAACATTATCATTATCTTTACAAGCATTAGACCTCTTATCATTATCTTTACAAGCATTAGACCTCTCATCAAGAACTGAAATGCCCACTTAGATATCATCCTGAAGCCCAACTCTGTAACACCAAGAGGTCTTCACTGGAGACAAGCAAAGCCTTTGTTAAGATACAGTGGGGCAAAAAAGTATTTAGTCATTAATACAGGTAACGAGTGGAGGACAGAGGAGCCTCTTAAAGAAGAAGTTACAGGTCTGTGAGAGCCAGAAATCTTGCTTGTTTGTAGGTGACCAAATACTTATTTTCCACCATAATTTGCAAATAAATTCATAGAAAATCCTACAATGTGATTTTCTGGATTTTTCCCCCTCATTTTGTCTGTCATAGTTGAAGTGTACCTATGATGAAAATTACAGGCCTCTCTCATCTTTTTAAGTGGGAGAACTTGCACAATTGGTGGCTGACTAAATACTTTTTTGCCCCACTGTATATCAAAAATCCCCAGTGACCACATGTCAGAACGTTTTTGCTTTCCTATAGTGAATTCGCCTTGCAGAGGCGTGAATGTGTGCGATTAGACAGACCTGGTCCCCCTAGGCCTCGCCTGTGGAGTGATAAAACCGTATCCAGCCTCGCTAGCTTAACACCTTTATGCAACTTTCAATGTATGACAGGCAGCAGTATTATGAATGAATGGTGCTGAATGATCTGAAATGACTCAGGTAAGATCAGAGAAGGGCTGTGTGATACATCACCACTGGTAAGTGAATGGACTGGATATTTCCTGGATGGTTCTGACCTGACCAGGAAAAACTCTGGGCCAATGTCATAGACAAACTCAGGGACATTTCAGGGACACGCCCATATGAACAAAAACTATAGTATTTACTATAGAATTATGTTGTAAACTGTAGTATACTGTACAATACTATACTACACACTGTAGTATCCCTCAACCATGTGTAGTGCTTACAATTGGTTGTGTTAGGTTCTAAATATCAGAGTAAGAACTCAACGGACACTATAAAAGCTTCAACCAAGTTTTTTCACCCCAAAGGATCGAATAACTGAACAGACAGAGACATGGTTCCACCAGTGGTAGTATATACAGTTSAAGTCGGAAGTTTACATACACCTTAGTCAAATACATTTAAACTCAGTTTTTCACATTKCTGACATTTAATACGAYTAAAAATCCKTGTCTTAGGTCAGTTAGGATCACCACTTTATTTTAAGAATGTGAAATGTCCAAATGATAGTAGAGAGATTAATTTATTTCAGCTTTGATTTCTTTRATCACATTCCCAGTGGGTCATAAGTTTCATACACTCAATTAGTATTTGGTAGCATTGCCATTAAATTGTTTAACTTGTGTCAAACGTTTCGGGTAGCCTTCCACWAGCTTCCGATAGTAAGTTGGATGATTTTTGGCCCATTCCTCCTGACAGAGCTGGTGTAACTGAGTCAGATTTGTAGGCCTCCTTGCTCGCTTTTTCAGTTCTGCCCACAAATGTTCTATAGGATTGAGGTCAGTGCTTTGTGATGGCCAATCCAATACCTTGACTTTGTTGTCCTTAAGCCATTTTGCCACAACTTTGGAAGTATGCTTGGGGTCATTGTCCATTTGGAAGACCCATTTGCGAGCAAGCTTAAACTTCCTGACTGATTTCTTGAGATGTTGCTTCAATATATCCACATTATTTTCCTGCCTCATGATGCCATCTATTTTTGTGAAGTGCACCAGTCCCTCCTGCAGCAAAGCACCCCCACAAAATGATGCTGCCACCCCTGTGCTTCATGTTTGGGATGGTGTTCTTCGGCTTGCAAGCCTCCCCCTTTTCCTCCAAACATAACGATGGTCATTAACAGTTGCAAACTGCAGTCTGGCTTTTTAATGGCGGTTTGGAGCAGTGGCTTCTTCCTTACTGAGTGGCCTTTCAGGTTATGTCGATATAGGACTTGTTTTACTGTGGATAGATATACTTTTGTACCTGTTTCCTCCAGCATCTTCACAAGGTCCTTTGTTGTGTGTTCTGGGATTGATTTGCACTTTTCGCACCAAAGTACGTTCATCTCTAGGAGACAGAATGCGTCTCCTTCCTGAGCGGTGTGACGGCTGCGTGGTCCCATGGTGTTTATACTTGCGCACTATTGTTTGTACAGATGAACGTCGTACCTTCAGGTGTTTGGAATTGCTCCCAAGGATGAACCAGACTTGTGGATGTCTACATGAGGTCTTGGCTGATTTTTTTTTTTTATCCCATGATGTTAAGCAAAGAGGCACTGAGTTTGAAGGTAGGCCTTGAAATACATCCACAGGTAAATCAAATCAAATTTATTTATATAGCCCTTCTTACATCAGCTGATATAGCAAAGTGCTGTACAGAAACCCACCTAAAACCCCAAGTAGCAAGCAATGCAGGTGTAGAAGCACGGTGGCTAGGAAAAACTTCCTAGAAAGGCCAAAACCTAGGAAGAAACCTAGAGAGGAACCAGGCTATGAGCGGTGGCCAGTCCTCTTCTGGCTGTGCCGGGTGGAGATTATAACAGAACATGGCCAAGATGTTCAAATGTTCATAAATGACCAGCATGGTACCCTCCAATTGATCAAATTTACATAATTTCTGGAATTTTCCAAGCTGTTTAAAGGCACAGTCAACTTAGTGTATGTAAACTTCTGACCCACTGCAATTGTGATACAGTGAATTATAAGTGAATTAAATCTGTCCGTAAACAATGTTGGAAAAATTACTTGTGTCATGAACAAAGTAGAGTCCTAACCGACTTGCCAAAAACTATAGTTTGTTAACAAGAAATTTGTGGAGTGGTTGAAAAAACAAGTTTTAATGACTCCAACCTAAGTGTATGTTATACTTCCGACTTCAACTGTATACGCCAATTTGGGGTGGAATCTCCTCCTCTCTAAACATTACATCTCTGTTAGGCAGGAAATTAAGTGACACGGGCACTAAAACTGTTCCTTCTTCCTTAATGTGACCTGACCTGACCTCGGCCCCCTTCCTCACTAATCCACAGCTCTCCACCCTTATCAGTGGCCTGCCAAGATGTGATCGTCTTTCCTTCACTCAGATACATTCCAAGCTTTAATTGCCTCTACCAATACATCCCTCCTACAGATAACCATTAACTCTGGTGTAGACCTAAACTATGGCACCACTCATGTCTCTGATATAACTAATGATTAATAACATTTACATTTGGGCCTTCCGAGTGGACCCGGTCACGGCCGGCTGCGGACAGAGCTGTGGACTTGAAGCAGCTGTTTCTAGTGGCACAGCTTATCAACTGAGTAACTATGCATCGCAGTTGATAGCTGTGCCACTAGAAAAACACCGGTTTGATGTCCAAAGGCTCTGTCGCAGCTGGCCGTGACCGGCGAGACCCATGGGGCGGCACACAATTGGCCCAGCGTCGTTCGAGGTTAGGGAGGGTTTGGCCGGGAGGGAATGTTCTTGTGCCATCGCGCTCTAGTGACTCCTGTGGTGGGCCGGGCAATGCATGTTGACACATTTGCCAGGTGTACAGTGTTTCCTCTGACACATTGGTGTGACTGGCTTCCGGGTTAAGTGGCATTGGGTCAAGAAAGCAGTGCTGCTGTGGTTGGGTCGTGTTTCTGGGGAACGCATGTCTCTCAACTTTCGCCTCTCCCGATCCGTACGGAAGTTGCAGCGATGAGACAAGACTAACACCCAATTGGACACCCACATAATTAGGAGAAAAAGGGGGTAAAAAAAATCAAATAATAAATTACAATAATATTCAAACTTTAGAAATCCGAACCCATCAGTTGTTTAGCAACAAAACCGAATTGTGCACAACTATGGGGCAAAACCGATTGGGTTGGCTTAGATTGTTGACAACATGTAAACTATATTTCGTTTCCACATAACATAAACACATTTTCACAATGAGCACTTGTCTCTCAAATACATTGTTACAGTTGTTGGTTAGCTAGCTAGTGAATTTTTGCCATATTAGCATTCACATCAAATTAGTCAAAACACTTCAAAACAAGACATGGTATCAATAACAAGAGTTGAAATGAGCCATCTACGATTCACCACATGTCATTGTTGCTAACTATCTGACCGTCCAGAATCATAAAACCACACAGCCTTCATTTTCGTGATGTTGTCACAAAAATTGTCAGCCAAATTTGTAGTATACTGTAAAATACTACAGTAAATACTACAGTATACAGACTGCAAGAACACTACAGTAAATACTACAGTAATGTAGTAATACGGCAGGTAGCCTAGTGGTTAGAGCGTTGGGCCAGTAATCGAAAGGTTGCTGGATGGAAAACCCGAGCTGACAAGATAAAAAAAATCTGTCGTTTTGCCCCTGAACAAGGCACTGTTCCCCAGTAGGCTGTCATTGTAAATAAGAATTTGTTCTTAACTGACTTGCCTAGTTAAATAAAGGTAAAAAATGTCCGCYAAAACACTACAGTCTGTAAAAGCACTACAGTAATTACTATAGTATATACCACAGTATTTAATTTGTATATACCTTTTACATTCCCCTCCCCCATATCCCAATACTTGTCACCCATAAGTGAGAAAKCTACATGTCAAGTATAGACCATATAGTATGTTCCCTACAGGTTATAGAAAGGAGCAGAATCTCTGAACCATCAGTCTGAAAAAACAGTAGTAATTAATATAGCATATACCATTTTTTTTACTACAGTATATATACACTATACTACAGTCATGTCCGCAATACTAAAGTAAATACTACACTGAATAGGGTTTTTGCTGACATTAGTCTGCAAAAACACTACAGTGAATACTATAGTATTTATACCATAGTATACTATAGTATTTTTTCATATGGGACCTCATACATCATAAGGGAAAGGAGATACATCTGGAACTTGTTTTTACTCAGACAATTTTCTACAGTTTAATTTGTATTTACATTCAAAATAGGGTATTGACAGCAGAGTGTTATCCAAGGCTCACCCCTCTATTCATGAATTTAAGTGTTTAAAGGATTTACCAAAAGACTTAACAATGATGTTTTCCCAATACATGCACTCTCATTTTGTTAATTTCCTGGAGCTTACTTTCTTTGAAATAGGGTCTGACTCATATTCCCCAGCACTGTTTTGGTTTGTTTCATGTAGGATTGTATAATTCAACGTAGCCGTAAATTCTTTCATCCCCAGAGGGAAAGAGAACAGACTAATTAGAATCACTGATAAACCACAGAAAGGGGAGTTGGGAAACAAAGGGAGAGAGTAAAAAAACACTAACCCTTAGAATGCCTTGGCTTGGTAAATGTTAACACAATGCAATCTAGAGGCAAGAAAGATACAAATAATAGCATGTCATGGTGTGGAGGCAAAAACAAAGGCTATGACATTTTTTTTCTTGAATGATTTGAAAGTTGGACTGGGATGAACGTAAAATTAGCATACTTTTTTTTTTTTTTTACAAAAACATCTTTTTTTTTTTATCAAACAAATATATTGTGTTACACATTTGTATCAGAACATGGATAGAATGTCCATTTTAAGAAATGTTACAATAGGAATTGAATTGGTCATTGGTGCTTCATCAATGTCTGTCACAATGATAGGTGACCAAGAGAACGACATGACCTCATTGTGCCAAATGTCATACATTTTTCTAGGATCTGCTCATTAAATTTCTCCTCCTTTTCTTATGTTTGTTCGTGGGGCAGTTGAAGCATGAGATGTTTCCTCCTATTTACAATGAATGAGTCAACGCCACATCTCTCACTCATGCTGAATCAGGCTTTACTGTCACCAAAAGGACATGAACTGAAAAAGTACGACAGTATACAGCACTCGAATAAACACTAAGAATACTTTACAAAACTCAGTAATCAGTTCGTGATTTCTCCCCATTTTCAGGGTAAATTGTGTATARGTGTTGGCCTATCATGTTAATGTGCACATAAATTGCGTAATTTTATTAAAACCATGCTAGGATTAAACTAGTCTTTAAAAAGCCTATCTTTACATAAGCAAAACATCCCTGGTAGTAATTTGCTATGGGGCAGATTACATGGATTATGATAGGATATTTTTAATCTGTGAATTATTGAGAACAGTTAGTTTGAGACATGCTTCTAAAAGTAATACGAGTAACGAAAGGTCATTAAGGATAGGCCTTTGGGCKTCGCAATGTCTAACTGTAGAGAACATGCTACCAACAAACATCCTCAAGACATTTCAGATTGATGTGACTATCAATCACAATTTACTGCATAGGCAAACTAATGTCAGCACTGTCAATATGCCTATGCTTATGGATAGACTCAGCACATTCTAAAAAGAAAGTGTGTTGATTTACCAGATGATTTACTAGCAACTCATAATGTGTTTTCTGCAATGCACAAAGACAGCTGACATCAAGGAGTTCTATAAATTCATAGCCTCTCTTTTTACAAGTAAATTTTTTTTTGGGGGGGGGGGGTGATGAGAAGATAATCTGAAAGCTGTCAGAATGAATCAGGTTAGTCACCAGTGAGTTTTCCATTCGGAGTTGGGATTCTGTCGTGATGACACATACTGTACAGTAGAAGCATATCTCACCCTGATCACACTAGGCATTTTTTTTTATACTGAACAAAAATATAAACACAACATGCAAAGTGTTGGTCCCATGTTTCATGAGCTGAAATAAAAGATCACAGAAAATATTATTTCTCTCAAATTGTGTTGCACACTTTTGTTTACATCCATGTTTGTGAGCATTTCTTCTTTGCAAATATAATCCATCCACCAGACAGGTGTGGCATATAAAGAAGCTGATTAAACAGCATGATCATTACACAGGTGCACCTTGTGCTGGGGACAATAAAAGGCCACTRTTAAATGTGCAGTTTTGTCACACAACACAATGCCATAATTGGCATGCTGACTGCAGGAATATCCACCAGAACTGTTGCCAGAGAATTTAATGTTCATTTCTCTACCACATGTAGCCTCCAACACCATTTTAGAGAATTTGGCAGTACGTCCAACTGGCCTCACAACAGCAGACCACATSTAACCAAGCTAGCCCAGGACCTCCACATTTGGCTTCTTCACCTGCAGGATTGTCTGAGACTAGCCACCCGGACAGCTGATGAAACTGTGGGTTTGCACAACTGAATAATTTCTTCACAAACTGTCAGAAACCCTGTTAGGGGAGCTCATCTGTGTGCTCATTGCCCTCACCAGGGTCTTGACCTGACTGCAGTTCGGCGTCGTAACCAACTTCAGTGTGCAAATGCTCAACTTCGATGGCCACTGGCATGCTGGAGAAGTGTTCTCTTCACAGATGAATCCCGGTTTGAACTGTACCAGGCAGATGGCAGACAGCATGTATGGCGTTGTGTGGGCGAGCGGTTTGCTGATGTTAGTGTTGTGAACAGAGTGCCCCACGGTTGGGTTATGGTATGGACAGGCATAAGCTACYGACAACGAACACAATTGTATTTTATCAATGGCAATTTGAATGCACAGAGATACCGTGACAAGATCCTGAGGCCCATTGTCTTGCCATTCATCCGCCGCCACCACCTCATGTTTCAGCATGATAATACATGGCCCCATGTCGRAAGGATCTGTACACTATTCCTGGAAGCTGAAAATGTCCCAGTTCTTACATGGCCTGCATGTCACCCATTGAGCATTTTTGCTCTGGATCGACGTGTACGAACGTGTGTTCCAGTTCCCACCAATATCCAGCAACTTCACACGGCTATTGAAGAGGAGCGGGACAACATTCCACAGGCCGCAATCAATAGCCTGATCAACTCTATGCGAAGGAGATGTGTCGCAATGCARGAGGCAAATGGTGGTCACACCAGATACTGACTGGTTTTCTGATCCACGCCCCTACCTTTAAAAAAAAAGATATCTGTATTCTCTAAACTCGTGAAGCAATTCCGGGTCATTGTGTGAAATGATAGACAGTAGCCGTGCTACGCCATTCCTTGGTTTACACAGGAGCAAAGGGGAGCTCCAAAATGCTAAGACYTAAGGTTCCCAACACAGGCCTACCAAAATACAAAAAAAGCTTTTATTTGGAATGTAACTGATGAGCAATGGTACTCTGCTAATATTTGATTGGGGAAATCTTCAAATTACAACTTTCTTTCAGTAATAAGAACAAAGAACAGCYGCTGGCATTTCACTTCTAAAGAGAAGAAAGGCATGACAAAAAAACATTAATACATTTGACCATTGACACCATTCAAACTTGCAAATGTTTCATAGGAACAATTAAAACGTATACTTACAAAAATAGGTATTCTTTACAGATATAGCAGTCCCAAATTAATGAATTACATTTCCTTTACACTTTCAATAATACATATGAATGTGTAGGCCTACCTTCAAGAAGACACATATTCATTCAACAAACAATGCTGACACATGGCACCACAGGAGGCTCACAGGTYAAATGGTTCTTAAAATGGCTTACTTCCACTTCCCTTATAAAGGCTGGCAGAAATTGCCCAAAACCTGAAAAAGTGCCACTACTGCTAGACCTCCCATGGTCCCACATGCTACATTTGTGTAGTACATCCATGTATATTTGTCAAATATTGCAGCTCAACAAACCAATGAAATACCAGAAGCTTCAGTAATGATAATAATGCTTGCTATGGTCTTTCCTTACACACGTTTGATGCACAATTGCCATATGCAATACAGAAATTACCAACACAATGTTCTCTGATACAACTGTCCAAACGTTCAGACTAAGAAACAAGCTTGTTGCACAGACGAAAGGTAGATCATAACAAAGACAGAGAGTAGCAATGGTCCTATAACCGAACCCTGTGGTACACCCTTTTTAATTCCCAAGTGATTATACTTGTCTTGCAACTGGGAACACAACATTCCATTACAAAAGATAGATATGACAACAACAACAAAAACAACTACATCAGCCACTTAATTTAAGTGCACATAAAAAACTAAGATGCAAGGCCTCACTATAATGTAKTGGCACGCTGTCGGTATTAAGGTTGATTTGAAATTCCCTTTGAGCTACTGTATGAGAGGATTCCGCACCCCCAAYCCACCTTCATCCCCTCCCATGTTTGGTAGGAATGCCTTGAAGATATGAATGCATTTGAAAGTATAATATGCCCAATAAATATGTTGCATAAGAGAGAATACACTGTAGGTTACATATGGATAGGTCTGTCAAATTCATGGAGAATTTAACTTAGCTTCTGATGTTAATGATTCAAAACCTTGTATTTAATCATCTGTAATCCATTATCGATCTGAAAGATACATATTTTTGTTGTTCACACCGAAAGTGCACCTTAATAAATATATTCTAATGGCTGGAGTAGCTTGGATGGTATTGAGTAGCTTGGATAAATAAGGTGCCCAGAGRAAACTGCCTGCTACTCAGGCCCAGAAGCTAAGATATGCATATTATTAGTYGATTTGGATAGAAAACCCTCTGAAGTTTCTAAAACCGTTTGAATGATGTCTGTGAGTATAACAGAACTCATATGGCAGGACAAAACCTCAGAAAAGATCCAACCAYGAAGTGGGAAATCTGAGGTTTATAGGTTTTCAAGRCTGCCTATCCAATATACAGTGTCTATGGGGTCATATTACACTTCCTAAGGCTTCAACTAGATGTCAACAGTCTTTAGAACCTTGTTTCAGGCTGCTACTGTGAAGGGGGAGAGAATAAGAGCTGATTGACTAAGAGGTCTGGCAGAATGCCATGAGCTCAGTCAGGCGGGCGCACGTGAGAGGTAGCTGTGTTCCTTTTCCTTTCTATAGACAAAGGAATTCTCCGGTTGAAACATTATTGAAGATTTATGATAAAAACATCCTAAAGATTGATTCTATACATCGTTTGACATGTTTCTACGAACTGTAATGGAACTTTTTGACTTTGTCTGGCCTGCGCTTCGTGAATTTGGATTTGTGAACTAAATGCGAACAAAAAGGAGGTGTTTGGAAATYAATMATGGACTTTATCGAACAAAACAAACATTTATTGTGGAACTGGGATTCCTGGGAGTGCATTCTGATGAAGATCATCAAAGGTAAGTGAATATTTATAATGCTTCTTCTGACTTCTGTTGACTCCACAACATGCCGGGTATCTGTATGGCTTGTTTTGGTCTTTGAGRGCTGTATTCAGATTATTGCATGGTGTGCTTTTCCGTAAAGCTTTTTMGAAATCTGACACAGCGGTTGCATTAAGGAGAAGWATATCTATAATTCCATGCATAACACTTGTATCTTTTATCAATGTTTATTATGAGTATGTCTGTAAATTGATGTGGCTCTCTGCAAAATCACCGGATGTTTTGGAAGCAAAACATTACTYAACATAACGCGCCAATMTAAACTGAGATTTTTGGATATAAATATGAACTTTATCAAACAAAACATACATGTATTGTGTAACATGAAGTCCTATGAGTGTCATCTGATGAAGTTCATCAAAGGTTAGTGATTAATTTTATTTATATTTCTGCTTTTTGTGACTCCTCTCTTTCGCTGGAAAAATGGCTGTGTTTTTCTGTGACTAGGTGCTGACCTAACATAATCGCATGGTATGCTTTCGTRGTAAAGACTTTTTGAAATCGGACACTGTGGTGGGATTAACAACAAGTTTATCTTTAAAATGGTGCATAATACTTGTATMTTTGAGGAATTTTAATTCTGAGATTTCTGTTGTTTGAATTTGGCGCCCTGCACTTTCACTGYCTTTTGTCATATCGATCCCGTTAACGGGATTTCAGCCGTAAGAAGTTAAATGCAATGTAGTTTCCCCCACAAACCTCCAAAGAAACATTAGCAAATGGTATCAACTGGGAATGATTGTGAGGTGTCTCACACTCATAAAAGCACAAAACGAATCTAAAGTAGACCTAATCGTATTTATAAAACATAGGAAAGTTTGATGGTTGCTGCGTGTTGCAGTCAGTGAGTTTCAGATAAATTTGCCACTAGTGGTGCTGACTAGACAAACAAGACTGACTCATTCTTCCGGTTATCTGCCTGGAGGGCCTTACAAATGAGCCCTCATTAGATGCATAATGACACATTTCACATACTYCATAAAAGGGATAGTTGATTGGTAAAGATCATTGTCTCTCGGCTGACCCAGTCAATCAGTAAACAGAAACAAGACGTTCTAAGGAAGATCCAATAAACCGTGCTTAATCAGAGGAGGTGGGACTAACAATCACAAGAGAACGAAACCCTCAGGGTTTCCGTTAGGATGGAATGGAAAATATGGCGCTGTACAAGGTGACAGTCGGGAGTAGGCTACAGCATAAGAGGATTGGCGGATTCTAAATTAATATCTAAGGGGCATAACATTTCCACACTCTAATTGTAGTTTAACCAAACTTTCAGTTTAGCATACTTGCTCTTTGACTTCTCTACTTCTCTACCGGAAGTTGATGCTGTTGCTACGCAACCTCTTGCTAGCTAGTTAGCATAACACATGAGTAGTTAGACATATATCGACTGTGGGTGTGTTCTTAAATTCAATCTGGAGTGCCTGCGCTCATAAATTCAGAGCGTTGTCAGATTGTCAGTTTGTAAATTCAATCAATTGAAGGTGTACCTGTGGATGTATTTCAAAGCCTACCTTCAAACTCAGTGCCTCTTTGCTTGACATCATMGGAAAATCTAAAGAAATCAGCCAAGACCTCAGAAAAGAAATTGTAGACATCCACAAGTCTGGTTCATCCTTGGGAGCAATTTCCAAACGCCCCCAAGGTACCACGTCCATCTGTACAAACAATATTACGCAAGTATAAACACCATGGGACCACGCAGCCGTCATACCGCTCAGGAAGGAGATGGGTTCTGTCTCCTAGAGATGAACGTACTTTGGTGCGGAAAGTGCAAATCAATCCCAGAACAACAGCAAAGGACCTTGTGAATATACTGGAGGAAACAGGTACAAAAGTATCTATATCCACAGTAAAACGAGTCCTATATCGACATAACCTGAAAGGCCGCTCAGCAAGGAAGAAGCCACTGCTCCAAAACCGCCATAAAAAAGCCAGACTACGGTTTGCAACTGCACATGCACATGGGGACAAAGATCATACTTTTTGGAAAAATGTCCTTTGGTCTGATGAAACAAAAATAGAACTGTTTGGCCATAATGACCATCGTTATGTTTGGAGGTAAAGGGGGAGGCTTGCAAGCCGAAGTACACCATCCCAACTGTGAAGCACGCGGGTGGCAGCATCATGTTGTGGGGGTGCCTTGCTGCAGGAGGGACTGGTGTACTTCACAAAATAGATGGCATCATGAGGTAGGAAAATTATGTGTATATATTGAAGCAACATCTCAAGACATCAGTGAGGAAGTTAAAGCTTGCTCGCAAATGGGTCTTCCAAATCGTCAATGACCCCAAGCATACTTCCAAAGTTGTGGCAAAATAGCTTTAGGAAAACAAAGTCAAGGTATTGGAGTGGCCATCAAAGCCCTGACCCCATCCTGTAGAAAATTTGTGGACATAACTGAAAAAGCGTGTGCGAGCTAGAAGGCCTACAAACCTGACTCAGTTACACTAGCTTTGTCAGGAGGAATGGGCCAAKATTCACCCAACTTATTGTGAGAATCTTGTGGAAGGATACCCAAAACGTTTGACACAAGTTAAACAATTTAATGGCAATGCTACCAAATACTAATTCAGTGTATGTAATCTTCTGACCCACTAGGAATGTGATGAAAGAAACAAAAGGAACATTTATTGAGTAAATTAATMTCTGCTGAGTGCAACCAAATGAAGATCATCAAAGGTAAGGGATTAATTGTATCTCTATTTCTGACTTGTGTAACTGTTTAATGATTTGTCTAGWGGGCTATGTTCTCAAATAATCGTAAGGTATGCTTTCGCCGTAAAGCATTTTTAAAATCTGACATCGTGGTTAATCTTTAAACCTATGTAAAATATGTTTTGTTTTCTGAATTTTTAMAATGAGTATTTCTGTGTTTGAATTTGGCGCCCAGCAGTTTCACTGGCTGTTGAAGAGGTGGGACGCTACCGTCTCACGTACCCTAGAGAAGTTAAAAAACATGTAATGGACCTTGTGGCGTAGGTAATTCTCAAATTGGAGCTATGGCCTATGGGCATTACCTGCAGTGATCGTTAAGAAGAAGGACGGCAGTGTAAGGTTTTGCTGTGACCATCGTGGATTGAACAGTGTCACATGCAAGGATGCCTAGCCCTTACCAAGGTTTGAAGATTCGTTGAATGTTCTTGGCTAAGCTATCCTCCACCCTTGACCTTACTTCTGGGTATTTCCAAGTTGCAATGGATTCAAGTGACCAGGTCAAGACTGCAGTCACCTCCATGTTTGGCTTATTCGAGTGGACCAGGATGACTTTTGGATTGTCAAATGCTCCAGTGACCTTCCAAATGTTAATGGAGTCAGCGATGGGTGATCACCTGCTTGAGATGCTGTTCAAGGATATCTTGGTTTTCTCCAGTGACTTTGAGACACTTCGAAAGGCTTGGTACAGTGTTCTTGAAGCTTGGAGAGTGTGGTCTGAAACTTAAACCAAGCAAATGCCATCTTGTGAAGCAAGATGTGCAGTTCCTGGGACACYTCATCTCAGCCAAGGGTGTCTGTGTCGATGAAGGAAAAAACACAGTGGTAAGAGACTGGCCCACTCCGAAATGCACTATTGATATCCACCTGGCTTTGGGATTCATTAGCTATTACTGAAATTTTGTCCCCAACTTTTCTTGGATTGCAGCTCTCCTGTATGGGCTGGTGGGAAAACCAAAGAAGAACAAAGAGGCACTCCCCTTCCAATGGGATGCGGCCTGTCAGCAGGCGTTCGACGYACTCTAAGGTAAACTTACCACAGCGCCTATCTTGGCATACCTGGACTTCACAGAGCCATTTATCTTGACCACAGATGCAAGCTTCAATGGCCTGGGTGCTGTGTTAAGTCAACATCAAAATGGAGTAGATAAAGTACTAACGTACGCCAGTCGGGGACTCCACAGATCAGAACGGAACGTCAAGCACTACAGTGCATTCAAACTTCTTGCCCTTAAATGGGCTGTGACTGATACATTCAGGGAGTACCAGTCACACTCAAAGTTTGTGGCTTACACAGATCACAATCATAGAAAGTATAGACAGTGCTAACCTGAGTGCCGTTGAAGAGAGATGGGCTGCACAGCTGGCTGAGTTTGATTTTGATATCCGATACAAGCCAAGAAGAATAAATCAAAATGCAGACACACRGTCAAGGTTACTGTCACGCCCTGCCCTTAGAGAGCCTTTTTTTTCTCTATTTGGTTAGGTCAGGGMGTGATTAGGGTGGGCATTCTAGGTTTTCTGTTTCTATGTTGGTGTGTTTGATTCCCAATCGGAGGCAGCTGTCTATCGTTGTCTCTGATTGGGAATCAGATATAAGTTGTCAGTTTCCTTTTGGATTTTGTGGGATCTTGTCTTTGTATAGTTGCTGTTTAGCGCTACAGAGCTTTACGTTKATTTCGTGTTTTTTTGGTGTCATTTGAAAATAAAGAAKAATGTACGCCTARCACGCTGCACCTTGGTCTCCTTCCAACGATGGACGTAACAGTTACAGAACCCAGTCTACCCTGAGGCCATGGATCCTGGAGGAGATTTCCTCACAATTCAACCAAACAAGGTTTTAAACGTTCTAAACATGTATCTGACCGTGTGGGTTGATTAATAGAGACCATACCATTGCACTCTTACACATATACAGGAACATCTCTTACTGTCTCCASACTAATTGTCTCTCTTTAGTATGAAAAGCATGGTGGAATGCAGTTTATGCAGTGAGGCAGCCAGCTGCATTAAAACGATGCAAACGTGTTGGCTAACGTGTCTTTGTTTGTTCATGTGAACAAGCCTGTGAACGCTACCCTGTAATCATTACATTTTMAGAGGAATAATTATGTTTATGAATCATACTGGATAGTTAGGCTGCTGTTTCTGCTCTGTGTGTTCAAATGAATTACTATAATGAGTACTATAATAGAGCTGAGAGCTCTAATGCTGAAGTGGAGGATAGAGTTCTCAAAAAGGTCTAGAACAGCTCTTATGTGAACTCTAGCTCACCTGTGGTGTCACGCTTTGTTACAGATAGAAATGGAACACATAAGCTAGGTTTCCATCAATTTGTTGAAAGATTTTCAAGCGAATATTCCAATATTTACACAAAAAAAGTGTAATAAAGTAGTGCCCATAAAAAGCATTTCTTGAATAAAAAAACGGAAGTTTTATGCACACTGTAAAGGCATTACTGTGAATTTGACAGTAGCTTACAGGCAGCTAAGTGACAAGCAAATGCTGTTGTTCARATTACAGTACACCTACTGTAATATTAATACAGTATCAAAGCAAGTACTGTGTAATGACAGACAGTACAATACCGTAAAATTGACTGTACAAAAGTAAATAATACCGTAATCCGAATGAATGGATGAATAATATTCATTGAAGGGAGAGGTTTGTATTTCACTTTATTTCACTATATGTTACTGTAATTACAAGGGATTGGTGCAAGCAGGTTTGCTGGTAGGTAATGTGTTTGAATATTTMGTGTTTTATAGCAACGCCACTTCTAGAGGCCTTAACAAAGGCTTCCAAACTGGCAGTGACTATAAGGCAAAACAAATCAAAAGGACATGGCAAAATGCTCKACCATTTAAGGTTTAAGACTTACTGCCACTCRAATCTGTCCACTATACATTTAAATTGATGGGGTACAATAGATGCTTTGGTTGTTTAGCAGCAAAACCGACACGTGCGCAACTATGGGGCAAAACAGACAGGGTTGGCTTAGATTGTTGTCAACAAGTAACTTTGTTACGTCTTGAAATGTTTATTGAAAATATAATGAGCACTTGCTATCTCTTAAATACACCATTACAGTTGTTAGTTCCCTAGCTAGCAAATTTTWGCCCAAGTAGGAAGTCCACCGTGTYCAGCTCACAGTGCACTATCAGCTCCAATATAAATAACATGAGCAAGTCTACTTCTGATAAGCTTCCCAGTAAAGCATTAAAAACATTGAAGCAACCCAGAAAAGTGCTACAAATAGCCCATATTAAGATATGTAGCTTAAAAAACAAGGTTCATGAATTCAATAACTTGCTTGTAACAGATGATATTCATATTCTGACTATCTATGAAACTCACTTTCATGATACAGTGGTAGCAATACATGGTTATAACATGTACCGAAACGACAGAAATGCCAATGGGGGCGGTGTTGCGGTCTATATTCAGAACCACATTCCTGTAAAGCTCAGAAAGGATCTCATGTTAAATCTGCCTCACCTAAAGCCCATTCTTGTGGGAAGCTACTGTAGACCACCAAGTGCTAACATCAGTATCTGGATAATATGCGTGAAATGCTTGATTATGTATGTAATATCAACAGAGAGGTATATTTTCTGGGTGAGATAAATATTGACTGGCTTTCATCAAGCTGCCCACTCAAGAAAAACTCTAACCAGTGCCTGCAACCTGGTTCGTGGCAACTTATTTGGGGCGGATGGGCTTGTGGTAATGGCTGGAGCGGAATAAGTGGAATGGTATCAAATACATCAACAAAGTAGTTTCCATTTGTTTAATGCCATTCCATTTGCTGCGTTCCAGCCATTATTATGAGCCGTCCTCCCCTTAGCATCCTCCACTGCAACCTACCACTGCAACCTACCAAGGTAGAAATGTGCTTTAAAACTGTATCCAAATCCATAGGATGTAGTGATCACAATATAGTGGCCATATCTAAGAAAACCAAAGTTCTAAAGGCTGGGCCAAATATAGTGTATAAGAGGTCACACAATAAGTTTTGTAGTGACTCTTATGTTGTTMATGTAAATAATKTAGACGCTGCAGTTGACACATTTCTGAAATGYATTATTCCAGTTACTAATAAGCATGCACCCATTAAGAAAATTACTGTAAAAATAGTTCAATCCCCTTTATTCATGAGAAATTGAAAGGGAAAGGTTGAAAGGTTGAGAGGGATGAGGCAAAAGGAATGGCAAAGAATTCTGGCAGCTCAACTGATTGGCAAACGTACTGCAAATTGAGATGTCATGTGACTATGAATAACAATAAAAAATAAACTATACTATGAAACAAAAATAAATTATATGAAGAACGATAGTAAAAAGCTTTGGAAATTTTGGGCAAGAAAGCAAACTTGGCTGCATCATTTATTGAATCAGATGGCTCATTCATCACAAAACCCACTGATATTGCCAACTACTTGATTTTTTCATTGGCAAGATTAACAGATTTAGGCATGACATGCCAGTAACAAATGCAGACACTTCACATCCAAGTATATCTAATTCCTTAAAGTGATTGTGGAAGAGGTGAACAAATTATTATAGACAACAATGACAAGCTACCGGGGTCTGACAACCTGGATGAAAAATTACTGAGGATAATTGCGGACGATATTGTCACTCCTATATCTTAAATTTAAGCCTAGTAGAAAGTGTGTGCCCTCAGGCCTGGAGGGAAGCAAAAGTCATTCCACTTCCCAAGAATAGTAAAGCCCACTTTACTGGCTCAAATAGCCGACCAATCAGCCTGTTACCAACACTTAGTAAACRTTTTGAAAAAATTGTGTTTAACCAGATACAATGCTATTTTACAGTAAACAAATTGACCACAGACTTTCAGCATGCTTATAGGGAAGACATTCCACAAGCACAGCACTTACACAAATGACTGATTATTGATAAATTGACAATAAAAAGATTGTGGGGGCTGCTTTGTTAGACTTCAGTGCGGCTTTTGACATTATTGATCATAGTCTGCTGCTGGAAAAACGTATGTGTTATGGCTTTACATCCCCTGCTATATTGTGGATAAAGAGTTACCTGTCTAACAGAACACAGAGGGTGTTCTTTCATGGAAGCCTCTCCAACATAATCCAGGTAGAATCAGGAATTCCCCAGGGTAGCTGTTTGGCTGTTTGCTAGTGTGTCTATGTATATGGATGTATTAACCCTATACTTGTCAGCTACTACAGTGACTGAAATTACTTCAACACTTAACAAAAAGTTGCAGTTAGTGTCAGAATGGGTGTATGTTAGTCCTATATTTTTCAAAAATGAAAAGCATTGTATTTGGTACAAATCTTTCACTAAATCCAAAACCTTAACTAAATCTTGTAATGAATAATGTGGAAATTGATTAAGTTGAGGTGACTAAACTACTTGGAGTAACCCTGGATTGTAAYCTGTCATGGTCAAAACATATTGATACAGCAGTAGCTAAGATGGGGAGAAGGCTGTCCATAATAAAGCACTGCTCTGCCTTCTTAACAACACTATKAACAAAGCAGGTCCTACAGGCCCTAGTTTTGTCGTACCTGGACTACTGTTCATTAGTATGGTCAGGTCCCACAAAGGGGGACTTAGGAAAATTACAATTGGCTCAGAACAGAGCAGCACGGCTGGCCCTTAAAAGTACAAAGGGAGCGTGGAAGAGGGGTTGACTTCAATGTGGAAGAGGGGTTGACTTCATCACTACTTGTTTTTGTAAGAAGTGTTGACAAGCTGAATGTACCGAGCTGTCTGTTAAAACTACTAGCACACAGTAAGATACCTCCATGTAGGACACCTCTACACACACGTACATTCCAGTGTTCTGACCAGAAAATAAAGTTCTGAACTGTTCATTTTCTTATCTTTGAACTCAACAAAATAGTTCTCTGATTCAGAGGATTTGGATGAAATGCAGAAGACACATTTCGGTTGAATGCATTCAGTTGTGCAACTGACTAGGCATGCCCTTTTTTTATTTGTTTATTTACTCGACCCATTATCACGGATAGAGAAGCTTGGAATAAGTAAGCTGTTGTTTACATGTTTGATTGGCCAGATAAGTGCAGGATCTAGATGGTGACTGAAATTTCACCGGCGGGGAGAGAGCGAGAGAGATGGGTGGACATGGAGGAGGCTTGGCTTGAAGCGCTGAACATCATGACATGACGTGAATTGGAATGTATTTAGGCTATTACTAGCATTATACCTAATTACAGAATTATATACTAGACATTAGGAATATTTTTTAATAAAAACTAATATTAACTTGTTTAACTCTGAGCGATTGTTTTGGCCCCGGTACCTGGTCCACAGAGCTAAAGTGGTACCCATTCCCTCAATTTTGGTCAGAAAATAGAAAGTGACATATCATTCGAATGATACAGCACTTGTCTTTCTGGAAATCAAGCTCACATCTTACTGCTGGCGATTTCATAAGAATGCCCCTGCCACTGTCATGCACTATTGTCATATTAAGAGACTATGCAATTTATGTCAGATCACCAAAAGTGCAAAATCTTTGTATGCATGGAAAGGGTCAACCCTGGTGGTCCTCGTAATGAAAAGCAGTTGTWTTCAATCCACATTTAATATGATATTACCTTGAATGCATCCTCCATATGCACTGTTGATCTATCTCACTGGTTTCCAATGGGAAAAATGTATGGGAAAATATGTTTGAAGTTTCCTTGCCTGCCTGTTATTTTCAAAACAATTTGATAACTCAGAAGTCCCGATTGTTAGGGTCATTTTAAGATGTCAGGCTGATTAAGATTCATTTTCGCACAGTGAGGTAACTACCCAAACCAGATCAATCCAGACCCATCTGGTTTCAAATGGTCAGTTTATGTCATATTAAGTCATATTATCTTCTAGTGGATAAACTTGGAATCAGATATGAGATCTGATTACATCAGCGAAAAGGATACAACTTCAGCGTTCTCCTCATATGTACACTCCACTCACCGGCCAGTTTATTAGGTACACCCATCTAGTACCGGGTCGGATCCCCCTTCGCCTCCAGAACAGCCTGAATTATTCAGTGCATTCTACAAGGTGTCAGAAATGTTCCACAGGGATGTTGGTCCATGCTGACACGATGGCATCACACAGTTGCGGTACATTCATGCTGCGAACAGCKCGTTCCATCTCATCCCATAGTTTCTTTATTGGGTTGAGGTCTGGGGACTGTCCAGGTCACTCAAGTAAACTGAAGTTGCTGTCATGTTCCAGGCAATGTTTTTCCACTCCTCAATTGTCCAGTGTTGGTGATTATGTGCCCACTGCAGCTGCTTCTTTTTTGTTTTTAGCTGATAGGAGTGGAACCGGGTGTGGATGTTTGCTGCAATAGTTCATCCATGACAAGGATCAACGAGTTGTGTGTTCCGAGATAACCGTTCTGCACACCACTGTTGTACTGCGCTGTTATTTGTCTCTTTTTGGCCCGCRTGTTAGCTTGCACCCTTCTTGCCATTCTCCTTCGACCTGTCATCAACAAGCTGTTTTCTCCCACAGTCCTGCCGCTGACTGGACGTTTTTGTTTGTCGCAACATTCATGGGAAACCCTAGACACTCTTGTGCGTGGAAAGCCCATGTTTCTGCGATACTGGATCCGGCGTGCCTGGCATAGACGAGCACAGACTGTACCACACTCAAAGTTGTTTAGGCCACTCGTTTTCTAACGTTCAATCAAACAGTAACTSGCATTGGTGGTGTATCTAATAAACTGGCCGTTCACTGTACCTCATTCCTGTAAGATGAAAAATGAACTCAAGGCACATTACACAAGCCCTGCACTTATAAAATGGCTATGTTTCTATYGGAGGTTGCAAATGTTTACAGCTCCACCATTAGGTAAAATATATTCCTTTTGGAATGATAATTGGTGACATATTTACTCCATACACAGAGACGCTTACAAAGCTCTCCCTCGCCCTCCACTTGGCAAATCTGACCATAATTCTATCCTCCTGATTCCTGCTTACAAGCGAAAATGAAAGCAGGAAGCACCAGTGACTCMGTCAATAAAAAAGTGGTCAGACGAGCTAAATTACATCTATGCTCGCTTCGAGGCAAGTAACACTGAAACATGCATGAGAGCATCAAATGTTCCGGATGACTGTGTGATCACGCTCTCCGCAGCCGATGTGAGTAAGACCTATAAATAGGTCAACATTCACAAGGCTGCAGYGCCAGACAGATTGCCAGGACGTGTACTCTGAGCATGTGCTGACCAACTGGCAAGTGTCTTTGCTGACATGTTCAACCTCTCCCTGTCTAAGTCTGTAATACCAACATGTTTCAAGCAGACCACCATAGTCCCTGTGCCCAAGAACACTACAGTAACCTGACTAAATGACTACCAACCWGTAGCCATGAAGTGCTTTGAAAAGCTGGTCAAGTATCACATCAACACCATTATCCCAGAAACCCTAGACCCGCTTCAATTGGCATACCGCCACAACAGATCCACAGATGATGCAATCTCTATTGCACTCGACACGGCCCTTTCACACCTGGACAAAAGTAACTCCTATGTGAGAATGCTATTCATTGACTACAGCTCAGGATACAACAACATAGTGCCCTCAAAGCTCATCACTAAGCTAAGGACCCTGGGACTGAACACCTCCCTCTGCATCTGGATCCTAGACTTCCTGARGGGCCGCCTCCAGGTGGTAAGGGTAGGTAACAACACATCCACCACCCTGATCCTCAACACAGGGCCCCTCAGTGGTGCGTGCTCAGTACCCTTATGTACTCCCGGTTCACTCATGACTGCACGGCCAAGCACACTCCAACACCATCATTAAGTTTGCCGATGACACAACAGTGGTAGGGCCTGATCACCGACAAAGACGAGACAGCCTATAGGGAGGAGGTCAGAGACATGACTGTGTGGTGCAAGGATAACAACCGCTCCCTCAACGTGATTAAGACAAAGGAYATGATTGTGTACTACGGGAAAAGGATGACGGGGCTGTAGTGGAGCAGGTTGAGCACATGAATCAGCTGGCATTCATTTATTTTCTTTCCAGCTTCAGTTTGAAGTGATTGTGTGACTGTAGCTGTGTTGTTGGCTAGCTCCTCTGAACAACAGTGTCCTGATGAGTGAACACATTTTCTATGCCAGGCGAAATCGTGCCTCATTAGCTCATTGTTATGGAAATATCCAAATAAAAGTCACTAGAAAACAAATGCAGCTACTGTTYTTATTCTGTCTGCACTGTTTGACGTGACTGTAAGTTAGCCGTAATTGGCTAGGGTAGTCATTCCAAAATCATGTTAAACACCATTATTGCATAGAAAGTTAGTCCATGKAATTTATTATCTGACTTGTTATATTTTAAAGTTATTTAGGCTTGCCATAACAAAGGGGTTGAATACTTATTGACATTTCACCTTTTCATTTTTTATCAATTTGTACAAGTTCCTAAAAACATAATTCCACTTTGACATTATGGGGTATTATGGGTAGATCAGTGAAACAACATCTAAATGTAATCCATTTGAAATTAAGGCTGTAACACAACACAATTTGTAAAAKGTTAAGGGGTGTGAATACTTTCTGAAGGTACTGAGTGTAAAAAACATTAGGACCACCTGCTCTTTCCATGACATAGACTGACCAGGTGAAAGCTATGATCCCTTACTGATGTCACCTGTTAAATACACTTCATCAGTGTAGATGAAGGGTAGGAAACAGGTTCAATTATAATTTTTAAACCTTGAGACATGGATTGTTTATGTGCGCCATTCAGGGGGTGAATGGGCAAGGCAAAATACGTGTGCCTTTGAACAGGGTGTGGTAGTAGGTGCCAGGCACACCTGTTTGGGTGTGTTAAGAACTGCAACGCTGCTGGGCTTTTCAAACTCAACCGTTTCCTGTGTGTATCAAGAATGATCCACTACGCAAAGGACATCAAGCACTGGAGTCAACATGGGCCAGCATCCCTGTGGAACGCTTTCAACACATAGAGTCCATGGCCTGAAAAATTGACACTGTTCTGAGGGCAAAAGGGGGTGTACGTAACTCAAAATTAGAAAGTTGTTCCTAATGTTTTGTACACTCAGTGTAAGTAGCCATGCTACTGTATATTATCCATTACCTAATTCATATCAACGCTATGGTTTATGCCATATCGATCTATTTTTAACCATGTTTAAACATTGCAAAGTGTTATATTACTAACCCAAACCCACTGGCTCTAAACACCAGTACCTTTGAGATACTAATACATTGCAACCGTTAGATGACACATTTACTTCCTAAATATAATATATCCACAACAGACAATAAAAAGGATGAATACAGGCTCTGTTATTCTCTCTTTCGCTTTAAAAGGCATGAGAATCTTTGTTGCTAATAATTTTCAAATAAATATGTATTGTACCCTGGAGAGAGATTGCTGAAGAATATTCAGTGAATACAACGGACTGCCTGGCTGACTGCCTAATGACTAAAAACTTTCCTGTTCTTTTGCGAAACTATTCTATTGTTGTTATTAAGGCTTATACAAACTTTGACATGATATGCCCCTAGCCCGAAGCAATTTGACTGAGGAATGTTCTCCTTGCCTATGTTCCTGCAGTTTGGTTCATACAGTATTATCACATCATAGACCTTATGTCGTATCTATTGTTGATACCTTTTCTCTCCAAGTACACGGACAGTAAAGCAATGCACAATATAAATGTATGTGTATCACATAGGTTGAAATGTATTTGCAGTGCAGTGATTGGTTTATAATACTGTTGCTGCTCCACTATCATGGCAGCCTCAGTCCGGGTTCCATTACTATAACATTCAACATTATCTGATAAACCTTGAGGAATTTACGTTATTAGTCTAGTGCCATCCTCCCTCCCTCCCTCCCTATCTCTGTCTCCCCCCTCCCTCTCCCTCTCTATATACAGTGCCTTCGGAAAGTATTCAGATCCCTTGACTTTTTCCACATTTTGTTACATTACAGCCTTATTCTAAAATGTATTAAATTGATTTCTCTCCCTCGTCAATCTAACAAAATACCTCATAATGACAAAGCAAAAACAGGGTTTTATAAATGTTTGCAAAAAAAATGAAATATTACTTTTACATAAGTATTCAGACAGTTTACTCAGTACTTTGTTGAAGAAACTTTGGCAGCGATTACAGCTTTGAGTCTTCTTGGGTATGACGCGGCAGGGTAGCCTAGTGGTTAGAGTGTAGGACTAGTAACCGAAAGGTTCAAATCCCAGAGCTGACAAGGTAAAAATCTGTCATTCTGCCCCTGAACAAGGCAGTTAACCCACTGTTCCTAGGCTGTCATTGAAAATAAGAATTTGTTCTTACTAACTGACTTGCCTAGTTAAATAAAGGTGAAAAAAAAATTGGCACATCTGTATTGGGGGAGATTCTTCTCTGCAGATCCTCTCAAGCTCTGTCAGGTTGGATGGGGAGCGTCGCTGCACAGCTATTTTCAGGTCTCTCCAGAAATGTTAGATTGGGTTCATGTCCAGGCTCTGGCTGGGTCACTCAAGGACATTCAGACACTTGTCCCGAAGCCACTCCTGCATCGTCTTGGCTGTGTGCTTAGGGTTGTAATCCTGTTGGAAGGTGAACTTTTGCCCCCAGATCCTGAGCAGGTTTTCATCAAGGATCTCTCTGTGCTTTGTTCCGTTCATCTTTCCCTCGATCCTGACTAGTCTCCCATTCCCTGCCACTGAAAAACATCCCCACAGCATGATGCTGCCACCACCATGCTTCACTTTCAAATCAAATCAAACTTTATTTGCCATATGTGCCGAATACAACAAGTGTAGACTTTACCYTGAAATGCTTACTTACAAGCCCTTAACCAACAGTGCATTTCAAGAAGAAGAAAATATTTACCAAGTAGGCTACAATAAAAAGTAATAATAAAAATTAACACAATAAGAATAATTATACCGAGGCTATATACAGGGGGCACTGGTACCGAGTCAGTGTGCAGGGATACAGGCTATTTGAGGGAATCAGTACATGTAGGTGGAGGCGAAGTGACAATGCATAGGTAACAAACAAACAGTAGCAGCAGTGTACAAGGGGATGGGAGGGGGGGGGTGTCAATGTAAATTGTCCGGTGGRGATTTTTATGAATTGTTCAGCAGTCTAATGGCTTGGGAGTAGAAGCTGTTGAGGATACTTTTTTCCCCTAGACATGGCGCTCCGGTACCGCTTGCCGTGCGGTAGCAGAGAAAACAGTCTATAACTTGGGTGACTGGAGTCTCTGAAAATGTTCTGGGCTTTCCTCTGACACCGCCTATTTTATAGGTCCTGGATGGCAGAAAGCTTGGCCCCTGTGATGTACTGGACCGTTCGCACTACCCTCTGTAGCGCCTTATGGTCAGATGCCGAGTAGTTGCGATAACAGGCGGTGATGCAACCGGTCAGGATGCTCTCGATGGTGCAGCTGTAGAACCTTTTGAGGATCTGGGGACCCATGCCAAATCTTTTCAGTCTCCTGAGGGGGAAAAGGTTTTGTCGTGACCTCTTCACGACTGTCTTGGTATGTTTGGATCATGATAGTTTGTTGGTGATGTGSACTCCAACTCTCGACCCACTCCACTACAGCRCCATCGACATTAATGGGGGACTGTCCGGCACGCCTTTTCCTGTAGTCTACGATCAGCTCCTTTGTCTTGGTCCCATTGAGAGAGAGGTTGTTGTCCTGGCACCACACTACCAGCAGTTCTTTGACCTCCTCCCTATCATTGTCGGTGATCAGGCCTACCACTGTTGTGTCATCAGCAAACTTAACGATGGTGTTGGAGTCGTGTTTGGCCATGCAGTCGTGGGTGAACAGGGAATACAGGATGGGACTAAGTACACACCCCTGAGGGACCCCAGTGTTAAGGATCAGCGTGGCAGACGTGTTGTTGCCTACTCTTACCACCTGGGGGCGGCCCGTCAGGAAGTCTAGGATCCAGTTMCAGAGGGAAGTGTTTAGTCCCAGAGTCCTTAGCTTAGTGATGAGCTTCGTGGGCACTATGGTGTTGAACGCTGAGCTGTAGTCGATGAACAGCATTCTCACATAGGTGTTCCTTTTGTCCAGGTGAGAAAGTGAGGTGTGGAGTGCAATTGAGATTGTGGATCAGTTGGGGCGGTATGCGAATTGGAGTGGGTCTAGGGTGTCCGGGAGGATGCTGTTGATGTGAGCCATGACCAGTCTTTCAAAGCACTTCATGGCCACCGACGTGAGTGCCACAGGGCGGTAATCAATTAGGTAGGTTACCTTCGCTTCCTTGGGCACAGGGACTATGGTGGTCTGCTTGAAACATGTAGGTATTACAGACWCTGTTAGGGAGAGGTAGAAAATGTCAGTGAAGACACTTGACAGTTGGTCTGCGCATGCTTTGAGTACACGTCCTGGTAATCCATTCTGAATGTTGACCTGTTTAAAGGTTATGTTTACATTGGCTACCGATAACGTTATCACACAGTCATCCAGAACAGCTGGTGCTCTCGTGCATGCTTCAGTGTTGCTTGCCTCGAAACGAGCATAAAAMACATTTAGCTCCTCTGGTAGGCTCGCGTCACTGGGCAGCTTGCATCTGGGTTTCCCTTTGTAGTCCGTAATAGTTTTCAAGCCCTGCCACATCCGACGAGCATCAGAGCCGGTGTAGTAGGATTCAATCTTAATCCTGTATTGACCCTTTGCTTGTTTGATGGCTCATCTGAGGGCATAGCAGGATTTCTTATAAGCGTCCGGATTAGTCTCCCTCCTTYAAAGCGGCAGCTCTAGCCTTTAGCTTGATGCGGATGTTGCCTGTAATTCATGGTTTCTGGTTGGGATATGTACACACTGTCACTGTGGGGACGATGTCATCGATGCACTTATTGATGAAGCTGATGACTGAGGTGGTGTATTCCTCAATGCCATTGGATGAATCCCGGAACATATTCCAGTCTGTGCTAGCAAAACAGTCCTGTAGTGTAGCAGCCACGTCATCTGACCACTTCCTTATTGAGCGAGTCAGTAGTTTTGGCTTGTAAGCAGGAATCAGGAGGATAGAATAATTATTTTATTTGTTTTATTTTACCTTTATTTAACCAGGTAGGCCATTTGAGAACAAGTTATCATTTACAACTGCAACCTGGCCAAGATAAAGCAAAGCAGTGCGACAAAAACAACAACACAGTTACACATAAACAAACGTACAGTCAATAACACAATATATATATATTTTTAAATCTATGTACAGTGTGTGCAAATGTAGATGAGTAGGGCGGTAGGCAATAAATAGGCCATAGAGGAGAAATAATTACTATTTAGCATTAACACTGGAGTGATAGATGTGCAGATGATGATGTGCAATTAGAGACACTGGGGTGCAAAAGAGCAAGAGGGAAAGTAATAATATGGGGATGAGGTAGTTGGGTGTGCTATTTACAGATTGGCTGTGAACAGGTAGAGTYWTCGGTAAGCTGCTCGGACAGCTGATGCTTAAAGTTAGAGAGGGAGATATAAGACTCCAGCTTCAGGGATTTTTGCAATTCGTTCCAGTCATTGGCAGCAGAGAACTGGAAGGAAAGGCGTCCAAGAAAGTGTTGGCTTTGGGGATGACCAGTGAAAGATATCTGCTGGAGCGCGTGCTATGGCTGGGTGTTGCTATGGTGACCAGTGAGCTGAGATTAAGGCAGGCTCTACCTAGCAAAGACGTATAGATGACCTGGAGCCAGTGGTTTGGCGACGAATATGTAGTGAGGGCCAGCCAATGAGAGCATGCAGGTCGCAGTGGTGGTAGTCTATCAAATTTCAAATCAAATCAATTGTGTTTATAAAGCCCTTCTTACATCAGCTGATATCTCAAAGTGCTGTACAGAAACCCAGCCTAAAACCCCAAACAGCAAGCAATGCAGCTGTAGAAGCACGGTGGCTACGAAAAATTGCTTTGGTGACAAAGCAGATGGCACTGTGATAGACAACATCCAGTTTGCTGAGTAGAGTGTTGGGGGCTATGTTGTAAATGACAATTGCCGAAGTCAAGGATTGGTAGGATAGTCAGTTTTACGAGGGCAGTGTTGGCAGCATGAGTGAAGGAGGCTTTTTGCGAAATAGGAAGCTGATTATAGATTTAATTTTGGATTGGAGATGCTTAATGGAGTCTGGAAGGAGAAGTGTTACAGTCTAACCAGACACCTAAGTATTTGTAGTTGTCCACATATTCTAGGTCAGAACCGTCCAGAGTAGTGATGCTAGTCGGGCGGAAGGGTATGAGCAGCAATCGGTTGAAGAGCATGCACTTAGTTTTACTAGCATTTAAAAGCAGTTGGAGGCCACGGAAGGAGAGTTGTATGGCGTTGAAGCTCGTTTGGCAGGGTTTGTTAGCACAGTGTCCAAAGAAGGGCCAGATGTATACAGAATGGTGTTGCCTGCGTAGAGCTGGATCAGAGAATCACCCGCAGCAAGAGCGACATCATTGATATATACAAGGAAAAGAGTCGGCCCGAGAATTGAACCCTTTGGCACTCCTATAGAGACTGCCAGAGGCCTGGACAACAGGCCCTCCGATTTGACACACTGAACTCTGTCTGAGAAGTAGTTGGTGAACCAGGCGAGGCAGTCATTTGAGAAGCAAAGGCTATTGAGTCTGCCGATAAGAATGTGGTGATTGACAGAGTCGAAAGCCTTGGCCAGGTCGATGAAGACGGCTGCACAGTACTGTCTTTTATCGATGGCGGTTATGATATTGTTTAGGACCTTGTGGTCAGATTTGCCAAATAGAGGGCGGTGGAGAGCTTTGCATGCATCTCTGTTTGTGGAGCAAAAGTGGTCTAGGATTTTTTTCCCCCCTGGTTGCACATGTGACATGCTGGTAAAACTGATTTAAGTTTGCCTGCATTAAAGTCTCCGGCCACTAGGAGCGCCGCTTCTGGGTGGGCATTTTCTTCTTTGCTTATGGCACCATAATAACAGTTAAAAATGTCCAATATTTCTGTGTTCATATTTCAGAAGAACATATGGATTCTTTAGACATTCAGAATGGTGAAAAAATGCATGCTGATGGAAAATGGAGAGCCACTCTACAAATTAGTACTAACCCAAACACAGAGGGGAACAATGAGGGCCTTCTATACTTTCAGAGAAGGGCTAAGGATTTATACAATAATTGTTGTAGTTTTAAATATACATTTCGTTTTAATTTCTCTTTCATCTTTTCAATAATATGTTAATGGTATTCTACTTATATTATTATTTTCAATGATATTCTGATTTAATCTCTTCAGTGTTTGTTGGAAAGGAACTGAAGAGAAAAAAAGAGCCTATCAGGTATTTTTCTTTGGTCATCTCTGGGGAGATAAATGCAGCTAGCTAAGTCAGGCATTGGCTAGGCCATCAGAAGCTAGATAGAAGGCATCTAATGTGGCAAGAAAAAGTATGTGAACCCTTTGGATACGTAAAACACTAAAGCACACTGTGTTTGTCTATTGTTGTGACTTAGATGAAGATCCGATCAAATTTTATGACCAATTTATACAGAAATCCAGGTAATTCCAAAGGGTTCACATACTTTTTCTTGCCACTGTATATAGCATAATTTTGCTGTGACAGTGGAATCAACCAATCACATTTTACAAAAACGTATCGAAACTTCTTCATTCTTGAAGGCCGACAGTTCAATGCACAATAGTGAGCAGTAGTTTTCCRACAGTCTAGCTAGCCAGCTTTTGTTGTAGGCTAGTTAGCAGCGGCTGCAGCAGGTGTTATCGAAAAGGATGTTGTTGCTATACTGAACAAAAATATAAACGCAACATGTAAAGTGTTGATCACATGTTTCATGAGCTGAAATAAAAGATCCCATAAATTGTCCATACTCACAAAAAGCTTAATTCTCTCAAATTCTGTGCACGAATTGTTTACGTCACTGTTAGTGAGCATTTGTCCTGTGCAAAGATAATACATCCACCTGACAGGTGTGGTATATCAAGAAGATGATCATTACACAGGTACAACTTGTGCTGGAGACAATAAAAGGCCACTCTAAAATGTGCAGTTATGTCACACAACACAATGCCACAGATGTCTCAAGTTTTGAGGGAGTGTGCATCTGGCATGCTGACTSCAGGAATGTCCAGAGAATTGAATTTTTATTTCTCTACCATAAGCTGTCTCCATCGTCYTTTTAGAGAATTTGGCAGTACATCCAACCGGCCTTACAACCGCAGATCACGTGTAACCACGCCAGCCCAGGACCTATAAATCCAGCTTCTTCACCTGCGGGATCGTCGGAGACCAGCCACCCGGACAGCTGATGAAACAGCAGATGAAGGCTATCATAGTTTGTGTAAGCAGTGTAATTAATGTTGCTGGTAGCATTATCAGTGTTGATGCTGTCTCTGTGTGTGTCAGCCCCGAAGCTTTGCTCAGCCTCAGGCCTGTTTGATTCAGCTGGGCGCATTAAGTGATGCCCTGTTTCTGCAGCATCATGCTGTGGGGATGTTTTTCAGCGGCAGGGACTGGGAGACTAGTCAGGATCGAGGGAAAGATGAACGGAACAAAGTACAGAGAGATACTTGATGAAAACCTGCTCCAGAGTATTCAGGACCTCAGACTGGGGCGAAGGTTCCCCTTCTAACAGGACAACAACCCTAAGCACACAGCCAAGACAACGCAGGAGTGGCTTTGGGACAATTCTCTGAAAGTCCTTAAATGGCCCAGCCAGAGCCTGAACTTGAASCCGATATATCACACACTCTTCCCCCACACGTTTTCGAAAGTCACCTTGCACAGCCTCTTCACACACACGTTTTCTAAAGTCACCTTGCACAGCCGTGRTACTGCCTGGCTACTGCAAGCAGCACGTCTATTCACATCACAGTCCTCCTGTGGTGATCTAGTGTGTGTGTGTGTACCACACGTCTCCCAAAATAACCCTGAATAGAGAGTCACTGTTTGGAAAAAGAGCTCCAGGAGCCACACACACCTGTGACTCATCATCGGTGGACATTAAGGGTTACTTAAAGCAAAGTGACACACCATCGGTTAAGTCAAAAATACCCCCGTCGTACGAGCTGCCTCCCTCTGAGCTGCATACCCCTACATGGCTAGGTAAAGGACGCCACGATCACATTTATCTGAAACTTTAACTGTACTTTGCTTTTGGTCAACATAAGGATAGCAGCATTTTTTTGCACACTTGATAGGGAGCTTCTGGCAAAATACAGAATAAGAGCATTTACAAGAATCAAATCACTGTTTATTTGTTGCGTACACATATTASCAGATGTTAAAGCAGGTGCAGAGAAATGCTTGTGTTTCTAGGTCCAGCAGTACAATAAATGTCTAACAGTACAAAAAAAAGAGAAAAAACAAGACATTAAGAAATATCAGAATATATATACACTATATATATAGCACAGTGCTTTCAGAAAGTATTCAGACCCCTTGACTTTTTCCACATTTTGTTAGGTCACAGCTTTATTCAAAAATGTATTACATTGTTTTCTCATCAATCTACACAAAATACCCCGTAATGACAAAGCAAAAACAGATTTTTTGAAATGGTTGCTAATTTATTACCAAAAAAGTATGGAAATATCACCTTTACATAAGTATTCAGACCCTTTACTCAGTACTWTGTTGAAGCACCTTTGGCAGCGATTACAGCATTGCAATACCAGAACACAAACGTGTTCTTGTTTTGGCAACTGCAGTAATCACAATTCAGGTCCAGACGTGTTTCCCCAACTCTGTAGTTTTTCAGTCTCTCTGTCCCAGCTTTGATGTACCTGTACTGACCTCGCCTGCTGGGTGATAGCGGGGTGAACAGGCAGTGGCTCTGGTGGTTGATGTCCTTGATTATATTTTTGGCCTTCCTGTGACATCGGGTGCTTTAGGTGTTCTGGAGGGCAGGTAGTTTGCCCCTGGTGATGCGAGGGGCAGAAACGCTCCACCCTCTGGAGAGTCCTGTGGTTGCGGGCGGTGAAACAGCCCGACAGGATGCTCTCAATTGTGCATCTGTAAAAGTTTGTGAAAGTTTTAGGTGCCAAGCCACATTTCTTCAGCCTCCTGAGGTTGAAGAGGCGCTGTTGCGCCTTCTTCACCACAATGTCAGTGTGGGTGGACCATTTCAGTTTGTCAGTGATGTGTACGCAGAGGAACGTGAAGCTTTCCATCTTCTCCACTGCGGTCCAGTCMGTGTGGATAGGGGGGTGCTCCCTCTGCTGTTTCCTGAAGTCCACAATCAGCTCCTTTGTTTTGTTAACATTGAGTGAGAGYTTATTTTCCTGGCACCACACACCCAGGGCCCATACCTCCTCCCTCTTCATTGTTGTTAATCAGGCCTAGTACTGTTGTGTCATCTGCAAACTTGATGAGTTTTATTTAAAAAKAWWTTTTTWGCCCTTTTTCTCCCCAATTTCYTGGTATCCAATTGGTAGTTACAGTCTTGTCTCATCACTGCAACTCCCATACGGACTCGGGAGAGGCGAAGGTCGAGTGCCGTGCATCCTCCGAAACACAACCCAACCAAGCCACACTGCTTCTTGACACAATGCCCACTTAACCCAGAAGCCAGCCGCACCAATGTGTCGAAGGAAACACCGTACACCTGGCGACCGTGTCAGCGTGCACTGTGTCCAGCCCGCCACAGGAGTTGCTAGTGCACGATGGGACATGGACATCCCTGCCGGCCAAACCCTCGCCTAACACGGATGATGCTGGGCCAATTGTGCGCTGCCCCATGGGTATCCCGGTCGCGGCCGGCTGCGACAGAGCCTGGACTCGAACCCAGAATCTCTAGTGGCACAGCTAACACTGCGATGCAGTGCCTTAGACCACTGCGCCACTTGAGAGGCCGATGATTGAGTTAGAGGCATGCGTGGCCACGCAGTCATGGGTGACCACGCAGTCATGGGTGACCAGAGAGTACAGGAGGGGGCTGAACACGCACCCTTGTGAGGCCCCTGTGTTGAGGATCAGCGAAGCGGTGTTGTTTCCTACCTTCAGTAAGTCTAGGACCCAGTTGCACAGGGCAGGGTTCAGACCCAGGGCCCCGAGCTTAATTATGTGCTTGGAGGGTACTATGGTGTTGAATGCTGAGCTATAGTCAATGAATAGCATTCTTACATAGGAATCTGATTTTCCGAAGGGAAGTTGAGTAGCAGTGGTCCAATGTTTTCTCAGAGCGAGTGCTACCATCAATGTGTTGGTAGAACTTCGGTAGCGTTTTCCTCAGATTCGCTTWGTTAAAATCCCCGGCTACAATAAATGCGACCTCAGGGTATGTGGTTTCCAGTTTGCATAGAGTCCAGTGTAGTTCTTAGAGGGCCGTCGTGGTATTGGCTTGATGGGGAATATACACGTCTGTAACTATAACCGAAGAGAATTCTCAATGGGAGGTAATACGGTCGGCACTTGATTGTGAGGTATTCTAGGTTGGGAGAATAAAAGGACTTGAGTTTCTGTATGTTATCACAATCACACCATGAGTAGTTAATCATGAAACATACACTCCTAGCCTTCTTCCCGGAGAGATCTGTAATCCGTGCGATGAACTGAGAATCCAGCTGGCTGTATAGACTCAGACAGTATATCCTGAGAGAGCCATGTTTCCATGAAACAGAGTATATTACAATCCCTGATGTCTCTCTGGAAGGAGATCCTAGCCCTGAGCTCATCAACTTTATTATCCAGAGACTGAACATTAGCGAGTAATATACTTGGAAGCGATGGGTGGTGTGCGCGCCTTCTGAGTCGGACTATGAGTCCACTCCGAATACCTCTTCTCCGCCGGCGGTGTTCTGGATTAGCCTCTAGAAACAGTTAAATTGCCCTGGGAGMTACGAACAATTCAGGAAAGTCATATTCKTGGTCGTAATGCTGGTAAGGCTGAGGAGTTACAGTCGCTCTGATATCCAAAAGTTATTTCCGGTTGTATGTAATAACAGAAAAACATTTCTGGGCTAATAATGTAAGAAATAACACGTAAAAAAACAAAATACTGCAAAGTTGCCTAGGAGCTAGAAGCACGGCCGCCCTGTAGGCTGTCTTGTCGTTGTTGTTAAACATGGCTACCACTGTTGTGTCATCATCAAACTTGATGATTGAATTGGAGACGTGCATAGCCACGCAGTCATGGGTGAAAAGGGCGTATAGGAAGGGGCTGAGCACGCACCCCTGTGCAGCCCCCGTGTTGAGGATCAGCGTGGCGYAGGTGTTGTTGCTCAATGAGAGAACTGTGTATTTGGCAGACACWGTTGTCACACGGGGTAATTTTTTCCAGTCAATTTACTAGCTTAAATGTGGTTATAGCTTTACATTCACTTCAGCCCTGCTTGAGCTGTTGGATAAATTAAGCATCTACATTAGCTATCATGGAAATTAAGCCATACCAAACACTGTCTAACCTTCTAAGATTGATTTAATTATATGTACATGACCGTAACACCATAAGACACCACACAAAGGATTAGTAAACTCACTCAACTCCCAAGGCTCGTCCTTCATAATTACAAAAGTGTATGTCTATATACATGAGTAATACACCTTCTAAGGAAGACACTTCCATCCAACATGTGCARATGGACTGCCAACACACTTATCTAACACACTTGTCTATGTATTGTACCAGCTGGCTGTAGCAGATAGGGGTTCAGGATACGGATTCATACAGTAGCACACTGTAATGTAGATGAAGAACAAATGGTAAGTCGTTATCATGAGAAAAAATACCGACCTTCACCTCAGTCAATTGCTTGGGAATTTTACAACCTATCTACTAAAGAGAGGCAGCATTAAAAAAGACATGAAAGAACACTGACTGGGCTGCGTGTGTTTCAGTCTTTTCTTCAAGGCCCTCCGCCCCTCCCACGGGATCTCCACAGTCTGCCACAATGGTTTATTGATGTCTCCGGCAGTTGTTTTCTGCTGCACTACCCAAGATTACCACGAGAGACATACATGAATTATATAATACCTATTACATTCAGAATGGAAGTWCCTACTTTGATGATATAGTGGTATGTAGAAGAAGAGTATGTACGTGCTGATGATGCATGCTGTGATGGAGTTCTATGCTTGCAGAGTAGACTTACGCTTAATTATACATCGTGTCCTCATGTTACTGAGCCTACTACACAACACAAGCTTTTTACTCAAATCAGATGTTGTGTTGTGATGGGGAAAAAAACAAAGAAACAGCTCCTATTTCTGTGATAGGATCAAATGCCTGCAGCAATGTCACTGCCTCCCTCCGCTTGCACGTCCTCATCTCATCCATCACTACCATGGATGCAACACCTCTACTCCCCTTCACCTGCATATATGTGACAATATAAACCAGTCTCTGAAAAGGGTTGTTTTTTATTCACGTCAGAAGGAAGAGGGGGATAGCGAAATGACTGCAATTATCTGCTTCAGTGCCTTAGCCTTTTTGTAGACAGAGAGAGAGAGAATTTAAGCAGCACTTCTGAAAAATCATTTAAAAATTGAATTAGGTATGCTTTGCATTTAAAGTGCATCATACACTTCAGCTGGTTTTGGAGAACTATGTGCCATAACCTTGCCTGGCAGATGTCCAAGCCATGGATGTTCTGGTTAAAGAGGCTCCCTCTCTATTTGTGTCTCACTTCCTTATAGCCTATGAATGGACTGGTCAGGCAGTGACTTTGCATACTGTATGTAAGGGCTCCTGCCAACACCTTGCCTCATCTCATGAATGATCTGATATGATCCCCTAGCTCTGCCTTATTCAGTCCAGTCGAGGGACGTGGGATGAAGGAGGAAGCATGTAGGAGAATATTTACACACGTTGTTCTGCTGGACTTGACAGATGGAAGGAACATGGTGAAACTCCATCTAGTAGTTTTACCTTCTGTGGTCAATGAGAAAGGTAAGAAGGTGAGGAGGCTTTGCAAGACTTCTGAGACTATTATCTAAAGAAATTATCTCTGGAGAGACCTGAAAAGAGCTGTGCAGCAACTTTCCCCATCCAACCTGACAAGAGCTTGAGAGGATCTGCAGAGAAGAATGGGAGAAACTCCCCAAATACAGATGTGCCAAACTTGAAGCGTCATACCCCAAAAGACTCAAGGCTGTAATCGCTGCCAAAGGTGAATAAACAAAGTACTGAGTAAAGGGTCTGAATACTCATGTAAATAAGGTATTTCTGTTTTTTATTTAGAATAAATTAGCAAAAATGTCTTAAACTGTTTTCGCTTTGTCATTATGGAGTGTTGTAGATTGATGAGGATTTAAAAAAAATACATTTTGAAATAAAGCTGTAACGTAACAAAATGTGGAAAAAGTCAAAGGGTCTGAATACTTCCCGAAGGCACTGTAACATTTTTTTGTCGGTGTGCTGCAGCCTGATGGAAAGAAGGTGACAGGTATGACGTCGAAGTAGTAATGAAATGTCTGATCAAGGCTGTGTGTGACTATTATGAAGCTTACATGCAGCCATGGCGGAGGGAGTGTCAGACTCTTAATGTGCCAGCCGAAGCCACAAAGCCTAGAGCTGAAGAAAGCCATTTTCACCAAGAGATGAGTATGAGGTTTGAAAAAAATAATAATAATAAAATGYCCTGTAGATGAAAACGGCAAGCTTGTTGTTCACAGAAATGGCTCTCTGGCCACAAAAAAACACACTGTTGAGACACCATTATCAGTGTTTTTATCCACAAATGTACCGATGCGATGGGCTAAATTTATCACTAATGAGATAAATAATGCTGCTATTTGTCCCGAAACTAGCCCTAGGTGCCACGTCAAGCCAGAGCTAAGAGGATTTAAAGGTGTAACAACATGAGCCCTTTAATGATGGGAGCACAATGTCCAACAAACACACACTGCCCAACTAGTGTCTGCCAGCCTGTCTGCATGTCTGCCTGCTTGCTTTCCTGCCTGTCTATCTGCCTCCTTCGCACTCTGCCTTTCTGACTGCCTGCCTGACACACACAGTGAAATGCTTGGCCTTCAGAGCTCTAAAAACTGTAAACTTTTTTCCTTTGCAGAATTGCTGAATACAACTCTCTGTACAATTACTGACATATGAATAAATGAAACCCTAATTAAAGACAGCTAATCTGCTGTCTCAGCCAATGCCTGTCACCAAGGGAGTACCCCAAGGCTCAATCCTAGGCCCCACGCTCTTCTCAATTTACATCAACAACATAGCTCAGGCAGTAGGAAGCTCTCTCATTCATTTATATGCAGATGATACAGTATTATACTCAGCTGGCKCCTCCCCGGATTTTGTGTTAAATGCTCTACAACAAAGCTTTCTTAGTGTCCAACAAGCTTTCTCTACCCTTAACCTGGTTCRGAACACCTCCAAAACAAAGGTAATGTGGTTTGGTAAGAAGAATGCCCCTCTCCCCACAAGTTTGATTACTACGTCTAAGGGTTTAGAGCTTGAGGTAGTCAGAACACTGTSCTCTCAGCACATATCAAAACTGCAGGCTAAAGATAAATCTAGACTTAGTTTCCTCTATCGTAARCGCTCCTCTTTCACCCCAGCTGCCAAACTAACCCTGATTCAGATGARCATCCTACCCATGCTAGATTACGMAGACATCATTTATAGATCGGCAGGTAAGGGTGATCTCGAGCGGCTAGATTTTCTTTACCATTCGACCAACAGATTTGCCACAAATGCTCCTTATAGYACACATCACTGCATACCCATCGCAAGACCCACTGGTTGATGCTTATTTATAAAACCCTCTTAGGCCTCACTCCCCCCTATCTGAGATATCTACTGCAGCCCTCATCCTCCACATACAACACCCGTTCTGCGAGCCACATTATGTTAAAGGTCCACAAAGCACACACATCCCTGGGTCGCTCCTCTTTCAGTTCGCTGCAGCTAGCGACTGGAACGAGTTGCAAAAAACACTCAAACTGGACAGTTTTATCTCAATCTCTTCATTAAAAGACTCAATCATAGACAATCTTACTGACAGTTGTGGCTGCGTTTTGTGATGTATTGTTGTGTCTACCTTCTTGCCCTTTGTGCTGTTGTCTGTGCCCAATAATGTTTGTACCATGTTTTGTGCTGCTACCATGTTGTGTGGCTACCATGTTGTTGTCATGTTGTGTTGCTACCATGCTGTGTTGTTATGTGTTGCTGCCTTGCTATGTTGTCTTAGGTCTCTCTTTATGTAGTGTTGTGTTGTCTCTCTTGTCGTGATGTGTGTTTTGTCCTAGTTTTATCCCAGCCCTCGCCCCCGCAGGAGGCCTTTTGCCTTTTGGTAGGCCGTCATTGTAAATAAGAATTTGTTCTTAACTGACTTGCCTAGTTAAATAATAAAAATAAAATAAATAATGGGAGGTAGCACCATTAAAGTGGACTCTCATTAAAGTGAAAATATCGCAGGGATCAGTCAGCAATAGTTTAACTCACCCTCTACAGGAAGACATCTCTCATTGGGCTCCCAAGTGGCACAGCGGTCTAAGGCACTGCATCTCAGTGCAAGAGGAATCACTACAGTCCCTGATTCAAATCCATGCTGTATCACATATGGCCATGATTGGCAGCCCCATAGGTCGGCGCACAATTGGCCCAGTGTCGTCCGGGTTTGGRCGGGGTAGGCCGTCATTGTAAATAATAATTTCGAGGTAAAAGATCAGGGTGCCTTGCGAAGATCAATCGACGAGTGGCTAATCTGCCCTTGCCCTCCATTCTGCTAGCTTACGTTCAATCGCTGGAAAATAAATGGGACGAACTGAAAGCACGTATATCCTACCAACGGGATATTAAAAACTGTAATATCTTATGTTTCACCGAGTCGTGGCTGACCGACGACATTAAGAACATACAGCTGGTGGGTTATATACTATATTCTACAAGACAGAACAGCAGCCTCTGGTAAGACACGGGGCGGGGACCTATGCATTTATGTAAACYGCAGCTGGTGCACGATATCTAAGGAAGTCTCAGTTTTGCTCACCTGAGGTAGAGTATCTCATGATAAGCTGTAGACCACACTATCTACCTAGAGAGTTTTCATCTGTATTTTTCGTAGCTGTCTACATACAACAAAAGAGCGAGCTTGGCACTAGAACCGCACTAAATGAGCTGTATTCAGTCATAATCAAACAGGAAAAAGCTCATTCAGAGACGGCGCTCTGAGTGGCCTGTGACTTTAATGCAGAGAAACTCCCTGACCGAGTCTGTATTACCAACATGTTTTAAGCAGACCACCATATTCCCTGTGCCCAAGAACACTAAGGTAACCTGCTTAAATGTCTACCGACCCGTAGCACTCGTGTCTGTAGCCATGAAGTGCTTTGAAAGGCTGGTCATGGCTCACATCAACATCATTATCCCAGAAACCCTAGACACACWCCAATTTGCATACCGCCACAACAGATCCACAGATGATGCAATCTCTATTGCACTCTTTCCCACCTGGACAAAAGGAACACTTATGTGAGAATGCTATTCATTGACTACAGCTCAGCGTTCAACACTATAGTGCCCTCAAAGCTCATCACTAAGCTAAGGACCCTGGGACTAAACACCTCCCTCTGCAACTGGATCCTGGACTTCTGACGGGCCGCCCCCAGGTAGTAAGGGTAGGTAACAACACATCCGCCACGCTGATTCTCAACACGGGGGCCCCTTAGGGGTGTGTGCTCAGTCCCCTCCTGTACTCTCTGTTCACTCATGACTGCACGGCCAAGCACAACTCCAACACCATCATTAAGTTTGCTGATGACACAACAGTGGTTGGCCTGATCACCGACAACGATGAGACAGCCTATAGGGAGGAGGTCAGAGACCTGACCATGTAGTGCAAGGACAACAACCTCTCCCTCAACGTGATGATTGTGGATGACAGGAAAAGGAAGACCGAGCACARGTAGTGGAGCAGATTGAGTGCTTCAAGTTCCTTGGCGTCCACATCGCCAACAAACTAACATGGTCCAAGCACACAAAGACAGTCATGAAGAGGGCACAACAAAACCTATTACCCCTCAGGAGACTGAAAATATTTGGCATGGGTCCTCAGATACTAAAATTATTCTAAAGCTGCACCATCGAGAGCATCCTGACGGGTTGCATATCTGCCTGGTATGGCAACTGCTCTGCCTCTGACCGCAAGGCACTACAGAGGGAAGTGCGCACGGCCCAGTACATAAGAGGAAGTCCCTAYAAATTGTCAAAGACTCCAGCCACACTAGTCATACAGTGGTTCCTCCTTTAAAAGTTGCAAGCTTACGCCGTGGGATTTAGAGGTCATTTGTGGTTTAGTACGGTACCCTGCATCACCACTTTATTGCTCCAGACCAGCACAAAGGGGAGTTAGAACACTGATTATGCTTTTGGGTCCTACTGTGTCTCTAACTGACAATGAATAGAAATTGATAATTGTGCACGACTTCAGTATTACTTACTAAAACTGTTGTTACACTAGGTTTTTATTATTTTGTCTTGATAGGATTATTTTTGCTCTTAGTGTAGTACTGTAGGCCACTCCCGACCATTCATGTTGTACAGCGCCTGAGAGGCGCAATGGTCTAAGACACTGCATAGTAGTGCAAGTTGTGTTGCTACAGATGCTGGTTCAATACCTGTGCAGAAAGACCCATGAGATGTTTTTGTTTTTGTTTTTTCTCCCTCTAAAAACAGAAATAAATCATTCCAAATAACAAACTGCCTTTATTTACAAATTAGTAACAATGTCTCACCCCATGTTTAAAAATGTCCTTTTTCTCACTCATTTTACGTTATATGAAAACGAAATAATATTTTTTAAACAAACGATTATTATTATTAATTTAGAATTATATAAAAGCCTGTTGGGTGTTCTCACAGATATATTATTAACCATGTTATTAGCAGGACAATATATATTGGTCATGGCTCCCAAGTGGTGCACAATGGGACTGCCTTGCAACCCATCACACTGGCAACACTTTAAGGGGCATTGCACTTATACTAGTGCTGACTATGGAAACGTTCCTGCTGTTTTGTTCTTAGTGCCAGTCTGCACATTCAAACTAAAACAATGTAACTAATAATGGCATCTTCATTAATAAAATAATGATAAAAATACTCTTTCAAAATGCTGATGTTTATTTAGTTATGGATGCATAACGAATTACTATGGGAATAAATATCACTGAATAACAGAAATATCCTCCAATCCTCTATATGCAATTATTGGAGGAGAGTCACGCCATATTTTTCGATCTACCATAGGCGATATAAGTCTCACTAGTGTTGAGTAATGTGATGTTAAAAGTGGTGTAGGTCTTATTTATTTAAAAAGRATATTGAAGTTAGAAGCAATAGGATTTAAAGSAATAGCCTACAACTATTTCAGCATTGTTTCACCCTGCTATGAGACAAGCATGGGGACTGGTCTTGATAAATCAATTAGATTTTTWTTTTCACGATCTCCGTTTGGGTATTGGTTAGACTAGAATTAGAGTACAGAAATGTTATGCTCTTAGTGTAATCTTTATTTAACTAGGCAAGTCAGTTAAAGAACACATTCTTATTTACAAGGACAGCCTACTCCTTCCTCCCCGTCAGGGAATTGAACCTCGGTCTCTCTAGTACAGCCATTATTGAAGGCTATCACATGCTTCTCAAAGATGCCCTCTGGTGGTCAAACTAGCACTAACCAACATTAATGGTACCAGTGGTTCACATTTAAATAACGTGCCATAGAATTCTARGGCACCATGCAAGCTGCTCCACAATACGCTGCAACTTTTAAAGGAGGAKCCACTGTAGAATGTTCTCTCTGCTACCGCACAGCAAGTGGTACCGAAACACAAGTCTAGGTCCAAGAAGCTTCTAAACAGCTTCTACCCCAAAGCCAWAAGACTACTCAACATCTAATCAAATGGCTACCCAGACTACTTGCATTGCTTCCCCCTCCCTCTTTTACGCTGCTGCTAGTCTCTGTTATTATCATCTATGCATAAGTCACTTTAAGAACTCTACCTACATGTACATATTACCTCGACTAACCGGTGCCCCCGCACATTGACTCTGTACCGGTACTCCCTGTATATATTCCCACTATTGTTATTTACTGCTGCTCTTTAATTATTTGTTTTTCTTATCTCTTACTTTTTTTGTTGGTATTTTCTTAAAACTGCATTGTTGGTTAAGGGCTTGTAAGTAAGCATTTCAATGTAAGGTCTACTACACCTGTTMTATTTGGTGCATGTGARAAATAAAATTTMATTTAATTTMATTTGAACTGGTATACAGTCCTACAGTCTCAACCTACTGGGCAAACCAAGTAAATTTCAATGTGGAGATTTGGGTAATATTTGGTTTATACGTTGATCAATGAGATTACAACCTATTTTCGACCACTCAAAAAGACAGCCTGTAACGGCAGATTTCCTCCTCTTCGTCTGAAGAGGAGGTGTAGCAGGGATCGGACCAAGACGCAGCGTAGTTAGTGTTCATCATGTTTAATAACGACAAAACCGTTAACACTACAAAATACAAAATAACAAATGTGGCAAAACCGAAACAGTCCTATCTGGTYCATAGACACAAAGACAGAAGACAACCACCCACAAAACCCAACACAAAACAGGCTACCTAAATATGGTTCCCAATCAGAGACAATGACTAACACCTGCCTCTGATTGAGAACCAGAATGCCCACTCAGCTCACGTCCTGACCAACACTAAAACAAAGAAAACACAAAAGAAGTATGGTCAGAACGTGACACAGCCAAAGTTTGTTGAATTCCCAATGTGTTAACACTATGCTTTCAACCATCTAAAAGCACAACCAAATTGGGAAATGGAAAATCAATGTCTGAATTTTGTTTATTTATTCAACAACTTAATGTGTTATCACTGTGCTTCATCTAATCGCACAACCAAATGACCTGGATTGCAGTTGAGATTAATTAAAGTAAATAATTATCTCTCTTAGGCTTCAATTTAAAAAATGTAATAAAAGAAGACCAACGAGGATAGCAAAAGACTTGCTCTGCCAGCGATCAATGTCATTGCAGATTATTATAGCATTTGTGATGATTTCCACAGACCTGCGACCTTTGCKTACTATCTTGAACATGCACACTTTCTATGATTATATAAGAATATTTTAATTGTTACAGTAACTTTAAAATATGGCCATGATGTTACTAATTTTAAGGTTGGATAAATACTGTTACATTACTTTGTGAGAAAGCCTTAACTATATTGCATTTCAACATTCAACAACCAAATTTCAACATTTAAAGGAGATGTATCTACTGCTTGGATAGTTCCATCTGAGCCACTGGCTTAGGGATAGGGGGCAGCATTTTCACTTTGGATGAATTGCGTGCCCAAAGTGAACTGCCTCCTACTCTGTCCCAGATGCTAATATATGCATATTATTATTACTATTGGATCGAAAACACTCTGAAGTTTCTAAAACTGTTTGAATTATGTCTGTGAGTTTAAACCTATTCTCTATCTTTTATTTTTGGTTGAGATGGAGAAGTGAATCTAACATATAATTTGTTAACTTGTGCACAAGTCCATAGGCTCTTTACTGTATTGCAAATGTGATATTGAATTGTGTTTGGTTGTCATTGCAACCAAATATCAACATTTGAAGGAGATGTATCTTCTACTTGGATAGTTCCATCTGAGCCACTGACTTAGTCTGGCTTTAATTCCAGTTTGTCTCCATTTCAACCAAACATCTAAGTTAAAGAACGGGACTGGTTAAAATCAAACTTTAAATGCACTTTAAATACAGAGTGATTTGATTTTGACCTATTCTTTAACTTAGATTTTTGGSTTGGAGACAAATCCAACATATTTATTATTYACTTGTAAATTCAATTTGAAATAAACTAAAGCTTGAAACACTAGGTATATATCTATTGTCACATTTTTGTTTAATCCTGGGCTGAATTTAAACAATCCCACTGGACACAGACATCAATTCAAAGTCATTTAATTGAAATGATGTGGAAACAACAATGATTTAACCAGTGTGTGCCCAGTGAGACAGCTGTTGATTACTTTCCAAATGCTATATAGAACTAAATAACATCACTGATGATATATGATTAAAAAAGTATGGTTACATTTAATTTGTTCTGTTAAACCTACCATTTGGAATGCCTTTGATAGCAACAGTGAATCTATTAAGTGGAAATTTCTCAACAATCATTCTCACGATAGCACATTGCTAATAGTCAATTACAAATATCAAAGCTAAACAGGGGTGGGATTGGWTAAAACCCTGGATGGGAGACCAAAAGGATAGCTGTAGATAGATAAACTCTCCAGTAGGAGGTGTTGCCCAGCCTATTGTTTTTTTCTTACTGTGGATATTACATTGAAGATSTGACGTTGTTTCAAWGGTACAAATTCTACATATTTTATACAACGTTTGTCTGGGTTGAAAATTGGTTACCATGATGACATAATCCTGTGGTTGAAATGTCACAAAACAACYGTTAATAATGACTTTTTTTTAAATCCAATGTATTTTCCATAGATTCCACGCCACAATACAATGACAAATTACGTTGAAACAACATTGATTCGACTAGTTTGTGCACAGTGGGAAGGTACTGATGACCTTTCCATGCCCTGGAGTTTCAGCCACTGTAGGGAGAAAGACTGGATAAATTTATATGCACAAGGCTGAGCAGCAGAATTAGCTAACCCCACCCTGAAAGAGCGAGATGCCTTACATCTGCAAATCCTACACACACACACACACACACATGCACACACACACACACAAATACTTCTTTCCATCCTGGACTGCCTTCACCTTCGGGGCTGATCTATAGCATTCAGGCGGGCAGTAGTCATGCATGGAGAAGTAAAGTGAGAAAGTGGGAACTCCCCTGGGGGCATACATTTGCWGAAGAAGACATGCATTTTTAAAGCAGCGTAGCAGCAACAGTGCTGGCTGAGCCGAGTGGTTTCTTGCTCTTATTGTGTTGGTTAGGGAGGGTAGGGATGATCAGGCTAGAGAGAGAAACATCAAAGAGTTTTAAGAGAAGGACCCCCTTGAACATTTCAATTAGGCTGCAGTGTATGGGGCTTTACATACAGAGTCCACTGAAGATAAACTAGCAGGTCCACTGGGTGTGGAGGCTGAGCAAGAGGACAGCACATCCATACTCATAGAATGGTAGGAGACATACAGTGCAGTTGTTCTGAATTCCTAGGTTGTTTCATGGTCCGTGCAATGAGACAGCTCTATAGAATATTTCATTGCTGTAAGTATACACTACCGTTCTAAAGTTTGGGGTCACTTAGAAATGTCCTTGTTTTTGAAAGAAGAAAAAAATMGTGCATTTAAATAACATCAAATTGATCAGAAATACAGTGTAGACATTGTTAATGTTGTAAATTACTATTGTAGCTGGAAATGGCAGACTTTTTATGGAATATCTACATAGGCGTACAGAGGCCCATTATMAGCAACCATRACTCCTGTGTTCAAATGGCACGTTGTGTTAGCTAATCCAAGTTTATAATTTTAAAAGGCTAATTGATCATTAGAAAACCCTTTTGCAATTATGTTAGCACAGCTGAAAAGTGTTGTTCTTATTAAAGAAGCAATAAAACTGGCCTTCTTTGGACTAGTTGAGAATGTGGAGAATCAGCATTTGTGGGTTCAATTACAGGCTCAAAATGGCCAGAAACAAAGACCTTTCTTCTGAAACTCATTATTTTTCGGAGAAATTAAGGCGATTCCATGCGAGAAATTGACAAGAAACTGAAGATCTCGTACAACGCTGTGTGCTACTCCCTTCACAGAACAGCGCAAGCTGGCTCTAACCAGAATATAAAGAGGAGTGTGAGGCTCCGGTGCACAACTGAGCAAGGGGACAAGTACATTAGAGTGTCTAGTTTGTGAAACAGACGCTTCACAAGTCCTCAACTGGCAGTTTCATTAAATAGTACCCGCAAAACACCAGTCTCAATGTCAACAGTGAAGAGGCGACTCCGGGATGCTGGCCTTCTAGGCAGAGTTCCTCTGTCCAATGTCTGTGTTCTTTTGCTCATATTAATCTTTCCTTTTTATTGGCCAGTCTGAGATATGGCTTTTTCTTTGCAACTCTGCCTAGACTCTGCCTAATGGTATGAAAGAACCATAGTCCTGTGTTATTCCCTGGGGACGTTTTGGTGGGCAAAGCCATATATTGTCACCACAGATGCCACAAAGGCAACTGCCTAAGGTTTTAAATAAAGTGTCTGTTGATCAGAATATGACACATATTTTATGATGCATCGCAGTAAATTGACTGTAAAATATGTTTCCAGGAAGATATACTYTGAAAATTAATAAAGTTTGCAATGGACTGCGAGGCGATGAGCAATTTGCCTGCCTCTGCTGGCTATTGATGAAATCAATTGTTGCCCGGGGTCAATCCGTATTGTTACATCAAACCAACCTCCGAACAATGGGCCTCATTAATCGAGACCAGAGACAAGTTAAACATCCATGTTTTGACTCTGCAAGGTTTCGCTCTCTCTGTGCTCTTAGTTAATATGTATTTGATCAAGTGTGAGATGCCCCCACCATCCGATTAATCTTTGCCACCTTTTCCAGTCTCCAACTGCCGCCCACTAGCTCTTGGCATCCCTATGTGGTCCGGCATCTGACAGCAACATAAGTCACAGGCTGCATTAAAAAACATATTAGGCCAGCGGAAGGAATTAAGGTGGCGCATATATGACGGAGAGGAGTTGCTGTGAAAATGAAGCGAACCCTGGCGTCTCCATGCATCACCATCGGCCCTCTTACAATTGTGTGWATTATGTACTCCCCAAATGCACTCCCCAGCACTTTTAAGAGCAAAGCCAATATGAATATATTGAATTTATGAGATCTAAAAGGATCGCTGCACTTCTCTCTCTTCCTCCGCTTCTTCCTTATCTTCCTCCTCTTACAGAGGGAGCAATAGAAAAACAATGAGACAAATAATCAGAGAGAAAGAAGAGAAAGGGAGAGAGATGTCACTTTACTTAAAAGTGCAGTGGAAATATACCCTCTTGAGCGGATATTTGATTTCATGTGGTTCATAATGCTGACATGCACAATGTCTTTGCGAGTGTGTGCGAGCCTGTGTGAGTGTGTGTGATAGAGGTAGATCAGTCACTGCTATCCATTAGTAGAGGACGATACAGTGTTGAGAATTGATGGTCCGATGGGGATAGCTCATGATACCCGCTCTGTCATCAGTACACCAGTGTGTCTATACTTTTTGAATGTGTTGGATTGCTTTGAGCATTGGTAGTACACATTTTACCTTGATTTATCATTATACAATTCAATAAGACGTTTGTATACTTCAGTCAACTCAATTTGTCTATCATGATGAGATAGCCATTAGTTTACCATTTGTAATTTCCCTGTGTTATTTACTTTAGTTGAGCTCATTTGTGTAGGTTTAAGGATATTGCTGTCAACAGACTTTCATATCAGCAGGTTGGYAAGAGTCACCTGGTGTTTAAAAGAAGACAACTTGATTCATGAATCATAATCCCATCAGAAACTCACTCTCTTCTCCCTCCCTCCGCCACCTCTCTCTCACCCCCTTCATCTCTTGTTGGGGAAGGGGCTGGGGGTTACAGGTACACTATTAATTTCAATTTATATATTTGGTTTATCTTTATTTAACGAGGCAAGTCAGTTAAGAACACATTCTTATTTACAATGATGGCCTACCCCAGCCAAATCCGAACAACGCTGGGCCAATTGTGTCCCTATGGGACTCCCAACTACAGCTGGTTGTGAATTGAACCAGGGTCTATAGTTGCGCCTCTAGCACTGAGATGCAGTGCCTTAGACCGCTGCGTCACTAGGGAGCCACTAACATAAAACATGTACCCGTGGGCTGCCACTCAAAAGAAAAGTAAGAAATAAATACTGAAAAAGTATCATATTGATCACTAGATTTTGTAATAACAAAATTGGTACATATAGAAAAATGTACAGAAATGGACCTACACCCCCAACTCTCCATCCCATTCCCCCCAGCCCAAAATGTCTCGATCTATCCAACCACCCACATCCCTTCACACCCTGCCTAGCAACACAGGTTGGTTGTCAGTCCTCACCCCCTCATATCTCTTCCTGCCCCCCCCCCACCACCACTTATCCCCTATGTTCCCCCATTGGTTGTTGATCATTGCTAGACAGCCATTTTCAAGTCTAGCCAATGATTTTCTAGGGCACTCAGGAACATGACAAACAGACCCATAATATGATGTAGTCACGACTATGCTTAAATATGAGGTAGTTACTCAGTGATGTGTTGTGTTGGATTTGCCCGAAACATATCGCTTTGTATTCAGGACATGAAATTAGTTTCTTTGCCACATTTTTATCAGTTTTATTTTAGTGCCTTATTGCAAACAGGATGCATGTGTAACGGTGTTCCTCTCTCTCTTCATACGAAGAGGAGGAGTAGTGATTCGACCAAGGCGCAGCGGGTTGTGAATACATAATGAATTTATTAGAACACGACGAAAAAACAAACTATACTTGAACAAACTAACAAAACAAATAAACGATGCAGACAGACCTGAACACGAACTTACATATAACGTGAAGAACGCATGAACAGGAACAGACTACATAAAACGAACAAACCGAAAACAGTCCCGTGTGGTGCACAGACACAGACACAGACACGGAAGACAACCACCCACAAACAAACAGTGTGAAAACACCTACCTTAATATGACTCTCAATCAGAGGAACTGAAAAACACCTGCCTCTAATTGAGAGCCATATTAGGTCACCCTTTAAACCAACATAGAAACAGAAAACATAGACTGCCCACCAAACTCACGTCCTGACCAACTAACACATACAAAACTAACAGAAAACAGGTCAGGAACGTGACACATGTTTTGGAATAGTTTTATTCTGTACAGGCTTCCTTCTTTTCACTCTGTGATTTAGGTTAATATTGTGGAGTAATCAACCATAATGTTGTTGATCCATCCTATTTTTCTCCTATCACAGCCATTAAACTCTAACTGTTTGAAAGTCACTATTGCCTCATGGTGAAATCCTTGAGAGGTTTCCTTCCTCTCCAGCAACTGAGTTAGAAAGGACACTTGATCTTTGTAATGACTGGGTGCATTGATACACCGTAGGGGTTGCTGACATGCCACACTCGTCTTTGTAACCTTATCTGTAAATTGACAGTTTATAGTCTGATCGGATGATACTCGTGATCAGAAAAAAACTGAAATGTTGCCTAAGTAGATGTTGGCAAGATATCTATCTCCCTGCACGTTTATAGACCAAACAAGCTGCAGATTAGGCCCACAGAGGTTGTGAGTGTGTCTGACCTGTGTCTGTGTGTCCTCAACTTGCAGTGGGCAGACAAGTTTGCTATCAGTCAAAATGTGCATCAGTGTTTCATATTTTTTCCCTACCCTCGCCCCGCTTGTTAGATATTATACACATTGATAGCAAACGTCCTTGCCATATCAGTTATCATAGTAGTAGGCTAACAGGAGGCAGCAGCAGTCTGAATAATCAGACCGAAAAAGAGAAGTGAAAGTGATCTGGTGAAATTATTAAGTTAGTGGACAGAGAAATACAACCATCAGAGCAGCAGGATCAACGTGCAGCCCGCCCTTTTCTCTACAGACAGGCAAACTAGCCAGTTGACTTACTTAGACCACATAGCACCTCACTTGACTGACATGAGAAAGATGCATGCTGACACCTTAAAATAACTTTTTTCAGATCACAGATAGCTACGAAAGAAACTCGGATCATGATCGTATCCAGAGAATTGGCCATAGTCCTTTGCAATACTCGTTTTTTCAGACTACTTGGCACACCTCAAATACACCATCCAAAGTGCAATTAATAACTTCAGCATGCTAAAAAGCATATTCAATGTTTTTTCCCCCCCCATCTACCAATAGGTGCCCTTCTTTGCGAGGCATTGGAAAACCTTGCTGGTCGGTTGGTTGAATCTGTGTTTGAAATTCACTGTTGACTGAAAGACCTTACAGATAATTGTATGTGTGGGGTACAGAGATGATATAGATAGTCATTAAAAAATTATGTTAAACACTATTATTGCACACCAAGTGAGTCCATGCAACATATTATGTGACTTGCACATTACATTTTGTTTAAAGTATCGCTCTTTCTTAAACAGGCTATACAAAGCTGGTTACAATTTCAGTTTTATCCTCCAGAAAAGATAGAACAAATATTACAACAAATATTATGGTTAAACTCAAATATACTTATTAATAAAAAATCATACATCATGGAATTAAAAAAAACTGTTTTATTATATTTGTCATGACTGTCCTGGTGTGATCCAAATGGGCACATCAGGTTTGCAATGCATAAACTTCCACCAGACGTGTTGGGGTTTTGACACCTCCCGCCCTGTCGTAAATGAAGGTAGAAGAAGACTCTCTTCCTCCCTCTTCTCTTCCTCCCAGACAGTCTTCCCGCCGAAACTAACTATCACATTCTAAAGTGAATACTGGAACAATATTTCTAACTTAAGAACGTGGGGAAAGGTCAGAGATGATCTATGGAAAACAAATGTCAAATTGGTTTTTATTTTGTGATGTCATTAAAAAGGTTATAAAGGTAATACTGTAACTTGAAAAGTATTTACACTACAGGTATGAAGTCTCCATCCTTAACATTGTATATGAAATATGAAAAACTATTAAAGTATTTTTGTTAAGATAMGAATGTGATTTTAGGAGGTATAAGATAATCTATCTCCTATAAACTGTGCATAGTAAGTAGCCACGCCGCAAGTGAGGTCAGAGAGTGTGTCAGACTGATGGGAGAGAAATCAACCMTCAGACCAGGAAACGTGAGGCAGGAGCTACATGTTGAAATGTTTGGAACTTTGAAACTCAACATGAGGTGAAGAAAATACCTAATCTCCCAGACAAGACCAGAAAGATGGTGAGCTGCAGCTCATGTCCAATGTAGTCCGAATCCAGAATACAAACACGAGGGGAAAACAAACTCCCCTCTCAGACAATCACTGGTACTGCTGATTAGCTATCTTGAGTCAAATATCTAGAAAAACAAATCTAAGTGAGACTATCCTACTACGCTCATCACCAATAGGAACCGTCGACCTGGCTGGCTAGCTATCTTCCAGAGTGAACAACAGTAGAAGACAGTAATGGGGAGACCCCTTTCGGACAATCAGAGCCATYCTAGCTTTCCGCTGAAAGGCCGACAACCTTCCTAAGGAGGGCTGGTTCTGACCGAGATAAACGGTGAACAAAGGCATTCACACATAAATACATTTATGCTTTCTTATTCCAAACGGGTGGCGGTTTGTGTGCAAACTATGATTACTGTGAGAATAGTTCTGAAATGTATTGATGATAAGTGTCCTTTTCTCTCTATCTCGCTGTGTAAAAGCCACCATATTGTGTCAGTCCGCTAGGGACCTTTGTCTCATGTATTAAGGGTGTATGTTTATTCTGTGTTATTATTTAGTTAGCTAGTAAATAAATAATTAAACCAATTTGTGTAGTACTGAATCATGAGTYAGGCTGGGTTTTTTGCAGATGCATGAGGTTCCAACTGTTCATAAGGATAATATGATAAAATGTAATTATTAATAAGATGACTGCTTAACGATGTAATAGATATATACCTTAGAGTTTAATTCGGCAGATGGTAACTCTTTAAACATCCTCTTCCGTGGTGCCGCAAATTCCTAATGKYTTAATTGTTAAATTATWKATTTTATTGGGTAACAATTAAACATAGTTAACTTCTTAGCGCTAGAGWAAACACTCCAAAGCWTCCAAAACTGTCAAAATAACAATACTTATTCTGCAAGCGAAAACCTGAGAAAATGTAACCCGGAAGTGAAAAAAAYAATCTGTGTTCCCTGGCCCGTCTAACCTCCATTTAAAGGGGTATCAACCAGATTCKTTTTCCAATGGCTTCCTCAGGCTGTGACCAGGCTTTAGACATAGTTTCAGGCTTTTATTTTGAAAAACGAGCGAGTTTTTTCAAAAGTAGTCAGGTGTCCTCTGAATATTTCCTGCGTGCGAGAGAGGGGCACCCCATTTTCCCTTTGTCTCTTAATGAATAGGTTATGGTCCGGGTGAAATATTATCGATTKTGTTTGTTAAAAACAACCTGAGGATTGATTATAAAAAACATTTGACATGTTTCTACGACCATTACGGATACTTTTTGGAATTTGTCGAACGGAACACGGCTTTGATTTTCTGAACATAATGCGCAACCCAAATGGCGTTTTTTTGTGATAAAAGTAATATTTATCGAACAAAAATAACATTTGTGTAACTGGGAGTCTCGTGAGTGCAAACATCCGAAGATTATCTAAGGTAAACCATGCTAATTTGGGGCTAGCTGTTGTAGCATCGAAAGCTACACTCACAAAAGCTTGGATTTCTTTCGCTGTAAAATATATTTTCAAAATCTGACACGATAGGTGGATTAACAACACGCAAAGCTGTGTTTTGGTATATTTCACTTGTGATTGCATGATTATAAATATTTTTTGTAATATTTTTGRATTTGGAACCKTYCAATTCTAGCGGTTGTTTAGGAAAGGTAGCGCAGAGAAGTTAAGAGGCTAGTAATAGAGGTTGCAACAATTGTGGCGGATCYTTTTATTAATAGAGGGTCCAGATTTTCTAGCCCAGCTGATTTGTAGGGGTCCAGATTTTGCAACTSTTTCAGAACATAAGCTATCTGGATTTGGGTGAAGGAGAAATGGGGGAGGTTTGGGCAAGTTGCTGTCYAYGGTGCAGGGCTGTTGACCGGGGTAGGGGCATGAATGGGGCATGCTTATTTAAGATGGCGAGGAAAGCACTTTTAAAGAATAACCAGGCATCCTCTACTGATGGGATGAGGTCAATATCCTTCCAGGATACCCGGGCCAGGTTGATCAGAAAGGCCTGCTCGCTGAAGTGTTTTAGGGAGCGTTTGACAGTGATGATGGTCGTTTGATCGCAGATCACATGGTAGGATGTGAATACAAATGGGGGTAAACCTAGGCATTGAGTGATGATGAGAGAGGTTTTGTCTCTAGAGACTTCATTTAGACCAGATGAGGTCATCGCATGTGTGGGAGATGAAACAAAAGGGCTAGCTAAGGCATATTGAGCAGGAATGGAGGCTCTACAGTGAAATAAGACAATAATCACTAACCAAAATAGCAATGGACAAGACATCTTGACATTAGGGAGAGGCATGCGTAGCCGAGTGATCATAGGGACCAGTGGAAAGCTAAGCGAGCTGTAGACACGGTGATTCAGACAGCTAACGGGCAGGGGCTAGCAGGCTAGCAGAAGGGCCTTATGGGGACGTCGCAACGGAAGAAGTCTGTTGTAGCCCCCTCGGACGGTTACGTCGACAGACCAGTCATGATGGAATCGGCGGGGCTCCGTGTCGGCAGTAAAAGGGGTCCAGGCCAATTTGCAAAATATGTATTGCAGCCCAAGGAGTGGCTGATGGACCTCTTCAGCTAGCCGGGAYATGGGCCTAGCACAAGGCTAGTTCCCTGGTTCATTGGTGCTTCCTTCGGGACAGAGATGTTAGCCAGGGGGATAGCTAGCTAGCTGCGATGATCCAGGTGAAAAGGTTCAGGGCTTGCGGTAGGAAACCGGAGATGTGGAGAAAAAGCAGTCTGGTATGCTCTGGGTTGAATCGCACTGTGCAYACTGGCAGGAGTTGACCGGGCTAAGGTTAGCTGATGACRGCTAGCAGTGGCTAACTGACTACTAGCTAGTAAGCTGGCTATCTTCTGTTGGGGGTCCCGGTTCTAAAGTATAGAAAATAGCAGATCCATACCACATTGGGTGAAGCGGGTTGCAGGAGAGTATGTTGAAACTGAGGTTAAAAATATAAGAAAGAAATACGAAAGAAAAAAAAGATATACACGGGACACGACAAGACAAAGACCTTCTGAACTGCTACGCCATCTTGGATTTTTTTGACATAGGAGACTATGTCTCAAACAATTTTTATTTGATGCCTAGGATCAAATATCACTGATTTCTTCAGTTGGGAAATTGACTACATTTGCGACAGGGAAAAGTATTCAATTTAGAATGGTTAACAGGAACAATCTAAGGTGAAACAGGTATTAAATGTGTTGATTGGACATTGGTCTATTAACGATACCAGGATATTTGTACATTATTATGACAATGAGAGACTAATAATATAATACCATATGAATGTGCATTGTGATGAAGGGTAGTGCATGCTAAATAAAGCATGGGAAGGCCTGGCCATTTTGTTTGTTTTTGCCAAATGGTTTACCACACACACACAGCGGTGGTGCCACTGGAGTGTGGGATTTATTTTAGATGGTATTTTTTTTTCAAATCAGTTTTAAACTGGGTATACAGAAGGTTTGAAATGTTTTAAAAGGCATTTAAGTGGTTTCTGAAGGTCAGGGACAGAAAAGGGAGAGGAAACATTTTAATGGTGTCGAATTCCCTGTATCCTAAAATTTCTCGAAGAATAATCAACCTCACTAGAAATTATCGGAACAGGTGGGATTTAATTATGAAATGACTAAGAAACACCAGTCTCTATTAAAAATGTACAATTACTTTGAAATTCTATTATTTCCTTAGGAAAAGTTGATTAGTTTTTCAAATTGTTTATTTTGATTTAACACGTTATTTTTGAATCACGTATTCTAAGGGAAAAGTACTAGTTCCCTGGGGGTTGAGGTTCTTTGTTCAATCTGAATATAGAAGGGAATATATATGAAATTAAGGGATGACAGTCACTTGGAATGGATTGTGGTATGTGTATTGATGATTTCATTTTGTGTTTTTGTTTCAATACAAAATTCGCAAGATTGGGTTTCTGCGAGGGGTTATGTTGATAACTTCAGGTCCTGGTAACTCGTCTGAGAGGTTGCCAGTAGAATAAGGGAGTTATCACGGATCATGTCTTAATGCATGGGAGGGATAATTTCACCACAAACAGTGTGTGAACCTCTAAGCAAATTAATTACTTAAAAATCATACAATGTGATTTTCTGTTTTTTTGTTTTAGATTCCGTCTCTCACAGTTGAAGTGTACCTATGATAAAAATTACAGACCTCTACATGCTTTGTAAGTAGGAAAACCTGCTAAATCAGCAGTGTATCAAATACTTGTTCTCCCCACTGTATAGCATTCTGTTGGTGGCAAAAATTTATAATAATTTTTATTAAAACATTTGAAATGTTGAATAAACTGTTGTCTTTTGTATCAGTTCATAAACCATGTGCCATGGAATCGGTACATAGAAAATCTCTTCCCATTTATTTTGCCACCTGTATTGCGCAGCTGTCAACATTTTTGTCCTCAAATGAAACTGGTATATTTTTCTATTTATGCCAATTATTTTCAGCCAATTTGTATCTTTAATATATGGCAGACAAACAAGTTCCCTACCTTCTTCCTCTTCCACTTGCCCCCTCCATTTTTTGTGGTAATGCTGCATATGTTTGGATTGAGCAGACATTCCCATATATTTTCATATATTATAACTCCACCATTTCTATTCATAATATCATTAATAAATATGACGTGACTTTCATTAATCTGAACTATTATTTATTTTATCCACCTCTACCGACCCCCCCTCCCGGATCCGGGATCATCCTCATCAGAAACGCTGACTAGCATAGCCTAGCCTAGCGCCACAGGGATATCATATAAAATAATTTCATGAAATCACAAGTCCAATACAGCAAATGAAAGATAAACATCTTGTGAATCCAGCCAACATGTCCGATTTTTTAAAATGTTTTACAGCGAAAACACAACATATATTTATGTTAGCTCACCACAATAGCCCAACACACAACGCCATTTTTTTCACCGCAAAGATAGCTTTCACAAAACCCACAAATAGAGATAAAATTAATCACTAACCTTTGAACAACTTCATCAGATGACAGTCATATGACATCATGTTATACAATACATTTATGTTTTGTTCGAAAATGTGCATATTTATAGCTACAAATCGTGTTTTTACATTGCAGCCATGGTCACAAATGGCACCAAAACAGCCAGAATAATTACAGAGAGCAACGTGAAATACAGAAATGCTCATTTTATGAAAAATACATGTTGTACAGCAAATGAAAGATAAACATCTTGTGAATCCAGCCAGCCGGTGATTTTGCAGAGAGCCACATCAATTTACAGAAATACTCATCATAAATGTTGATGAAAATACATGTGTTATGCATGTAACTTTATGCAATAATCTGAGTACAGCGCTCAGAGCCCAAACAAGCCAAAAAGATATCCGCCATGTTGTGGAGTCAACAAAGTCAGAAAAAGCATTATAAATATTCACTTACCGTTGATGATCTTCATCAGAATGCACTCCCAGGAATCCCAGTTCCACAATAAATGTTTGATTTGTTCGATAAAGTCCATCATTTATGTCCAAATACCTCCTTTTGTTCGCACATTTAGTACACAATCCAAACTGACGACACGCTGGCAGGTCCAGGCGAAAGTTCATATTACAGTTCGTAGAAACATGTCAAACTAAGTATAGAATCAATCTTTAGGATGTTTTATCATAAATCTTCAATAATGTTCCAACTGGAGAATTCCTTTGTCTTCAGAAATGCAATGGAACGCAAGCTACCTCTCATGTGAATGCGCGTGACCAGCTCGTGGCACTCTGCCAGACCTCTGACTCAATCCCCTCTCATTCCC
>NC_036853.1:37558208-37587482 GCF_002910315.2 Salvelinus sp. IW2-2015 | reverse complement strand
ACATCAGGTTATACATACACTTATGTTTTGTTCGAAAATGTGCATATTTAGAGCTGAAATCAGTGGTTATCCATTATGCTAACGTAGCAGCTTTTTCCCAGAATGTGCGGATATTTCTATTAGACTCTCACCTATTCTGACCAAATAGCTATTCATAAACATTACAAAAAAATACATGTTGTATAGGAAATGATAGATACACTAGTTCTTAATGCAATCGCAGTGTTAGAATTCTAAAAATATCTTCATTACGACATAAGGCTTACGTTATAGCGAGAGAGTGGCCAAAACCTGGGCGCAAAACCACTAGTACACAGTTCGACAGATATATGAAATAGCATCACAAAATGGGTCCTTTGGTGATCTTCCATCAGAATGTTGTACAAGGGGTCCTATGTCCAGAACAGTCGTTGTTTGGATTTAGAACATTGTTTTTCCCTCTTGAATTAGCAAGCACACTGGCCAAGGGGCGCGAAGCTCTCCATCGTCAACAAACACAGACAACGCAACACGCCTAACGTCCCGAAAAAATTTCAATAATCTAATAAAACTATATTGAAAAAACATACGTATGTGTGTTTTTGTCTTGTTTTGGGTATGTCTAGGTGTGTGTGTGTGTAGTCTAGGCATTATGTAGGTCTATGGTGGCCTAGATTGGTTCCCAATCAGTGGCAGCTGTTTATCGTTGACTCTGATTGGGGATCCTATTTAGGTTGCCATTTTCCAGTTTGGTTTGTGGGTGATTGTCTATGTGATGTTGCATGTCTGCAATCGTTATATTTAGCTTCACGTTAGTTTTTGTTATTTTGTATTAGTTTGGTTATTATTCTTCGTTATAATTAAAGAAGATGTATTCACATCACGCTGCGCTTTGGTCTCCTCACTACGACGTTCGTGACACAGGTGCAATGACCTGTGAACTGCTCTGACCGCTGATGTTTAACCTGATGAGGACAGAGGGCGCTGTTTTCACTTTGGGGGAAATTCGTTCCCAAATTAAACTGCCTCGTACTCAATTCTTGCTCGTACAATATGCATATTATTATTACTATTGGATAGAAAACACTCTCTAGTTTCTAAAACCGTTTGAATTATATCTGTGAGTAAAACAGAACTCATTTTGCAGCAAACTTCCTGTCAGGAAGTGAGAAATCTGAAATTGAAGGCTCTGTTCCAGGGTCAGTTTATTAATTTGCATGGAATCTATGGGTCTACATGCACTGCATACGCCTTCCACTAGATGTCAGTAGGCAGTGAGAGTTGGAATGGGGTGTCTAGCTAGATCTGAGGCCGAACAAGACGTCTTGGAACGGAAGGTCTGGTCTTTTCACCGTTTGGCCTGACGCAGGAGGGACCTCTGCATTGCGTTCAGAAAAGCTTTCGTTTTAGCATTTAGATATATCCGGCTCTGATTTTATTTGATATATGTGTTAAAAACATAAGGTAGTTATTTTAAACCGAGTTATATCAGTTTATATCAGTTTATATCAGTATATTGCGATTTTCGGTATTTCCTTTGTTATGCGTTATTGTGAGTTGGGCACTTCCATGCCGCATGGCCATCTTTGTTAGCTAAATCGACAGATGAAGACGACATTCTACAACCAAACAACGATTATTCTGGAAAAAGGACACCTTGTACAAGATTCTGATGGAAGCTCATCAAATAGTAGGAACTATTTATGATATTATTTCGTATTTCTGTCGAAAATGTTTAGACGATATTCCGCCCAGATTTCGGGCGCTGTCTCGCTATAACGTAAGCTGTATGTCGTAATAAGGTTATTTTTAAAAATCTAACACAGCGGTTGCATTAAGAACCAGTGTATCTTTCATTTGCTGTCCAACCTGTATTTTTTAGTAAAGTATATGATTAGTTATTTGATTAGATGATGTGAGTGTCAGAAATATATCCGMATTATTTTGTGCTGTTTGGCTAGTATTCACATTGTTCAACCACGAATTGTACCGCTAAATATGCACATTTTCGAACAAACCATATATGTATTGTGTAATATGATGTTATAGGACTGTCATCTGATGAAATTTGAGAAGGTTAGTGAAATAATTAATATCTTTTGCTGGTTTATTCGCTATCGCTAACGTGCCTTGAATGAATGCGGCTGTGTGGTTGGCTATTGTAGTAAGCTAATATAATGCTATATTGTGTTTTCGCTGTAAAACACTTACAAAATCTGAAATATTGGCTGGATTCACAAGATGTTTGTCTTTCATTAATGGTACACCGTGTATTTTTCATAAATGTTTTATGATGAGTATTTAGGTATTTCACGTTGGTTTCTGTAGTTATTGTAGCTGCTTTGGTGAGACTCCTGCAATGTAAAACTATGATTTATACCTGAAATATACACATTTTTCGAACAAAACATATGCTATACAATAAATATGTTATCAGACTGTCATCTGATGAAGTTGTTTCTTGGTTAGTGACTATTTATATCTTTATTTGGTCGAATTTGTGATAGCTACCTATGCAGTAAATCTTTTTTGAAAATATGCGGTTGGGTCTTTTGCTATAGTGGTTAGCTAATAGAAATACATAGTGTTTTCCCTGTAAAACATTTTAAAAATCGGAAATGATGGCTGGATTCACAAGATGTGTATCTTTCATCTGGTGTCTTGGAGTTGTGATTTCATGATATTTAGATGCTAGTATTTACTTGTGGCGCTATGCTAGGCTATGCTAGTCAGCTTTTTTACTGATGAGGGTGCTCCCGGATCCGTGATGAGTACCAAGTAGAAGTTATTAACAGTCTCACCGGCCAATCGCTAATACCGTCTCAACATTTACGAAGTTACTAAATTGTTAATGTATTTTACAATTTTTCCTAACTGTTCAAACTTCTAGTATCATATTCCTCCAATCACATTCACCTCCCCTAGTGCAGGACTGGCTCCGTCAGACCAAGAGAGGCGCAACTTTTTTATCCCACAACAGCAGAGAACTGTCACACACCTTTCACTCTTTCCCAAGCGACCTGAGTATACAGGATTTGCATCTTATTTAATTAATTATCAATACACTCCCTCAACACGATAAGTTATCTAATAGAATTTCTCTTACACTTTCCTAAGTGACTTATTAATTATCGATACACTCCCTCAACCCGATAAGTTATCTTATAGGATTTCTCTTACACTTTCCTAAGTAATCTGAGTATACTCTTGAACTTTCCTAATTGGTTTTTCACGCTTTCCTAAGTGACACTTTCCTAAATGATTCATCACGCTTTCCTAAGCGACACTTAATTATCGATACACTCCCTCAACACGATAAGTATTCTATATGATTTATCTTACTTTCTAGCTGTCCTCATTGATTCACTTCCACGACACGATAAGCGCTATTTGATTTTATTCGACCATGCAGATGGACAATTGTCACCTCAAACTAGATTGAACAGAACAGGGCAGACAGACAACCTCAACGAAACTGATCCCCCACCCCTGAGTGACTGTGTGAGCTGGATGAATTGAATGACCAGCTGAAAAGGATCAATTGAATCAGACAAATGGGCTGTGTTTGCGCGCAACTCACACAGGTCTAATCAGACATATACCGGCCCAACGAAATCAGACAACACTGTCACAACTCAAACAGACTGAACAACTGGTCAGATGAACCGTCTGAACAAATCAGATGAATAACCCCACTCAACTGAGCCAGTCAAAATAGACGGTCCACACAACTCTCCCTCTCCAATGGCCACACGCCAATTACTATACTTATATTTATGGTTGCAACCCTCAAAAGCTTGTTATTATACCATCAATATTTTTGCATGCATTTCATTGAACTCAAAAGCTCCCAATATTTCTTTGGTTCGTCAAATTTGGAGAGACCTACTTGGTGACCTACCTCTGAAAACAGGTTCCTAGAGCGGACCACACAAGAACTGTATTACTATAGGTAAGAACTCAGTTTGCCGTTTTAACAAGCGGCCACTTGAGTTTTGTGCAGTCCGTCCAGGAAGCCCATTCATAGCTGCAGATTTTCACCGTCTCTGGTCCCTTTTCGTCACTCCTGGCTAGCTAGCCATTTATGTCGTGGAAATATTTGGTCTATCATATTTCACAAATACCGGAGCATGTGAGTTCCAATAGGCTTTTTATTACTACATAATAAAAGCAGAGCTGGATCATGAATACAACTGAATTCCAGTCTTGGCACACACGTTTTATACATTTGTCCTCCTTACGGCATACTCATAGCAACTCCTCTTAATGGCTCATCACCTCTGGCATTTTGCCACCGTTATCATATTGCCTTCATATTAGGACATGGAACCTGTAGTCACAGAAATAGTTTCATGCATGTAAGACCATAGCAACAGACCGTGGCACTCTACAGGAATTGTGAAGGATGGTTTTGTTCTCCTTTAAACAAAAATGTATGCCTTATATAAATAGGACATGTTAATCACAAACATAGTGTGTTGCTAACCCAGCTATTATAGTGTTGCACAAACATAGCGGGAKTGCAGTAAAGCTGTTGCTAATCTAGGGTGTCGACTGTGCAAACCACAAGGTTGAGACAAGATGGAAAAGTGCTGAATAACAAGAAAACAGGAACTGAGTAATGTGTAGCAACCGACAACTCCGCTCAATCTTCACAACAACATTTCCGGACATCTGAATCCTGAGTGCTGTGGGGCTGGAACCAGCCTGGGCACCACCAATAAGCTAGCAAGTTTAAACCACGCTGAGCCTCTACTACAGGCCAACTCTGAAGTTGGAACTACCTCTGTCCCAGTATAAAAGAAGATGTCTGTACTATTCTAGTCAGTTCTCTGCTTTACCCTGCGTGGTGATACAGTGAACCTGTATATACGAAAATTGCATTTACCATTTATCGCTTGTGTTAAATAAAAATACTTAAAGTATATTCGGTGACTATGAATCACATTTTATCCTGATACCAGATTCGATTGACGCAACCCTTTACAGAATAACCAATACATGTCATCCTGCTAACTCTTCTGAAAGGGACACCCCTGTTCTGGAAAAGACTCAAGAGGTGTAACCATAGTTGGCCATAACAGTTACAAGAATAACCATCAGGTGCATATCTAATGATGTCCAATGACCTAGAGCACATATAGAGTACTAGTTTTGCTGACTCTTTCTAAAATAAATAATTGCCACATATGTACTGGAAAATTCACAATAAGGCCAGGACCAGCTTGCTTAGGGGACTCTTCTCCAGGTTCATCTCTCTGTTGGTGATGGCTTTGTTATGGAAGGTTTGGGAATCACTTCCTTTTAAGTGGTTGTAGAATGTAACAGCTCTTTTCTGGATTTGGATAATTAGCGGGTATCGTCCTAATTCTGCTTGCATTATTTGATGTTGTACATTGCACACTGAGAATATTTTTGCAGAATTCTGCATGCAGAGTCTTACTTTGGTGTTTGTCCCATTTTGTGAATTCTTGGTTGGTGAGTGGACCCCAGACCTCACAACCATACAGGCAATGGGTTCTATAAATTAAAGTATTTTTAGCCAGATCCTAAATGGTACATCAGATTTTATGGTCCATTTGATTTTACTTTATTAGGATCTCTTTTAGTCTTCATTTGGATTAATCTTCCAAGAATCCTTAAACATTAAAATACAATGTATAATACAATCACATTTTCACATATAACACACTGTTACAAACATACATAATACACTGACACATTGACCAGATAAATACTCTAACAGTCTGAAAATAGTCCTGCGCAACCTTCCAGTGTATTATATTTAAATGGTCCTAAAGTATTGTTTGAATGTATATATTGAAAGGTTTCTGGTTTACTCAGATAAATTATTCAATTTCTTTGTTGCTCTGAATCGAAATGTTATTTTGCTTATTTCTATTTTCTGTCTTGATTACATATAAATGGTGGACAATATATTCCTAGTATTTACTGAATGTTTGTCTCTTACCAACTGAAAACCATTGTGAATGGAGTTCGGTTGCTTTAAATGGTGTACATTGTGAAATAAGACAAGCATGTTTTTTTTCAATTATCTTGTTGATTGATGACCATCCAAGAGCATTGTGCATGACTACAACAGAAGAACCATATCTACACCTTAAATAAATCCTTGCTGCTTTGTTCTGTGCAATCTGCAGCCTCCTAATTTAACTTGCTGATGCATTTCCCCAGACCACAGAACAGTAGTTCACCTGACTCCCAATTAATGCTTGGGTTGTTTGCTTAAGAATCTTTCCCTGTAAATATTGAGCTGTCATTCTGATCATTAATGCAGTTTTAATATATATATATTTTTACATAGATGAGTTATTTGAGACTACCATGATAAGCAGTTGTCTAGCTCCACCCCTAGCAGTTTGGTTTCTGCCACTTCCTCAATTTGTACTCCTCCATACTTAATTGTATCTCATTTTGTGTTGGCCTTTTTTCTGCTGGAACAGACCAACATAACCTTGGTTTTCTTGGTGTTCAAAACAAGTTTGTTCCAGTAAACCCACTCCCTGATATTTCCCAGATCTACTTGTAGAGCTTGCTGTACTTGTTGAACCAATTGTTTTGCTGTATAAATTGTAGTATTATCGGCAAATATAGTAGCTTGAGTTTCAGAGAAGGCATAAGGAAAGTTGTTGGTATATATTAAGTAAAGTGGCCCAAAGCAGCTGCCCTGGGGTATTCCACAGTCTAAAGCATGAGGGGAAGAAAACAACCCATTGATATAGGTGGACTTTTTCCTGTCAGTTAGATATGACTGTACCCAATTCAATGCTGCCTTCTTAACCTCTCTTTGGTACATGAGACGTTAGCGTCCCACCTCTTCAACAGCCAGTGAAACTGCTGGGCGCCAAATTCAAATACAGAAATACTCATTATAAAAATTCAGAAAACAAAACATATTTTACATAGGTTTAAAGATTAACTTCTTGTGAATCCAACCACGGTGTCAGATTTTAAAAATGCTTTACGGCGAAAGCATACCTTACGATTATTTGAGAACATAGTCCAGCAGACAAATCATTACAAACAGTAACCAGCCAAGTAGAAGAGTTACACAAGTCAGAAATAGAGATAAATTGAATCCCTTACTTTTGATGATCTTCATATGGTTGCACTCAGCAGACGTGAATTTACTCAATAAATGTTCCATTTGTTCGATAAAGTCTCTTTATATCCAAAAACCTCAGTTTTGTTCGCACGTTTTCTTCAGTAATCCACAGGCTCAAACGCAGACAAAAAATCCAAATTGTATCCGTAAAGTTCATAGAAACATGTCAAACGATGTTTATTTTCAATCATCAGGTTGTTTTTAGCCTAAATAATCGATAATATTTCAACCGGACAATAACGTTGTCAATATAAACAAGAAAGGCACTCTCTCGGTCGCGCGCATGAAAAAGCTCTGTGACACTTTAGTGTCCACTCATGAAGACTGCTCTTACTTCCTCATTTTTCAAAATACAAGCCTGAAACAATTTCTAAAGACTGTTGACATCTAGTGGAAGGCATAGGAACTGCATTGTGAGTCCTAAGTCAATGGATACTGTAATGGCATTGAATAGAAAACTACAAAACCAACAAAAGAAACCACTTCCTGAATGGATTTTTCTCAGGTTTTTGCCTGCCAAATCAGTTCTGTTATACTCACAGACATTATTTTAACAGTTTTGGAAACTTTAGAGTGTTTTCTATCCAAATCTAATTTGGGCATGCTTTTCTTCAAAAATTCCCGAATGCTGCCCCCTACCCTAGAGAAGTTAAACCCATAATGCAATACTTTTGTCCAAATAATTTCATGATCCACTAAATCAAAATGCTGCACTAAAATGTTTAAATAGTACAACCACAAACCTTCCATTATCCATAGCATTGAACCAATTGTCAGTCATGTCAACCAACACAGTGTTAGTGGAATGTTTTTTGCGATAAGCATGCTGATTGGCTGTGATCAGATGATTATTTTCCATGTACTCCCATATTTGTCTACTCACAATACCCTCCAATATCTTACTGATTGATGGCAGAAAAGGCCCTTATTGCCTCGTCTCTTAAATCATTCACAGCTTTGTGGATGTTACCTGTTGCGCTGATGTTTAGCCAAAGGTATGTATAGTTTTTTATGTGATCTAGGGCAATGGTGTTAAGATGGAATTTTTATTTGTAGTCCTGGAAACTAGACCTTTTTTGGAACACAATTACTGAGATTTACTGTCAGGGCCCAGGTCTGTCATAATCCATGCAGAAGATCTAGGTGCTGCTGTAGGTCCACCTTGGTTGGGGACACCAGATCATCAGCAAACAGTAGACATTTGACTTAAGATTCTTGTAGGGCGAGGCTGGGTGCTGCAGACTGTTCTAGTGCCCTCGCCAATTCGTTGATATATATGTTTAAGAGGGTGAGGCTTAAGCTACATTCCTACCTCTGTAACGACTCTCGTCGTTGGAAGGAGAGGAGGACCAAAGCGCAACGTGGTACGTTTCCACATTTATTGGAATATTTTTTCAACACGAACAAAATCAATAAACATACGAAAACCAAAGAAGCTACAGTCCTGAACATGGGAACACAAAATACATGAACACACGAACAGGAACAATCACCCACAAACAAACAGTGAAAACAGGCTACCTTAATATGGTTCCCAATCAGAGACAATGACAAACACCTGCCTCTGATTGAGAACCATATTAGGCCAAACAACAAACKCAACATAGAAACACAAAACATAGAATGCACCCACCCAGCTCACGTCCTGACCAACTAAACAAAGACTAAACAAAGGAAATAAGGTCAGGAACGTGACAGCCTCACCCTTCACGGCCCTGTGGAAAGAAATGTGTGTGTGTTTTGCTCATTTTAACCGCACACTTGCTGTTTGTGTACATGGATTTTATAATAATTTTATAATATAATGTTTTTCCTCCAACACCACTTTCCATCAATTTGTATAACAGACCCTCATGCCAAATTGAGTCAAAATCTTTTTTGAAATCTGTCAGAAGGTAAGTGTAGCTGGTGCATGAAGTCAGGCACAGGAGAGCAAAATGAGTGAGCAACGTACTTTACTCAAAAAAACAAAGGCACAAGGTAAACAAATACACTTGACCAATAACCAACGGTAAACATTACGCATGGGTGAACACAGCACCCGTCGAAAAACCAGCCATCATGAACCGAACTGAACATAGAAATAATCACGCACAACAAACATGGGGCAAATAGAGGGTTAAATACATGAACATGTAATTAGATAATGAAAACCAGGTGTGTAGAAAATAAAGACAAAACCAATGGAAAATGAAAGATGGATCAGCGATGGCTAGAAGACTGGCGACGTCGACCACCGAACGAACAAGGAGAGGGACCGACCTCGGCAGAAGTATTGACAAAATCAACAAAGCATGAGAAGACTTTGTCTTTGTTTGTCAATTAGTATGTGCAGGGTGAATGTGATCTGTCGTACGTTAATTCTCTCTCTCTCACACACTCTCACTCACACTGGTCAGTAACTCCACCACCCAAGTGTGATCTTATCTGGCACGTCTATTACAGCTGGTACCTCTGCCCTCCACTATACACACAGTTTGCACAGACTCGTCAATGCCGAGGACTTGATGGATTCAGTTGAGCTCCCAGTGTGTCTGGTGTTGCTCCCTGTGAAGGGCATGTGGTCATCAATCACATCTGTTTCTCATTTGCGTCTGACAATGCTGGCTCACTGAGTCAGTGACTAGATGGTCGGGTGCAATGTCTGTGGTTCATCTGCCTACTCATCCTAGAATGCAAGAGGTGGCAGGGAGAAGCTCACACTGGCTGTCCTCTTATAAAAGACCTGCCAGGCAATACAAATTATTTAAAATACATACCCATTACACACAGGTTTTCCCACTTTTGAAATCGATGATTCCAGCTCAAAACAAATAGAAAGGTGTGACAGGGCAGACATTACACATACAAAAAATTTACTTTTCACCCATATGACCACATAATTCAGAGTAAAAGGTACCGAAACTCATACATTGATCAAGACTTAGTATCAAAGAACGACAAGTTGAGGGCTTGAAAGACACGTTTGCCCACACCAATGTAATTAAGTAACGACTGAAATTTTGACCACTTCCCCAATAAGTTTACGAAATGTTAGAGGGTATGCCATCTTCGTCTACTTCTACGCTATTAAAATCTGTTTGCTGAACCAAAATATATTATACGGTTCTGTAACGACTCTTGTCGTTGGTTGAAGGAGAGGATGACCAAATCGTAGTGTGGTATGTATCCATATTTATTTGAATACTTCTTTTACACGAACAAAAACAACAAACAAAACGAAACCAACCGTCCTGAACATGTGAACCTATAAAACAAAGAACGCAACGAACAGGAACAATCACCCACAAACAAACAGTGAGAACAGCCTACCTTAATATGGTTCCCAATCAGAGACAACGTAAAACACCTGCCTCTGAGAACCATATCAGGCCAATTAGACAACCCTAAACCAATGAAACACATAACATAGAATATACCCACCCAGCTCACGTCCTGACCAACTAAACAAAGACTAAACAAAGGAAATAAGGTCAGGAACGTGACAGGTTCTAACAATACAGCTGTTTTAGTAACTGCATTAACACACAACTACTGACCACAACTACACAATTACTGACCACACAACTACTGGCCACAACTACTGACCATACAACTACTGAACACAGCTCCTGATCACAACCGCACAACTACTGACCACAACTACTAGCCACAATCACACAACTACTGACCACAACAACTGACCATAACCGCACAACTACTGACCACAACTACTAGCCACAATCACACAACTCCTGACCATAACCACAAAACTACTGACCACAACTGAGCCCTTACGACAAAAAAACGTATATGTGCCATTTTTGAAAACATCAAACATCATTGCTAGATATCCTATCTATTAAATGAATTTGTTTCGCAAGACTTGTATGCGCTAATGAACTGGAATTTTAGATAGGCTAAAATTGGATCATGTGGAAAAAAAAGTTTATTATGTTATTTTGTGTTGGCTCGCTTGTGTAGCTAGAGCGGAACATAGAATCTAATAGGCTATACATTAAGAAACTGGTAGCTAGATTAAATCAGGAAAAACACCTGATGAGTCATGGCTATCGGTAATGTTACACAGTTTCTTGCATTAGGGAAGAGTGTGTGCCGATACGTGCAGAAGGGATTGTGGAAAGTTGACAGAAGAGCGCAAGTTGCAGCTTTTCAGCAGATTCTACACAGTCCCATACAAGAAGCAGCAAGCTTTGATTCTCTCAGGCTTGGAGCAGGTGAGATCCAAATAAGATCCAAAACAACTGAATATACATATTATTGTACACATTGAACGTTGAAGCAGATGACACATTAGTAGAAGTTGCAGTCCTGGTGCTCTGATCTAAAGCTGGAGTGTGTGACCATTAATAATCATGTAGTGTAAGCTAGACAAGGATATTCAAGCAGATTGTCTATCATCATTGCTATGGTTAGTTATTGGTTAATGGACATGTATAGATGTTACATTGTTTTAGCTTATTTTATTTCTTCTTTTTATAATATGATTCATGCTAGGCTAGTTAGAGCTACTTCATACATTCAGTAAAATGGTTGTAGAGAATTATACAGGCATTCGTTTATTTTTGTACCTTAATGAGATATTAGTGCCTGACTAGTACATGAACCCAGCTCTTTGTGACTGTCAAAAATGGGAAAATGCGCCCTGATGAGAACATCATCAAAACTGTGAAGTCTCCTGGTGTAATGTGTTGATTGACAGACACAGAAGACTGAGGTACTGGTCAGACAATAATGATACAATGTTGCAAACCTGGAGAATGTGTGTGTGTGTGTGTCTCAGCCCAGGAATGAACAGGGGGATAATAATAATAATATTAATAGGGGGAGACCGTAGGGAGAGTCAGAGGGATCAGACGTCTCGCTGACAGCTTTGATACAGTGTTGCAAACCTGTATGTGTGTGTACAATCCGTCCTGCAAGAAGACATTCATGAAGACAAACAGCCGTCTACAGGTATGATTAGGCTATCTATGTATTGTGTCTACTTTTCTTGCTTACCTCTTTATTAAGCTGTAAAGTTTGATCGGTACCAGATAATTCTATTACTATTGCAGATTTAAGTAGAAGAGAAGTAAAGGAAGATGTCACATGCTCTATGTCTAAGTTGTTCGCAAAGTAGTCAAAGTAGCTGATTTGTGTGCAAAAAAAAATTGTTTACCGTGAATGTTTGAAGTGATGATGTCACAATGGAGAGCTTTAGAATACTGAGGAAATACCATGAAAGTGAATGAAGATGGGAAAAAAATGACTAAAAGTTTAATAGTTTAAAAAGTATAAAAGATATCAGTTTTATACAATATTTTCAATCTGGACCGGTCTAAATGTTTTAAGGTATGAATGACGTTACTAGCTCACATGGTGTAAGAGTATAGTGACAAATAATAATAATAACTTGATGGTAACTTTCCAAGTAAAGTTGTGGGGCTTGCTAAAAGTCTTTAAACAAAAGTAGTTGCGTTGTGGTCAATAGTTGTGTGGTTGTCATCAGTAGTTGTGTGGTTGTGGTCAGTAATTGTTTTCATTAGTTGTGGTCAGTAGTTGTGTGGTCAATAGTTGTGTGGTTGTGGTCAGTAGTTGTCAGGTTGTGGTCAGTAGTTGTGTTGTATTCATTAGTTGTGGGTCATAGTTGTGTGGTTAATAGTTGTGGGGTTGTGATCAGTAATTGTGGCTATTCGTTGTGGTCAGTAGATGTGTGGTCAACATGTGTGTGGTTGTGGTCAGTAGTTGTATGGTTATGGTCAGTAGGTGTGGTTAGTAGTTGTGTGGTTTTGGTTAGTAGTTGTGGTCAGTAGTTTTGTAGTCAATAGTTGTGGTCAGGAGTTGTTGTCATTAGTTGTGGTCAGTATTTGTAATCAGTAGTAGTGGCCATTCGTTGTGTTGTCAGTAGTTGTGTGGTTGTGGTCAGTAGTTGTGTAATTGTGGTAAGTAGTTGTGGTCAATAGTTGTGTGGTCAGAAGTTTTGTGAATGTGGTGAGTAGTTGTGGTCACACAATTACTGTGGCCAAGAACACTAAGGTGACCTGCCTAAATAACTACCGACCCGTAGCACTCACATCTGTAGTCATGAAGTGCTTTGAAAGGCTGGTCATGGCACACATCAACAGCATTACCCCAGAAACCCGAGACCCACTCCAATTTGCATACTGCCCTACAGATGACACAATCTCTATTGTACTCCACACTGCCCTTTCACACCTGGACAAAAGGAAAACCTATGTGAGAATGCTATTCATTGACTACAGCGCAGCGTTCAACACCATAGTGCCCTCAAAGCTCATCACTAAGCTAAGGACCATGGGAATAAACACCTCCCTGGACTTCCTGATGGGCAGCCCCCAGGTGGTAAGGGTAGGTAACAACACAGCCACTACACTGATCCTCAATACGGGGGCCCCTCAGGGGTGCGTGCTCAGTCTCCTGTACTCCCTGTTCACTCATGACTGCACTGCCAGGCATGACTCCAACACCATCATTAAGTTTGCCGATGACACAACAGTGGTAGGCCGGATCACCAACAACAACGAGATAGCCTATAGGGAGGAGGTCAGAGACCTGGCTGTGTGGTGCCAGGACAACAACCTCTCCCTCAACGTGATCAAGACAAAGGAGATGATTGTGGACTACAGGTAAAGGAAGACCGAGCACGCCCCCATTCTCATCGAAAGGGCCTGTAGTGGAGCAGGTTGAGAGCTTCAAGTTCCTTGGTGTCCACATCACCAACAAACTAACATGTTCAAAGCACATCAAGACAGCCGTGAAAAGGGCACGACAAAACCTATTCCCCTTCAGGAGACTGAACAGATTTGGCATGGGTCCTCAGATCCTCAAAAGGTTCAACAGCTGCATCATCGAGAGCATCCTGACTGGTTCCATCACTGCCTGCTATGGCAACTGCTCGGCCTCCGACCGCAAGGCACTACAGAGGGTAGTTCGTACGGCCCAGTATATCACTGGGGCCAAGCTTCCTGCCATCCAGGACCTCTATACCAGGCGGTGTCAGAGGAAGGCCCTAACAATTGTCAAAGACTCCAGCCACCCTAGTCATAGACTGCTCTCTCTGCTACTGTACGGCAAGTGCAAGCACTAAGTGCCAAGTCTAGGTCCAAGAGGCTTCTAAACAGCTTCTACCCCTAAGGCATAAGACTACTGAACATCTAATCAAATGGCTACCCAGACTACTTGCATTGCTCCCCCTCCATCTATTATGTTGCTGCTACTCTCTGTTATTATCTATGCATAAATCACTTTAATAACTTTACCCACATGTATATATTACCTCAATTACCTCGACTAACTGGTGCCCCTACACATTGACTCTGTACCGGTACCCCCTGTATATAGCCTCGCTGTTGTCATTATTTGGGGTCAGTAGTTGTGATCAGTAGTTGTGTTGTCATTAGTTATGTGGTCAGAAGTTGAGTGGCTGTGGTCAGTAGAAGTGTGTTTGTAGTTGTGTTGTTGGTCAGTGATTGTGGTCGGTAGTTTTGGTCATTATTTGTGGTGTGGTCAGTATTTTTTTGGTTGTGGTCTTTAGTTGTTGTTTGTAGTTGTCTTGTTGTGGTCATTAGTTGTGGTGTTGTGGTCAGTAGTGGTGTGGTCATTAGTTTTGTGGTCAGAAGTTGAGTGCTTGTGAGCATTAATTGTGATCAGTAGTTGGGTGGTTCTGGTCAGTAGTTGTGTGGTTCAGTAGTTGTGTGGTCAGTAGTTGTGGTCAGTAGTTGTGTGGTTGTGGTCAGTAGTTATGTTGTGGTCAATAGTTGTGGTCAGTAGTTATGTGGTTGTGGTCAGTAATTGTGGTCATTAGTTGTGGTCATCAGATGTGGGGTTATGGTTAGTAGTTGTGGTCAGGAGTTGTGATCAGTAGTAGTGGTCATGCATTGTGTGGTCAGTCATGTTGTGGTCATGCGTTGTGTGGTCAGTAGTTGTGTGGTTGTTGTCAGTAGTTATGTTGTTGTGGTCAGTAATTGTTGTAAGTAGTTGTGGTCTGTGGTGGTGTTGTTATCAGTTATGTGGTCATAAGTTGATTGGTTGTGGTCAGTATATGTGGTGTTGTAGTTGTCTTGATAGTTGTCATTAGTTGTGTGGTCAGTAGTTCTGGTATTGTGGTCAGTAATTGTGGTCAGCGGTTGTGGTCAGTAGTTGTTGTCATTAGTTGTGTTCAGTACTTTTGTGGTTGTGGTCTTTCATTTTGGTTTGTATTTGTCTTGTTGTGGTCAGTAGTTGTGTGGTTGTGGGCAGTAGTTGTGTGGTTGTGATCAGTAGTTGTGCTGTTGTCAATAGTTGTGATCAGTAGTAGTGGTTATTGGTTGTGTGGTCATTTGTGTTGTGGTTGTGGTCAGTAGTTGTTTGTTTGTGGTCAGTAGTTGGTGTCAGTAGATGTATGGCCAATAGTTGTGGTCAGTAGTGTGGTAAATAGTTGTGGGGTTGTAGTCAGTAGTTGTTTGGTTGTGGTCAGTCATTGTGGTCATTAGTTCTGGTCAGTAGTTGTGATCAGTAGTGGTGGTCATTCGTTGTGTGGTCAGTAGTTTTGTGGTTTTAGGCAGTAGTTGTGGTCAGAAGTTGTGTGGTTGTGGTCAGGAGTTGTTGTCATTAGTTGTGATCAGTATTAGTGGTCACTAGTTGTGCGGTTGTTGTCAGTAGTTATGTGGCTGTGGTCAGTAATTGTGGTCAGTGGTTGTGGTCAGTAGTTGCTGGCATTAGTTGTGTTTAATAGTTTTGTGGTTGTGGTCTTTCATTTTGGTTTGTAGTTGTCTTGTTGCCATTAGTTGTGTGGTCAGTAGTTGTGTTGTTGTGGTCAGTAGTTGTGTGGTCATTAGTTGTGTGGTCAGGAGTCGAGTGGTTGTGATCAGTAATTGTGGTCAGTAGATGTGTGGTTGTGGTCAGTAGTTATGTTGTTGTGGTCAGTAGTTCTCTGGTTGTGGTCAGTAGTTGTGTTGTTGTCAATAGTTGTGGTCAGTAGTTGTGATCAGTAGTAGTGGTTATTGGTTGTGTGGTCATTCGTGTTGTGGTTGTGGTCAGTCGTTGTGTGGTCATTAGTTGTGTTGTCATTAGTTGTGGTCATTAGTTGTGATCAGTATTAGTGGTCAGTAGTTGTGCGGTTGTTGTCAGTAGTTATGTGTTTGTGGTCAGTAGTTGTGTTGTTATTAGTTATGTGGTCAGACGTTGATTGGTTGTGGTCAGCATGTGTGTTGTTGTAGTTGTCTTGTTGTTGTCATTAGTTGTGTGGTCAGTAGTTCTGTTGTTGTGGTCAGTAATTGTGGTCAGCGGTTGTGGTCAGTAGTTGTTGTCATAAGTTGTGTTCAGTACTTTTGTGGTTGTGGTCTTTCATTTTGGTTTGTAGTTGTCTTGTTGTTGTCAGTAGTTGTGTGGTCAGGAGTTGAGTGGTTGTGATCAGTAATTGTGGTCAGTAGTTGTGTGGTTGTGATCAGTAGTTGTGTTGTTGTCAATAGTTGTGACCAGTAGTAATGGTCATTAATTGTGTGGTCATTAGTGTTGCAGTCAGTAGTTGTTTGTTTGTGGTCAGTAGTTGTGGTCAGTAGATGTGTGGTCAATAGTTGTGGTCAGTAGTTGTGCGATTAAGGTCAATAGTGTGGTCAATAGTTGTGGGGTTGTAGTCAGTAGTTGTGTGGTTGTGGTCATTAGTTTTGGTCATTAGATGTGTGGTTGTGGTGAGTAGTTGTGGTCAGTAGTAGTGGTCAGAAGTTGTGATCAGTAGTAGTGTTCAGAAGTTGTGTGGTCAGTGATTTTGTGGTTGTGGTCAGTAATTGTGGTCAGTAGTTGTGTGGTCAGAAGTTGTGTGGTTGTGGTGAGCAGTTGTGGTCAGGAGTTGTTGTCATTAGTTGTGGACAGTAGTTGTGATAAGTAGTAGTGGTCAGTAGTTGTGTGATTGTTATTCAGTAATTTGGTAAGTAGTTGTTGTCTGTAGTTGTGGTCAGTAGTTTTGTGGTTGTGGTCCTTAGTCGTGGTTTGTTGTCTTGTTGTGGCCATTAGTTGTGTAGTCATTAGTTGTGTTTTCAGAAGTTGAGTGGTTGTGGTCAGTATATGTGTGGTTGCAGTTGTCTTGTTGTGGTCATTAGTTGTATGGTCAGTAATTGTGTGATTGTGGTCAATAGTTTTTGTTTGTGTTCGTTAATTGTGGTCACTCTTCACCCTCGTCATTGTTTTTCCCTACACTGCACATGTCCTCCTCTGCGTCTGTCAGTATCCATAGCAATGGCTCCATTTGGGCTGCTCAATGATGAGACAAAGAGCTGTTAGCTGATGTTAGCTAGCTACTTTTTGTCACTCAGACAAACAGCTGTTACTTTTTATTGGTAGAATATATTTCTGTTCGGATTTTGGATTTGAAAAGCAGACAAAGATTTCATATGCTCTAAGTTGTTGTCTGATTTGGCAGGGGAGTGGCCAAAACAGCAGTTGTTTGAAAATTATTGGGATCAAATGCAGTCAGTAAAACAACTGTATCGTTAGATCCGTAGCGGATAGTTTTGTTCCGCAAACGGATTTTAATAGCAGTGAAGTAGACGAAGATATCATATATTCTAACTTGTTGGTGAAGGCGTCAAAATGTCTAGTTTATAAAAAGTTACAGAAAATGTTATTGTGGTTACTAAAACAGCTGTAACTTTTTATCAGATTATTTTTTTTGTTTCCCAGTCAAATTTGAAAGCAGAGAAGTAGAGGAAAATGTCATTATGCCTAACTTTTTGTCTACGTTGTCAACAAAGTTGTCAAATTAGACAACTTGTGCAAAATGTGTAATGTTGCATTTATAGTGAATGTAATGTTGGAAGTGATGATGTCACAATGGGGAGATTTAGAATGTTGAGGAAATCCCATAAAAGGGGAAGAAGTACAAAAAGAAAGACAAAAAGTGTAATATTTTAAACAGTACAAAATATATCAAAAAGTTGTATACAAGSAATCAATCGAGACCTGTCTGCACGATTTTAAAGTTTGAATGGTGTTTCTAGCTTAAATGGTGTAAGTCGGAGTAGCATGCTAAAGAAGAAGACGAAGAAGAAATATTTTGAAGATTGAAGTGGGGGCTTTTGCTTCGCAAGCCCCACAATAACTATAATAAGTCAGAAATATGTGGAAGATTTAAAGTGGGTACTCTTGCTTTGTAAGCCTTGCTTCGTAAGTATGAAAATGTATGKGCTCAATACTGTAAATCACTCTGGATGAGTGCATCTGCTAAATGACAAAAATGTAAAATGTAAATGTAAGCCCCACTAATAATGAGAAGTATGTCAAAGATTTAAGTGGCAGCTTTTACTTCGCAAGTCCCACAATAATAATAGTGTTAATTTGACCTCAATTGAGGGGGTGTCCTCCTCATTGTCTTATGTTGAGGGCAGCATCATAGCCATAGGATTGTGATTGTGCATGGATAGCATACCTGAATGTTGAGCCAGTCACATTGTGGTTAGCATAGATCTGTCAGCTCGTCCCATTGTGTGTTGGGCTTGATGTTCTTCTCGAAGAAGTCTTGAGTCTCCTTGGCAGTGGAACATGTGTGTGTTGTTATTCTGGAAGGTCAAAATGAGTTTTTCTGGGTGGATGAAGCCGCACCTCAGGTGTAGCTTGCGTAGCTGAGATCACCCACTATTTCAGTAGTTCGGCACTCATGTCTGGGTAGATGCTGATCCTATTCTCTGAATAGGTCAGAGCCCCCGATTCCGCTGTGAGGCGAACAATTTGCTGTTTGACTTCAAAACTGTGAATTGTACAATCAAACACGAGACCCGTTGCGGATAGGACCCGTGCGGTGCGCAATGTTAAATCGGCAGCATCGGACCCAGCTTCTTCTGCACAAACAGTTCATAGAAAAGACTGCTCACGAAGGAAGTTGTGTTGCCTGCTTTCACGTCAGTTTTAAGTCCTGTATCCCACACATTGAATTTACAGGAATGACTTGAGTGATTTTGTTTTATTTTTTAGTATTTTGATTTCCCATTCTAGCTTAGTACGCACTGTTTCCAGGTCATGGAGTTGCACATCTGTCACATTGGCTGCTGTCTCCTAATGTCTACTTTAGTTGAGTAGGTATCCACTTTAGCAGTGAGCAGTGCAAGAGATTAATTTACCGGTTTTAATTGCAAGTCGAGGGCAGAGGTAATTTCCTCACAACCAATRTCTTGGATAGTAGCYGCCAACTCTCTCTGTTGTCTGGTGTTGAGAGCCACCATGTTCCCACCGGTGAATTCTGGATGGACAGATTGTGCTAGCTGCGGAACATCCCACACCTTAATATGGTGTTATATGTTGACACTTATTTGAAAACAAGTCCATTCATTCATAGTTATTTTGCAAAAGAAAGCCACGAGAAAATCACATGTTTCAATGCATGCTACCGAAATGCATTGAATGCGCTCTCTCTCTCTTTCATTCTCTCTCTCTCTCTTACACACATGCAAACAGTCTTGTTTTCTCTCTCAAAATGCTCTCTATTTTCTTTCACATCCTACGCACAACAAACTACTCGTGTTTTACACCATGAGATCATTGACTTATTTACCGAAGGCCTTGAAATGATAAGAATCAGACAGACAGTTGAGGTTTAATAAATAATCTGSTGTTTAAACAAGTGAGTAAACTGACCTATCTTCTCCCCTTCTATTCAGAGCAGGTCTCAGATCCCGTTTCCATTAGAGACTATTGACTGGTCCCTCTGTGAGTGGTATAAACTGTGATTACAAATGGCACACTGTTGCATACACTTTGTTCTAAGATGCCAAACACAATTCCGCCGGTTGCTATTTATCCTTAAACAGAGACGCAATGAGGATATGATGAACAAACAAAACAAACAGACCATGTAATTGAGATACTAGTTATCCAACTTTATACAACGGGTCGGTCTAATCCTGAATGCTGATTGGTTTAAACCGTATTCCAGTCGGTGTCTATTCCACAAGTTACCACTGGCTAAATCTATGACATTAAAATGCCTATTTACGTTGTTCCATCTGACTGCGCAATCCACTGTCTCATCAGCCCAGCCAAGCAATTTATAAAGTTGATTTCCACTATAAAAATCATCTAGACATTATCTCACATTTCTTTTCGATTAACATTTAGTTTTCAACAGCAGAGATTTGTATAAACCTTGTCGGTCTCTCCAACATTATTTCAATATTTAAATTTGATCTCCAACTGTCATAATTTTTATGGATATATACTAAGAAATGTTAATTTAAAAAAAGGTAAAAAAATGTAGAATTAATAAAAATAAAGAGAAACCCTGGAATATTAGGTGTGTCCAAACTTTTGACTGGTACTATTGTCAGGTGTGTGCGTACTGGTAGCGAAGTTAGGTGCAGGAGAGCAGAGATTTGTGAACAGGCGCACACTTTATTGAGGCAAAAGTGCAAAATGCGCAAAACAGTCACAAGAATTATGTTTAACAATAAACATGTTTGTGAAATACCACGGGAAAAAACGAACCAGTCTGGCTCGTCAACAAATAATACGTAACACAAACAATCTTTCACAAAGACATTGTGGGGAACAGAAGAATAAATACATGTAGATTGATAGGGGAATGAAAACCAGGTGTGCAGGGAACAAGACAAAACAAATGGATACATTAAAAATGGAGCGGCGATGGCTAGAAAGCCGGTGACGTCGACCTCCGAACGCCGCCCGAACAAGGAGAGGAGCCGACTTCGGCGGAAGTCGTGACAACTACAGTGGGGAAAACAAGTATTTGATACACTGCCGATTTTGCAGGTTTTCCTACTTACAAAGTAATTTGACACAGAGTTCCAACAGTAATGTGTAATTTCTGACATTTTAAAGGCTAGCGTTTGATGACAGCACAGCTCGCTGCCCAGCCTTACATCATTACAAAGAGAGCCTGATTAAAATGGTGCCTGACTTGAAAAAATGAAAATATACACATTGAGACATTTGTCAAAATAGACAGACATACCCCRATTTCCCCTATATTAAACAAATGGGATGACCTCAGAGTWCCGTGAGTAAAACATAKATTTTTTGCCACCTTTTTTTGCAGTTTACATTTTGGGTTTGACTTTACGTGAAAGTGTGGCAATAACTGATAAACATTTCATTATGGCATGGCAGGCAGGCACGCAGTTCTGATGCATGAACTTTTCCACGAAAAAGTGTTAATGTCCTTTCAACACATTCAAACCAAATATGCTATCCCAAGTAACCACTTTTTGGGGGATCAACAAATTCTTAATTTTAACTCGTCTAAAGTCTTCTGCTTTCAGGATATTGACTTCTTGACTTTCGGATCTCTGTAGAGGACTTATCGACCACGTTCCAGGGGAGCTTACCGATATTCTGTCCTGGGGTTTGAACAGTATGTAGTGTTATCTGGTWGGGCTCCAGAGTGGTGCAGCGGTCTAAGGTCTAAGGCACTGCATCTCAGTGCTATAGGCATCATGTGGCGTCATGTGTTCTTAACTGYCTTGCCTAGTTAAATAAAGGTTCAATAAAAATGTAATAAAAATAAATAAAAGGTAGGTATGTAGGTACTGTAGTGGGTCAGGCCACAGCTAGTGAGCAAACTACCATGTTACATACTCCATTCCCAAACACACTTCATACTTTCAAMTTAATACACACATGTAGTCACGTGACAGAACAATTACACAGGCCTAGAGCCCTGAGACCTAGTGAGTATAGCCTAACAAATTCAATCAAATGTTATTTGTCACATGCGCCGAATACAACAAGTGTAGACCTTACAGTGAAACGCTTACTTACAAGCCCTTAACCAACAATGCAGTTTTAAGAAAAATAAGTGTTAAGTAAAACATTTAAATAGCAGAAAAATAACAGTAGCGAGGCTATATACAGGGGGTACCGGTACAGAGTCAATGTGCGGGGACACAGGTTAGTCGAGGTAATTGAGGTAATATGTACATGTAGGTAAAGTTAAAGTGACTATGCATAGATAATAAACAGAGAGTAGCAGCAGCATTAAAGAGAAGGTAGGGGGGCAATGAAAATAGTCTGGGTAGCCATTGGATTAGCTGTTCATGAGTCTTTTGGACCTAGACTTGGAGCTCCGGTACCGCTTGCCATAAGGTAGCAGAGAGAACAATCTATGACTAGGGTGGCTGGAGTCATTGACAATTTTTAGGGCCTTCCTCTGACACCGCCTGGTATAGAGGTCCTGGATTGCAGGAAGCTCGGCCCCATTGAGGTACTGGGCCGTTCGCACTACACTCCGTAGTGCCTTGCGGTCGGAGGCCAAGCAGTTGTCATAAAAAGCAGTGACACAACCAGTCAGGATGCTCTCGATGGTGCAGCTGTAGAACTTTGAGGATCCGAGAACCCCATGCCAAATCTTATCAGTCTCCTGAGGGGGAATAGGCTTTGTCTTGCCCTCTTCACGACTGTCTAGCTGTGTTTGGACCATGATAGTTTGTTGGTGATGTGGACACCAAGGAACTTGAAGCTCTCAACCTATTGCACTACAGCCCCATCGATGTTAATGGGGGCGTGCTCGGTCCTCCTTTTCCTGTAGTCCACAATCATCTCCTTTGTCTTGATCACATTGAGGGAGAGGTTGTTATCCTGGCACCACACGGCCAGGTCTCTGACCTCCTCCCTATAGGCTGTCTCATTGTTGTCGGTGATCAGGCCTACCACTGTTGTGCCATCGACAAACTTGATGGTGTTGGAGTCGTGCCTGGCCATGCAGTCATGGGTGAACAGGGAGTACAGGAGGGGGCTGAGCACTCACCCCCGAGGGGCCCCCGTGTTGAGGATCAGCGTCCCAGATGTGTGGTTGCCTACCCTTACCACCTGGGGGCGGCGCGTCAGGAAGGATCCAGTTGCAGAGGGATGTGTTTAGTCCCAGGGTCCTTAGCTTAGTGATGAGCTTTAAGGGCACTATGGTGTTGAACACTGTCAATGAATATCATTCTCACATAGGAGTTACTTTTGTCCAGGTGTGAAAGGGCAGTGTGGAGTGCAATAGAGATTGCATCATCTGTGGATCTGTTGGGGTGGTATGCAAATTGGAGTGGGTCTAGGGTTTCTGGGATAATGGTGTTGATGTGATCCATGACTAGCCTTTCAAAGCACTTCATGGCTACAGACGTGAGTGCTACGGGTCGGTAGTCATTTAGCCAGGTTACCTTAGTGTTCTTGGGCACAGAGACTATGGTGGTCTGCTTGAAATATGTTGGTATTACAGACTCAGTCAGGGACAGGTTGAAAATGTAGGTGAAACACTTGCCTGTTGATCAGCGCATGCTCGTAGTACATGTCCTGTCTATCCATCTGGCCCTGCGGCCTTGTGAATGTTGACCTGTTTAAAGGTCTTACTTACATTGGCTACAGAGAGTATGATCACACAGTCGTCCGGAACAGCTGATGCTCTCATGCATGCTTCAATGTTGSTAACCTCGATGCGAGCATAGAAGTKATTTAGCTCGTATGGTAGCCTCGTGTCACTGCACAGTTCTCGGCTGTGCTTCCCTTTGTAGTCTATAATAGTCTGTAAGCCCTGCCACATCCGACGAGCGTCTGAGCCGGTGTAGTACGATTCAATCTTAGTCCTGTATTGARYCTTTGCCTGTTTGATMGTTCGTCGGAGGGCATAGTGGGATTTCTTATAAGCGTCCAAGTTAGAGTCCCGCTCTTTGAAAGCGGCAGCTCTACCCTTTAGCTCAGTGCGGATGTTGCCTGTAATCCATGGTTTCCTTGTTGGGATATGTACGTACGGTCACTGTGGGGACAACGTTGGGGACACTGTGGGGACAACGGCATTCAAGTGTGTCCTCGTTGAATGCCAGGTTATAAAACATAACTTTCGTCGTTTAACTTTGATGCTCTCCTGAAATCAAAACAAAAAGGCTCCCCACTCGCACCCCAGCACCTAATGAGACTCTCTTACAGGACTGTATTGTATATACAGTGCATCAGAAAGTATTCACACCCTTGACTTTTTTCACATTTTGTGTCTTACAGCCTTAATTAAAATTGATTAAATTGTGATTTTGTGTCACTGGCCTACACACAATACCCCATAATGTCAAAGTAGAATTATGTTAGATAAACTAATTTATTAAAAATGAAAAGTTGAAAGGTCTTGAGTAATAAGTATTCAACTATTTGTTATGGCAATCCTAAATAAGTCAGGAGTAAAAATTTGCTTAATAACAAGTCGCATAATAAGTTTCATGTACTCACTCTGTGTGCAATAATAGTGTTTAACATGAATTTTGAATGACTCATCTCTACCACACATATACAATTGTACATAAGGTCCCTCAGTTGAGCACTGAATTTCAAACACAGATTCAAGACCAGGGAGGTTTTCCAATGCCTCGCAGAGAAGGACACKTATTGGTAGATAGGAAAAAATAAAAGGAGACATTGAATATCACTCTTAGCATGGTGAAGTTATTAATTACACCACTTTGGATGGTGTATCAATACACCCAGTCACTACAAAGATACAGGCATRCRTTCTAACTCAGTTGCCAGAGAGGAAGGAAACCGCTCAGGCATTTCAACAAGAAGCTAATGGTGACTTTAAAACAGTTAGAGTTTAATGGCTGTGATGGGAGAAAACTGAGGATGGATCAACAACATTGTAGTTATTCCATAATACTAACCTAATTGACAGAGTGAAAAGAAGGAAGCCTGTACATAATAAAAAAACATGCATCCTGTTTGCAACAAGGCACTAAAGTACTACTGCAAAAAATGTCACAAAGCAATCAACTTTTTATCCTGAATACAAAGTGTTATGGTCCCGTGTGGCTCAGTTGGTAGAGCATGGCACTTGCAACGCCAGGGTTGTGGGTTCATTCCCCACGGGGGGACCAGGATGAATATGTATGAACTTTCCAATTTGTAAGTCGCTCTGGATAAGAGCGTCTGCTAAATGACTTAAATGTAAATGTAATGTTTTGAGGAAATCCAGTACAACACATTACTGAGCACCAATCTCCATATTTTCAAGCATAGTGTTGGCTGCATCATGTTATGGGTCTGCTTGTAATCGTTAAGGACTGGGTKGTTTTTCAGGATAACAAGAAACAGAATGGAGCTAAGCACAAGCAAAATCCTAGAGGAAAACTTGGTCATTCTGRTTTCCACCAGACACTTGGAGATAAATTCACCTTTCAGCAATAACCTAAAARACAAGGCCAAATCTACACCYGAGTTGCTTACCAAGAAGACAGTGAGTATTCCTCAATGACCTAGTTACAGTTTTGACTTARATCTSCTTGAAAATATACTGCAAAATGTGAAAATAGTTGTCTAGCAATGATCAACAACCAATTTGACAGAYCTTAAAGAAGTTTGAAAAGAATATTAGGCAAATATTGTACAATCCAMATGTGCAAAGTGCTTAGAGATTTACCCAGAAAGTTTCAGCTTTAAGCGCTACCAAAAGTTGATTCTAAATTTGATTCTGAATACTTATGTAAATTAGATATTTAATTTTCATTTAAACATAGTTTCACTTTGTCARTATGGGGTATTATGCGTAGTTGGATGAGAAAAACATGTAATTAATACCTTTTGAAATCAGGCTGTAATACAACAAAATGTGGCATGTCATTGTATTTCCAAGCCACTAATGCACTTTTGATTAAATCAGTGCTTATTGACAATGCATTGAGTAGAATGTTCGATCAGTCAGACATGCTTCTCAGATAGGGGCTTGCTTGTTATTGAGAATTGCCATAACTAGCTACCATAGTGATCCCCTCGAGAGTAGTTAATTTCAGTGCATCATTCATATAGCTTGCTAGCTAGCTAGTTGGCTGTGCTAGAAATTATATAATCCTGCAAGCAAATTGTTTCAATACACCTTCCAAATGTGAAATTAAAAGACAAAAAGGACTCTTACCTAAGAAGCTGTTCCTATGACCTCTTGGTTCTGAAGTTAGCTAATCTCGTTCCCAGAGACTTCCCCCCAAATACGCACTCCATGGGGGTCTAGAATATGAAGTCAATGRCTGACTGTTTTGGGTCACCACATATCCTGCTTGGATGCATTTAAGATCCATTAGTTTGTAGCCATGAAGTGTCCCATGTCTGCACAGATGATCAAGAAGGAATAACATTATGTCAAGGAGGTTTGTTTGCTTTTTCCATCTGTAGAGCCTAATAACATTTTATTGGTCGCATACACATATTTAACAGATGATATTGTGAATGTAGCAAAATGCTTGTGTTCCTAGCTCCAACAGTGCAGAAATATCTTACAATTCACAAAAATACACACAGATCTAAAAGTAAAATAATGGAATTTAGAAACATATAAATAGTAGGACGAGCAATGTCGGAGTCGAAGAGTGCATTCGGAAAGAATTCAGACCCCTTGACTTTCTTCACATTTTGTTATGTACATCTTTATTCAAAAATGTATTAAATGTAGTTTTTCCTCATAAAATCAAAAATACCCCATAATGACAAAGTGAAAAGAGGTTTTTTCAAAATCTTTGGAAGTGTATTAAAAATAAAAACAAGTATTTTACATAAGTATTCAGACCTTTTGCTATGAGACTTGAAATTGAGCTCAGGTGCATTCTGTTTCCAATGATCATCCTTGAGATATTCTACAACTTGATTGGAGTCCACTTGTGGTAAATTGAATTGATTGTACATGATTTGGAAAGGCACATACACTTAGGTTGGAGTCATTAAAACTCGTTTTTCAACAACTCACAAATTTCTTTTTAAGAAACTATAGTTTTGGCAAGTCGTTAGGACATCTACTTTGTGCATGACACAAGTAATTTTTCCAAACATTGTTTACAAACAGATTATTTCCACTTATAATTCACTGTATCACAATTCCAGTGGGTCAGAAGTTTCAATACAGAAAGACCCAATTCCAGAAAAGTATGTCATGGCTTCAGAAGCTTCTGATAGGCTAATTGACATTTTAAGTCAATTGGAGGTGTACCTGTGGATGTTTTCAAGGCCTACCTTCAAACTCAGTGCCTCTTTGCTTGACATCATGGAAAATCAAAAGAAATCAGCCAAGACATCAGATTATTTTTTGTAGACCTCCGCAAGTCTGATTCATCCTTGGGAGCAATTTCCAAACTTCTGAAGGTACCACGTTCATCTGTACCACAATAGTACGCAAGTATAACACATGGGACACGAAGCCGTCATACCGCTCAGGAAGGAGATGCATTCTGTCTCCTAGAGATGAACGTACTTGGTGCTAAAAGTTAAATCAATCAAGAACACAGCCAAAGGACTTGGTGAAGATGCTGGAGGAAAACAGGTACAAACGATCATATCCACAGTAACAATGTGTCTATATCAACATAACCTGAAGGCCACTAGTAAGGAAGATGCCACTGCTCCAAAACCGCCATAAAAAACCAGACTAACGGTTTGCAACTGCACATGGGGAAAGATCGTACTTTTTGGAGAATGTCCTCTTGTCTGATGAAACAAAAATAGAACTGTTTGCCATAATGACCATCGATATATTTGGAGGAAAAAGGGGGAGGCTTGCAAGCTGAAGACACAATCTCAACCGTGATTACGGGGGTGGCAGCATCATGTTGTGGGGGGCTTTGCTGCAGGAGGAGTGGTGCACTTCACAAAATAGATGTTTCATGAAGAAAGAAAATTATGTGGATATATGAAGCAACATCTCAAGACATTCAGTCAGGAAGTTAAAGTTGGGTCGCAAATGGGTCTTCAAATGAACAATGACCCCAAGCATACTTCAAAGTTGTGGCAAAATGGCGATTCGCAAGGACAACAAAATCAAGGTATTGGAGTGGCCATCACAAAGCACTGACCTCAATCCTATAGAGATTTGTGGGCAGAACTGTAAAGCATGTGCGAGCAAGGAGGAATACAAACCTGACTCAGTTACAACAGCTCTCGTCGGGAGGGAATGGGCCAAAATTCACCCAACTTATTGTAAGAAGCTTGTGGAAGGCTACCCAAAACGTTTGACCCAAGTTAAACAATTTAATGGCCATCCTACCACATACTAATTGAGTGTATGTAAACTTCTGACCCACTGGGAATGTGATGAAAGAAATAAAAGCTGAAATAAATCATTCTCTCTAATATTATTCTGACATTTCACATTCTTAAAATAATGTGGTGATCCTAACTGACCTAAGACGGGGAATTCTTACTAGSATTAAATTGTGAAAGTGATTTTAAGTGTATTTGGCTGGGGTGTATGTAAACTTCTGACGTCAACTGTATATTATTGATCCCCGAAGTGAAATTGTGTTAACACAGTTTTACATGTGTTATTTTCCCACTTTCTGTGCTTGTAGTTGACTACTGAAATACTTTTTTGATATCGTATTTCAGAAAATTGGTTGTCACTTTTGCTGAATCATCTTTTTCTATTGACTGAATGCATTACAAAAATGTATCTATTTAACACTCCAAACCCACTAAAATGTAATATTTTGTTTCCACTGTCGATAACTCAATATTTGCATATTTAGGTTGCATTTTTSAAACATGGATTAATGGCACAGTCTAAATAATATGTACAGTATATTACAKAAGTGAGTACACCCCTCACATTTTTGTAAATATGAGTATATCTTTTCATGTGACAACACTGAAGAAATGACACTTTGCTACAATGTAAAGTAGTGAGTGTACAGCTTGTATAACAGTGTAAATTTGTTGTCCCCTCAAAATAACTCAACACACAGCCATTAATGTCTAAACCGCTGGCAACAAAAGTGAGTACACCGCTAAGTGAAAATGTCCAAATTGGGCCCAAAGTGTCAATATTTTGTGTGGCCACCATCATTTTCCAGCACTGCCTTAACCCTCTTGGGCATGGAGTTCACCAGAGCTTCACAGGTTGCCACTGGAGTCCTCTTCCACTCCTCCATGACAACATCACAGAGCTGGTGGATGTTAGAGACCTTGCACTCCTCCACCTTCCGTTTGAGGATGCCCCACAGATGCTCAATAGGGTTTAGGTCTGGAGACATGCTTGGCCAGTCCATCACCTTTACCCTCAGCTTCTTTAGCAAGGCAGTGGTCGTCTTGGAGGGGTGTTTGGGGTCGTTATCATGTTGGAATACTGCCCTGCGGCCCAGTCTCCGAAGGGAGGGGATCATGCTGTGCTTCAGTATGTCACAGTACATGTTGGCATTCATGGTTCCCTCAATGAACTGTAGCTCCCCAGTGCCGGCAGCACTCAT
>NC_036853.1:37525441-37552288 GCF_002910315.2 Salvelinus sp. IW2-2015 | reverse complement strand
TCCAGTGACCAGTCAGTATGAGGGAGTGTGAGAGCGATGACACCAAATTTAACACACCTGCTCCCCATTCACACCTGAGACCTTGTAACACTAACGAGTCACATGACACCGGGGAGGGAAAATGGCTAATTGGGCCCAATTTGGACATTTTCACTTAGGGGTGTACTCACTTTTGTTGCCAGCGGTTTAGACATTAATGGCTGTGTGTTGAGTTATTTTGAGGGGACAACAAATTTACACTGTTATACAAGCTGTACACTCACTACTTTACATTGTAGCAAAGTGTCATGTCTTCAGTGTTGTCACATGAAAAGATARACTCAAATATTTACAAAAATGTGAGGGGTGTACTCACTTTTGTGATATACTGTATATAAAGTGAAAAATAAGGCCACCCAAAATTAAAATAGGTGAAYTTCCCTTTTAACATCAACATTAGGATGGTTGTGAAACTCACAATGATTTGAAACCATATGGACTCAAGAGAAACAGATAAAATGTGTTGAATTCCTCTTTAACTGAGAAATGAATATTTTGCAACTACAGTGGTAAAAGACAATTCCATTTTAATGGCCAACTTAAAAGCTGACCTTAATTTAATTAGTCACTCAGCCTCAMATCAGTGAGTTAGACATATTTTTGTTCAGCTTCAATTTGATCAACATTGCTGGATCTGAGGAGAGAGAAAGAGACATTGATTTAAGTATTCAAACAAGTCAAGTTCTGTTGATGAGTATTTGAATATAGGCTACCACATGTAATCTATAACCATAACAGTATGAGATGAACTCTACAGCACAACAATATTCAAATGACTTACCTTGTTCAGTACTGTAAACTAATTCAATTTACAAAGAAAGTAACTCAATTGGTCTAAACAACCAATTTCAAATTAAGCCGCAATGAGGATGCATATATGTGACCCTATTTCAAAACTTGAAAATCCCTCAAACCTCCTTCTGGGATTTAGCATCAGTTTCCCATTCATTCAGTGATTTGATTCTCATTGGTGAATTAATACATTTATGTATTGGCTATTACCACATCATTAGCACCCTACTGTAGACCTATGGCATTAGAAAGTGGACGGATTTCTTCTGGCAACGATATGGCGAAGAGCAGCAGCTAACTAAAGAGGCTGTGTAGCTCCAACCCGATTTTAATTAAATATMCAACGCCTAGTTACACATTTTGTTAACTAATTGTCCAAGATATCGGTTACATGGAAATACGACTTAGAAACGTACAAAAGCAGAAACTTCGGAWGAAAAACACGAAAATATCATCACTACCTACAGCTGCTGCTAGCAAGGAAAGTGACAGAGAAGAACAGTCTGATGACCCAGTTCTATTCGCATAATGAACAAAAATCTCAAAGAGACAATTGCGAAAGTGGGCGAAGATGTGGCTGAAATATAACATACAGTGGGTGCACTGAAAACAAAAGTGGAGGACAAGAACACCCGCCTAAAAGACACTCTTGAAAACATGGAGACTGTGCACATTTGTGGCCTGCTGGAGGTCATTTTGCAGGGCTCTGGCAGTGCTCCTCCTTGCACAAAGACGGAGGTAGCGGTCCTGCTGCTGGGTTGTTGCCCTCCTACGGCCTCCTCCACYTCTCCTGATGTACTGGCRTGTCTCCTGGTAGCGCCTCCATGCTCTGGACACTACGCTGACAGACACAGCAAACCTTTTTGCCACAGCTCGCATTGATGTGCCATCCTGGATGAYCTGCACTACCTGAGCCACTTGTGTGGGTTGTAGACTCCGTCTCATGCTACCACTAGAGTGAAAGCACCGCCAGCATTCAAAAGTGACCAAAACATCAGCCAGGAAGCATAGGAACTGAGAAGTGGTCTGTGGTCACCACCTGCAGAACCACTCCTTTATTGGGGGTGTCTTGCTAATTGCCTATAATTTCCACCTTTTGTCTATTCCATTTGCACAACAGCATGTGAAATMTATTGTCAATCAGTGTTGCTTCCTAAGTGGACAGTTTGATTTCACAGAAGTGTGATTGACTTGGAGTAACATTGTGTTGTTTAAGTGTTCCCTTTATTTTTTTGAACAGTGTATTTCAAGACTTCTATCAAGAACGTTATACTTCAGACAGTCCTTTAGATATGCAGAAAGCAGCGGTGTTCTTTCAGAATTTGAACCTTCCTAAACTAACAGAGGAAGACAGGAAATGGCTCAACCGCCCAATTTTTTGGGAGGAATTGACCGAAACTATAAGACAAGCACCCAGTGGTAAAACTCCGGGGTTGGATGGGATACCCAGTGATTTCTATAAAAGGTTTGCACAGCAGCTTAGCCCATAAAAATTGAAAACATTTAACACATCGATTGACACAGGTGAGCTCCCACCTTCTATAAGTGATGCAGTAATCACCCTAATCCTCAAAAAGGGAAAGGATCCCAATGAGTGTGAGAGCTATCGTCTAATTTCTTTGATAAATTGTGGATTATTTTTTTTACAAAACCTCTGGCTATGAGGGTGAATCATATCATTAAGAAATTCATGAATCGAGACCAGGTGGGATTTGTGAAAGGCAGAACTTCATCTGACATTCTTAGACACCTACTGCATGTCATCTGGAAGGCAAAAGATTTGGATACTTCAGTGGCAACCTTATCCCTAAATGCAGAGAAAGCCTTTGATAGGGTGGGCTGGGACTACCTGCGTAATACTATAAYTACATTTGGATTTGGACAGGGCTTTCAGAATATTATTAAACCTATGTACAATGACTCCAAATCCATAGTAGTCACTAACAGACTACCATCATCTCCATTTTCAGTAGGACGAGGCACGAAACAAGGTGACTTTCTATCGCCTCTCCTATTCATTATAGTATTAGAACCATTAGCCGAAGCCATTAGGCTGCATCAGTCAATCAAAGGGGTTAATATGGGAGGTAGGGAGAATAAACTACTGCTTTATGCAGARGACATATGACWAAAAATGTCAGACCCCCAACTCTCCATATCGCCTTTACTGGACTTAGTAAATGCATTTTCAGAGATATCGGGCTATAAAGTAAATGTAGCTAACAAAACATTGTCTGAGATATGACTTCCTCAGCTGGAGGTTTCAATGGGTCCCTAAAAACTTGAGGTACCTAAGGATCACTTTAAATCCTGGTCTAGAGAAGACGATTTCTGAAAACCTTGACCCACTACTGAACAAAATTCTTCTCCAGTTTAAGAGCTGGGATAAGCTAGAAATCTCATTATGCGATAGGATACAGGTTATAAAGATGGTCATAGCTCCTAAACTGAATTATGTCATCAGCATGTTACCACTTTCCATACCTGTCTATACGTTTAAATCCATAGACAAAATGATTACTGAGTTTGTTTGGTCCGGTAAAAGAGCCAGGATGAAACTAGCGAGATTACATGCAACGACTGAGAAGGGAGGATTAAACATGCGATTATATCAAGAAACCTTTGTATCTGCCCAAATAGGCTCGCTCTTTACTGAGAACACTAATAGGCCAATTTGGGTGGACATGGAGGAATAATTTAATGCCCCATTCAGAACATCAGATTATTTGAGTCAACAAAAGGTGGGACTGCAGAATTTAATGCCCAATACAAAAAAATATATGGATTCAGATTCATAAGAGAAAGAAATGTTCACCTTTCCTGACAAGCTCTGCTTCGTTATGGAACAACCCTCAATTGAAAATAGGGGACACATGGTGTTTACTTCTTTTGAAGAACTAAGGTCCAAGTATAATTTGCAGCAAAAAAAATTTGGGGAGATATCTACAGTTTAGAGATTGTATGTTTAAGGTAGGACAGAGTAACAACAAATTCCCTGTACATTTTGATAACTGTTAAGATAGAAATCCTTTGAAAATTACCACATAATGCAGTGCTTATATATAGCCAACTTTATAGGTGGATTTAATGGAACTTGTAAGGGCCTAAAGGCCATATGGGGAAAAAGARCTGAAGGTAACTTTTGGAGAGGAGGAATGGAATATAATAGTACAAAGGATGCGCCTCCCTATGAGAGATGCCCTGTCCAAACTATTTCAATTTAAAGTGTTTAATAGGATTTATTGGACTCCWCTGAGGTTGAACAGAATAGGTTTGATAGAATCCAACCTATGCTGGAGATGTCAATCAAGTACAGGTGACATAATCCATAATCCATCCATAATCCATGTTTTCTAACTGTCCAAACRTGCATACCTTTTGGTAGAAGGTAATGAAAAAGATTTGGGATATTTTGGGTACCGCAATACCTGCAAATCCTGCTTTGCTATTACTGAATATCACTAACAATATTGATAGACTGAGAAGCTCATGTTTAACCTGGCTAAAAGTAAGTCAAACCACAGCCAAAAGAGTCATATTGAGACATTGGAGGGAGAAGGACCTTCCCTCATATAAAGAGTGGTACATAGCCTTGGCAGAAACAGCTTCATATGAAAGATTGATTTATAGAATGAATGGTAAACTCAATATATTTTATGACATCTGGGGACATTTTCTCTCAGAGATAGAAAGATAAAACAATCTGTAACGGCCTGATAGCCTACAGACATACATAGATGACTGGTGGGTATTTTGTTTTGTTTGTTTAGTTTTTCCTTTTGTTATAACAGTTGTTATGTGGAGGGGGGGTTGTGGGTAAAAAATTAAAGGGTTGTTTCCTTTTCTATCTTCTTTATTGTATGTGCAGTGCCGGTCGGGGGTTTGGACACACCTACCAATTCAAATGAGAGGGTTGGTGTGTCCAGGCTTTTGACTGGTTCTGTATATTAAAGTCTGCGGCTATGGAACCCTGACCTGTTCACCGGACGTGCTACCTGTCCCAGACCTGCTGTTTTCAACTCTCTAGAGAGACAGCAGGAGCGGTAGAGATACTCTTATTGATCGGCTATGAAAAGCCAACTGACATTTACTCCTGAGGTGCTGACTTGCTGCACCCTTCGACAACTACTGTGATTATTATTATTTGACCATGCTGGTCATTTATGAACATTTGAACATCTTGGCCATGTTCTGTTATAATCTCCACCCGGCACAGCCAGAAGAGGACTGGCCACCCCTCATAGCCTGGTTTTTTCCTAGGTTTTGGCCTTTCTAGGGAGTTTTTCCTTGCCACCGTGCTTCTACACCTGCATTGCTTGCTGTTTGGGGTTTTAGGCTGGGTTTCTGTACAGCACTTTGAGATATCAGCTGATGTAAGAAGGGCTATATAAATATTTGATTTGATTGTTTAGAGTTAAATGTAATTCAATTACATTGTTATATCTTGAAAGGAAACAATAAAAACTATAATTACAACAAATAAAAAAAAGAAAGTGGATGGATTAAGAACTGGTTCATTAACATAGGCAACAAATCTTTAAGTTTAACACAACTTTCTATGAAAGCCAGAGGAACAGCTCTGCAAATGTCTGTTTCCATCCACTTAGCAACACACACTGAACTACCGCAACAACGCACGGGTCCTTGCGCTTCCTCTCAACCATCTTTGTTGTCAACGAAAGCAGTCTAGAGCTGCCAATCCGGAGCAATACAGTAATTCCATTACGAGGGGCGGGTCGGGCGAGAGGAGACGAGCATAGTTTTTTCCCTCTGCACACAGCTCAAATCAGCACATGAAGAAGAAAACTCCCATCTATTGGGACACAGCTGTGTTTCAATCCAATTGATTTCCTATGGTTTCCTCGTCGCTAACTAATGTTACAGGTAACGTTATAGCTTTGAATCTCTTCAAATGGGACAGACTAACAGGGGTTCCAACACCCACGTGCAATCAAAACCCACGAGTTCACCACCAAAGTCTTAACTTGCTTACTGGCTAATGACTTATGGTGGTTCCTCCGTTAAATGTTGCGTCATACTGTGGCACACCTTGAGGGCTGCCGCAGCATTCTGTGGCACGTCATTTAATTGTCAGCCATTCTTTCTGTTAATGAAAGTTATTGCTAGTTTGACCACCAGAGGGCATATTTGAGAAGCATTCAATAGTCTTCCATATTGGCATTACCAGAGACGGTGAGGGCACGTGGGAGACCGGGGTTCAATTCCCCGATGAGCAGGAAGGAGTAGGCTGTCCTTGTAAATATAAATTTGTTCTTAACTGATTCCATATGTGTTATTTTGTAGTTGTGATGTCTTCACTATTATTTTACAATGTAGAAAGTAGTAAAAATAAAGAAAAATCCTGGAATGAGTAGGTATGTCCAAAGATCAATCAATCAAATTTATTTATAAAGCCCTTCTTACATCAGCTGATGTCACAAAGTGCTGTACAGAAACCCAGCCTAAAACCCCAAACAGATGGCGCTGTACAATGTGACGGTCAGGAGTAGGCTACAGCATAAGTGGATTGGAGGATTCTAAATTACTATCTAAGGGGCATAACATTTCCACACCCTAARTGTAGTGTAACCAAACTTTCAGTTGAGTGTACTAGTTCTTTGCCTTCTCTACTTCTCTACCAGAAGTTGATGCTGTTGCTACTGTATGCAACCTCTTGCTAGCTAGTTAGCGTAACAAATTACTAGTTAGACATTTTTTGACTTTGGGTGTGTTCTTAAATTCAAATCTGGAGTGCCAACACATTCAGAGTGTTGTCAGTTTGTAAATTCAGACTGTTTCTCTCTCGGAGCGCACACTTTACGTTCGGACCGAGGAGTAGGGTTGATTTGAGCGTTCTGGCCTTACAACGGCAGTCAAGCACCCAAGCTAACGTTGGCTAGCATGATAGCTACTTCCAGACACACATGAGACCACACTGACCATTTTACTCACCCTCGCAGAGCTGGTTAGGCAGTTTGTGTTAACCAGAGAGTTGGTGACTAACTGTGCTGCTGGAAACAATTTAATTACGCTTTTTTTCCAATATTTACTGACACCGGCCATATTCAATTCATTATTCTGCACCCTAGTACACTCAGACYAGAGTGCTCTGAAATCGGTGTAGATAGCCAGAGCGAATTTATGAAAGCACCTSAATGTCCATTGACAACGCACAACGACTATACCATTTAACTAAGCTAAAAATGACGGGAATAATCAAGTCATTACACGTTGGGTAGTTAGATAGCCTATAGTTAATATACTGGCAAGTTTGATGTATAACTACTAACGTTAGGTAGCTAGCTAACAAACAGTGGCTTACGAAAGTATTCACCCCCCTTGGAATTTTTCRTATTTTGTTGCCTTACAACCTAGAATTAAAATAGATTTTTTGGGGGGATTTTTATCATTTGATTTACACAACATGCCTACCACCTTGAAGATGCAAAATATTTTTTCTTGTGAAACAACAAAAAATAATAGAAAAAAACTGAAGACTTAACTAAAGTCAATATTTTGTAGAGCCARRTTTTGCAGTAATTACAGCTGCACGTCTCTTGGGGTATGTCTCTATAAGCTTGGCACATCTAGCCACTGGGATTTTTGCCCATTCTTCAAGGGTTCCGCTGGTGTACAGCAATCTTTAAGTCATACCACAGATTCTTTGATTGAGGTATGGGCTTTGACTAAGCCATTCCAAGACATTTACATTTTCCCCCTTAAACCACTCGAGTGTTGCTTTAGCAGTATGCTTAGGGTCATTGTCCTGCTGGAAGGTGAACCTTCGTCCCYGTCTCAAATCTCTGGAAGAATGAAACAGGGTTCCCTCAAGAATTTCCCTGTATTTCGCGCCATCCATCATTCCTTCAATTCTGACCAGTTTCCCAGTCCCTGCCGATGAAATACATCCCCACAGCATGATGCTACCACCACCATGCTTCACTGGGATAGTGTTCTCGAGATGTTGAGTTTTGATGGCTTTGGGTTTGTGCCAGACATAGCGTTTTCCTCTATGGCCAAAAATCAAAATTTGTCTCATCTGACCAGAGTACCTTCTTCCATATGTTTGGGGAGTCTCCCACTTGCTTTTTGGCGAACACCAAACGTGTTTGCTTATTTATTTCTTTAAGCAATGGCTTTTTTCTGGCCATTCTTCCGTAAAGCCCAGCTCTGTGGAGTGTACGGCTTAAAGTGGTCCTATYGACAGATACTCCAATCTCCGCTGTGGAGCTTTGCAGCTCCTTCAGGGTTATCTTTGGTCTCTTTGTTGCATCTCTGATTAATGCCCTCCTTGCCTGGTCCATGAGTTTTGGTGAGCGGCACTCTCTTGGCAGGTTTGTTATGGTGACATATTCTTTCAATTTTTTAGTAATGGATTTAATAGTGCTCAGTGGGATGTTCAAAGWTTCAGATATTTTTTTTATAACCCAACCCCTATCTGGTCTTCTCCACAACTTTGTCCCTGACCTGTTTGGAGAGTTCCTTGGTTTTCATGGTGCCACTTGCTTGGTGGTGCTCRTTACTTAGTGGTGTTGCAGACTCTGGGGCCTTTTGGAACAGGTGTATATATACTGAGATCATGTGACACTTAAATAAAGTCCACCTGTGTGCAATCTAACTAATTACGTGACTTCTGAATGTAATTGGTTGCACCAGATCTTATTTAGGGGCTTCATCGCAAAGGGGGTGAATACATGTACCAATTTTCCGTTTTTTTTCTTTCTTTCATTTTCACTTCACCAATTTGGACTATTTTGTGTATGTCCATTACATGAAATCCAAATAAAAATCTATTTAAATTACAGGTTGTAATGCAACAAAATAGGAAAAACGCCAAGGGGGATGAATACTTTTACAAGGCACTGTACTGCTGTAATGATATGCTATGTGGTTCATAAGGACAGCGTAACTAACAAATTGTCAACCAACATAACGTGTAAGGTAAATTATTTGAAAAGTCATTACTTTATTACATTGAGTAGCAAGCTMCCCCTTGGTCATTAGGTCAAATCTTGTCTGTGATAGGAGGGGGTTTTCACACTTAGCTCGGCTTTTAGACTATACTTTAGTAAAGGTTGAAAAGTCTATTGTTCAGCTATTAGCCCCCCTACCCCAACTTGCAATAAATTGTTGTTACTCCCATCTCGTTCCTCACCCTCTTCCACGCGTCATTCTGCGCCTGAGTGGCTCCCTTGTGGGTGTGCTGGCAGGATATGGCAGCACCTTCGGTTGTGCGTCAAGAATTCTGCAGAGCAAGTTTGTATGAATGTCTGGTTATTCACAAGCAAACTATTATATACTACGGAGGTACATTTGTGTATTTTTGTCGATTTTGTGACGGCCCTCCCACTCTGTCTGCCGTATTCTCTCTTTGTTCTTGTTTCCACTACTGATTACTGATTACACACACCATTGTATATTATAGCTAGTTACTTTACTTAATAAATATATATTTTGTTACTTCCTTATTCTCCACGTTGTCTCCTGTTACGGCTTGGAAGCCGGTTCGTGACAATGGGGGGCTCATCGGGATCTTTGAACGTATTGGTGTTGGTAGAGACTGGAGGTACGTTGCTTGGTTTGCATATGTTGTTTTGAGTTTGATAGCCAGTATTGGTTGCCTTTGTTTGTTTGGTTTTGTGTCGCTGAGTTGGAGAGAGTATAATGGTTAGTTTCCAAGCCCTGCCAGCTTGGAAAACTCTTGTTCTACTTTTGCTGTTGGGACATCGGTCCTGGGAGTAAGTATCGGACTGTGTACCTCAGTGGGAGATTTGGGGTAGGAGTGGCAATTTGCTACGGAGTATAACTTGTTTCCCCTGATAGGCTTAGGCGTTGTTCATTTTTGGAATATTGTTGGGCATGGTTAATGTTTGTTATTTTGTGTGGTTGGTCTGTGGACTGAGCAGTTGTCTCGGGGGCACAATCCGTGAGTTGGGTGGAATTGCCAGGCTTGCTGGGGTTTATTTCCTTGCAGCGGGCACCAGGGTGCGTAAATTCCCACCGCAGGAATCCGCACGAAGGACTAGGGTTGAGTTGTAGGTTGGATGGTTTGGGAAGCTCTGTATCTCATCTCATCTTCTGTGGTGCTCAGGTGATTGTCATTTCTCGTGTTGGTTCTGGTGTACTCAGCAGAGGGGAAGAGCGATGATTTTTTTTTTGTAACTATGTATTGAGTTCATTCGCTTACATTATGAGTCATTCGCTTTCGCACAGAGGAATTGTTAGAATTAGGTCTAAAGACACTGGTTTGAAGTCGCTGAACACTACAAGGTTGAAATTAGTGATAAACGTCTAAAAAATCTATAGGTGATATTTGAAGGCCCAAATCGATTTGAGAGTGTTATTCTTGAAGTTACCTAGGGCCAGCCATTCTGCTGAGACTCTTCGTCTCCCCGTAACGTACAATGGCCATGTCCATCGGTTAGTCATGGTAGTTCGCTTTTTTGAACCAGCAGATAAGAAACGTGCCGTTCGTTGTTACAGCTGGGGCATGGATGTGAGAAGCTCTAGAGCATTGAGGTTGTAAAGTATGAAAAGGAATGTAGGGCGGTTAAACTTCTCCTGAGATACAGGGGGTTGCTATTTTCTCCATTAAGCATAATTGCTCTTACAGATTAGCACTGCCTCTTATTCAATTATTGCCTCTTACTATATGTCATATAAATAATACATTGGAAAGAAAACCAATCTCTGAGTTTCTAAAACCGTTTCAATTGTGCTCTGAGTGATACACAAGTCATTTTGACAGCACTTTCCCTGACAAGAAGTTAGAAATGCCAAGAATCTATGCTGTCGCTTCAGGCTCTGCCTAGTATATGGTCATTGACCCTCTATGACAAGAAACACAAATTAATTTTTGGGGCCTCGCGCCCTTCCTCCCCCCCTGGGTGTCAAGAGGACGTTAGAGGAAGAAATTCTTTGTTTATTTGGTACTGAGGTGAAAAAGACTATTATTTGGCGTGGACGGACAAACTTCGTTTTTTTCTGATTCGCACGAGTTTGCGAGCTGCGAGATGTGTACTGTTTTGCTGGCTGTTATGGATGAAAAAACTATCTCCGGAGTATCGGAATTTGTGTTTGATACATGTGACCATATAGTCGTAATCGTATGTGTTTTTCATATAGTTTTATAAGATATTTGAATTTTTTCGGGATTGTTTTGTTGGTTGTTCCGTTGGTTGTTTTATTTACGTATTGAGAGATCCGTGCCACTCGGACCAGTACCTTGGTCTAAATGGAGTGGGAGAAATTCTGACGGAACCAACGACTCATGCTTGACAAAGGACACTTTGAGTCACTTCTGATGAAATAGATCGCATAGTAGACCCAAGTTTCGATGTTATATCCTACTGTTGGCAGTGAACTGGCCGTGGCCCTAGCAGAATCTGCCTGGTAAAAGCTATGCTTAATTTTAGCGCTACATTGTTGTGTTTCAGTTATTAAAACATAATAAATCTGAAATATTTGTTTGGCGATTCACAGATGTGGGGCTTTCATATCTGTACGCTGTGTTGTTTTCTGAAATGATGTTTTAGAGCATTAGTAATTCGTTATATGACGTTGGTCTCTGTAATTTTCTGGCTGGGTCAGACTATTTCAGATTGAGCTGCATGAGAACTGTGATTTATACCTGAAAAATGCACTATTTTCAAAACAAAAACTATGCTATACGCATAAATATATGTGATCAGGGACTGTCATCTTTTGAAGTTGTTTCTTGGTTAGTGGCTTAATAATTTTTAGTTTAGTCGAATTAGTGATAGCTACTGAACGCAGGAAAAAACTGTGGGAGTTAAAAAATTCGTTGTCCTTTGCTAACGTGTTAGCTTAATAGATTTACATATTGGTTCTTGTGAAACATTTTTAAAAATCTGCAAATGGGTGGCTTTATCCACAAGACCTGTATCTTTCATCTGCGTGTTTGGATATGTGATTTAATGATATTTAGATGCTACAATTACTTTGACGCATGTCCCTAGTATTGCTACTCTACGTGGGGGGGGGGGTGCTACCGGATGGCGGTTGGTGACTCGTGAGAAGTTAAACAAGATATGAGCATGCTAAAATCAAGTGCAACAGAACGGAATAGGTTGTTAGGAAGGAGATCTCAGGGGAAAGTTGTTTCGGGAAGTGACCAGATTTACCTATGGGCCGTTCTCTTGTCGTGCCCCTGACACATTTGATTGTTGGAGAATCATACGGTTATTGCCTCAGTTTAAGGAAAAGGACCCTGAGACATTCTTTTCGTTGTTGAGCGTGTTGCTGACGCTAGGAGTTGGCCTGATTCTGACCGCACTTTAATGTTGCAGTGTGTGCTGACTGGTAAAGCGCAGGAAAGCATATCAGCTCTTAGTGTACACACAGTGCCAGTTATGATAAGGTTAAAACGGCTGTTACAGATTTATGAATTGGTCCCGAGGCTTACGCCAACGATTTAGAACTTTAAAAGGTAATAAACAGACTCATGTTGAGTTTGCGCGACAATATCTTTACAGTTTAATCGATTCATGGAATAGTTTAATTAGGGGAATAGGTTTGAACACTCAGTTCCGTTGCATAAAATGAAGTTGTGATTGATGGGCTGGTGAAGGGTGAAGTGTTGTGGGGGTGTCCTTCGTTGCTATGAGGTATACGAGTTATCCTTGGGAATAACTTGGCTGGTGATCGTGTATGGCCTGTCGTGTTTCACTCACTCTAGTGGTTCCACTAAGCCGTCATTTGTTGGGATTCCTGATGAGAGTGTACAGAGCTTTCCCAGAGGTGTTCTCGTGCGTGTGCAGAGGAAGTTCTACGATGCGTGGCGAACTGGTCACTGCGCCGACTAATAACATAATACAAAGAAGTATGTCACTTGTTTTCCCTATTATCCCGTTATCTGTAACCCGCTCAGATCTAATCAAACTGCACAACGGGATGACTCCACATTAGAAGAGTTGCGTGGCCAAAATTGTGCCTGTGGAACAGTTGGGAGATGTCGCCCATGGCTATTTTCTCCAAGAGGAGTGTCCTGATAGAAAGTGGGTGTCTCATGGTAGTTGTTTCTGGGGAGGCAATTAGTCAGGTTGGTGTACCAGTTAAGCTTCGTGAGTTGGTGTTGGAAACTTCTCACAGACGACGTTGGCTGGACATATGGGGGTGGAGAAACTACAATCGCATATTAAGACATTTTTTTGGTCTATGATAAAGAGGGGATGTTTCTGTTTTATCAAAACTTGTCACACCTGTCAATTAACTGGTAAACCTAATCAAGCTATTAAGCCGGTACCATTGTTCCTATTCCTGTACTCAGCCAGCCGTTTGAGTTATCTGTGATTATTGACTGTGTGGGTCCTCTGCTTGTTCTAAAAGGGTAGTCAGTTACCTGTTCACTGTGATGTGTCAGACCACTAGGTTTCCTGCTGCCTATCCTCTCCGATCTATCACGACTAAGTCTGTGTAAAAAGCTTTGACTCAGTTTCTCTCAGCTGTTTGAATCCCTAAGGTCATGCAGTGATCAAGGATCTAATTTCACCTCTAATCTGTTTGGTCAGGTTCTTCAACAGCTCCATATTAAACACATTTGTCTAGCGCCTATCACGCGCAAAGCCAAGGAGCAAGGAACGTTTCCATTCAAACACTTAGCAGTTGTTGAGGAGGCTTATTGTACTGAGATGGATAATGATTGCGGAGGAGGGGTTCCTTGGTTACTGTTAGCCGTTAGGGAGGTTTCACGGAGAGCACGGTTTCAGTCCAAATGACCTTTGTGTTTGGACTAGGGGTGCGTGGACTTTTATCTGTTCTCCGGGATGGACTGGAAGTCTCCTGAGCCCCTCAGTCCCTGTTATCGTATGTGTGTGATTTCCGGTGACGCCGTGTACGCCGCTGGTGAAAGGGCTAAAGAGAAGTTATCATCTTCACAGGAGAGGATGAAGGGCATATTTGATCACCGAACTGAGCTCGTCACTTTAGTCCGGGTGACCAGGTTCTTGCTCGTGCGCAATTGTTGGTTCCTTTTCAAGCCAATGTTCAAGGTCCATATACAGTGGTGCGCCAGTGCACTGAGCAAAATTCTCTAGTGCCACTCCAGAACGGAGGAACAGCACACAGCTGTGCCATGTAAATTTGTTAAAACCTATTATGCACGTTCCTCTGAGACTGAACAGGTGGAGTCTACAGAGGACGGTAAACCTGTTCTTTTGGCTGATACCGTCTCTACTGTGTGTCGCCTTGACAGATATGCTGAAAGCTAAGGCTGTTTACGTTTGTCTACTCGTCACACACGCTTTTGAAGATGCAAAGAGGTGTGCTTACCTCAACTCCGGTGCTGACTGTCCTCGCGTGGATTTGTCATTTACCTTGCAGGTGGATGCTAGATCAGTGGGGGGCAGGTTGCGTTGTTGCTGCAAGCAGATGTGTCTGGGGTTGAGAGGCCTGTTAGTTTCTTTTCCAAAAAGTTTAACGATTATCAGTTGAACTATTCGGTTATTGAAAAGGAAGTGCTAGCACTCATTAGGGCGCTACAACACTTCTAAGTGTATGTCGGGTTGGGGGTAGTACCTATTGTGGTCAACCATAACCCTCTCACTTTTTTGAGGTCCATGATGTGTCCTAACCAGAGGATAATGAGATGTTTATTTTTACAATCATTCCATCTCGAGGTGCGGCACATCCGGGGGACGGAAAACGTGATTGCTGATGCGCTCTCTCGTGCGCCCTGTTCCTAAATGTTTACGTGACTGACCATTGTTTCGTATTGTCATGTTCTCTCTGTCCTGTCTGTTCCCTTCTGGTCTTGTTTTCTTCTTTCCTCTTAAATGTTGCTTCCGAAGGTTGCTGAGGTCTGTGTCAATTTGGGACGCAGAGGCGGGTATGATGTTCCGGGGTCCTTGTTGGGCCCCGGTTTTATGGGGGGGATGTGACGACCCTCCCACTCTGTCTGCCGTATTCTCTCTTTGTTCTTGTTTCCTTATTAGGATGCCGGTGGGCGGAGTTGGGAGGGTCGTCACTTACATGGGAAACACCTGGGCCCGGTGTCTCCCAGGATAAATACACCACTTCTCCATGCAGACACCTTTATAGATTTTGTTGTGTTTCTTGGTGGTTTTTTGGTTGTTTGCTTTAGCATCTTTCAACACCCTGCAWTATCACATTCATGCATGCAAAACACTCACTTACACTACTGATTACTGATTACACACACCATTGTATATTATACCTAGTTACTTTACTTAATAAATATATATATTGTTACTCCTTATCACTACGTTGTCTCCCTTTTGTTACGGGCTTTGAGCCGGTTCGTGACAATAGCAAAACATTTTTGTTTTCAATCAAAAATAATTGTTCTGAAAGCAACTTTTTTCCGACACAAAGGAATTCATAGCGGACACCTACGAAGAAGGACTGTGTGATGATGGCATCTCAGGTAAGCAGCACTGGGCGGTCTTCCGTCCAACTTTTACATAGCTAGTAGTTAGCTCCTACGATTCAGTGTCGGTTCATAACATTCTACTACATACATACATACCGTAGAATGATAAATCATGCAATTATTATTCTCAAGCTAACCAAAAGCATTTAGCTACGAACGCCTGTTCTCACCATTTTCAGTTGAATTAATCTAACTTTCGTTCGTGGCAACTCATAAGCAGGCCATGTCCTATTTGTTTCATAGTCGATATTTAATCATATTTCATGACAGTGTAATGGTTAGCTTTTTTTACAGAAGGATGAAAGGACATAATATGTCTGTCAGAGAATGCTATTCTGATATGTCAGATGAAGAATTAGACCAGAAATTCAGTGCCATTAAGGCAAGGARACCCCATGCGGGATTTAGAATGGTCAAAGGAAGTCTCCAAGCAATGGGCCATTGTGTATAATGGRGACGAGTTTTTGCAGCGTGTAGATGGTGCAGGTTTCATTGCCAGAATGATCCAGCTTCGTTGCAWTGCTCTGTTCCTGCTCCCCTGTCTGATATAAGGTACTAAGATGTATAATGTCTCCATCAAATCTAAGAAGTTATTTTGACTTTTTTATTCTTACTTAATCGTAGACAAATGTTCAATGATGTATGAAATTGAAGTTGTTCTTCAACTGGTAATACATAAATAATGAAGTAGGTTTTAAAGGTTAAACATTTCACTTTTAATTCCAATGCTTTTTTCAAGATACAACATTGTCATCTTTGGCGGTATGGATTTTCAAGGAAGGTATGTATATTATTTTGTATCCATATTGCATTTTTTCCCATCACCTAATGAACAACCACAATACCAGTCTGGTGTTAAGCTTTCTGTGCTAAATTGACGTATCCTGAAAATGACATCTACTGCTTTAGATTGAACTGTCAAATCTCAGTTATTGTTTTTATATCTACAAAAAAATAAGCTTTTTTCTTTACTTTCAGAGTGCGAGCTGATCAAGAGGTCGAAAATGTAGATATATGCAATGGTTCACTGTCCGAGGAACAGGCCATGGAAGCTTTATTGCTGGCTAAAGTGTCCATAACCAGAGGTAATTAAACTGTTTCACATTCTCCATGGTTGAAATTAAGTATCTCATTGAAATACTATTTGTGTCCTCAGATTAATGCAGATAAAGGGAGTTAGATATGCATAGTTTTTTTCTGTATATATGAATTACAAATCAGCCTTTACTTAAATCATGTTTCTAGTCTAATGCATAGTTACAAACGTAATCATTGATGTCGCAGGAGTGGTAAACACTGTTGAAGTTATAATTGTAATACATACATGCAGACACAGCATCATTCAAAGAATGGAGTTTTATACACCTGGTATTGGATATGACTGAAAAGAATGATTCGTCACCTACTTGGCCAAGTTCCTACTGTAGCTCTCTGAAGTGTGTGAGCCACTAAGGAGGCTCGTGGACAAGGACACCATCTGGCATTGGCTCCCAAAACACGACACAGCGGTGAGGGAAATAAAACAACTGGTCACCCAGACACCTGTACTGCGATACTACGATGTGTCAAAACCTGTCACGATTCAGAGTGACTCAGCCAGTATGGACTTGGTGTTGCCTCATGCAGGAGTGCCAGCCTGTGGCATTCGCCTTTAGGGCACTCACCCCAACAGAGCAGAAACTATGCCCAGATAGAGAAGGAGTGCCTCAGCATTGTGTTTGCATGCCAACACTTCACACTACCTGTACGGGCACGACAACATTACCGCAGAGATAGATCACAAGCCTCTTATTGCTATATTCAGCAAGCCTCTCCTGAATGCCGCGAAACAACTGCAGAGCATGCTACTGGCACTACAAAACTACAACCACAAGGTGGTGTGTAAGCCAMGGCCAGAGATGTATGTGAGTGACACGCTCTGCAGGGCTCAYGCACACACACACGCTCCATGCATGAACAACACGCAGTGTGCAGCTTACAAACAGAGCAAGTGGATGTTGAAAACATCAACTAGGCGGACTACCTCAATGTTACGGACCAGCGCCTTATACAAATCCGACAGCACACAAACAGGGACGAGCAACTCCAGGCATTGAGGTCTGTGATTCTGATGGGCTGGCCCGACTGCAAGGAAGAAACTGCTTTAGCCATCAGAGAATATTGGCCAGTCAAAGAGGAGCTCAGTGTTCAAAACTGAGTAATATTCAAGGGTCAGAGAGTTGTTATTCCCTGGTCTCTGCGCCCTGAGATGTTGGCGCGTGTGCACTCAAGTCACATAGGAGGTGAGGCCTGTTACAGACAAGCAAAGACTATCTCAGTAAATGCACAATCTGCAATGAATATGCCATTGAGCAACAGAGAGAGACYYTGATGTCCCATGAGCTACCGATGCGCCCCTGGCCGAGAGTAAGTCTAGATCTCTTCCAGCATAYTGGCAAAGACTTTCTGCTGGTTGTCGATTTGGGAGATTGACCTCCTCCCCAACCTATCAGCAGAGACAACGATCAAACGCTGCAAGGCTCAGTTTGCCTGCTATGGCAAGCCAGATAGGGTCATTTCAGATAATGGACCCCAATTCTCCGGATTAGAGTTCCAAAAATTTGCTGCAGAATGGGAATTCGAGCACGTCCCCTCATCCCCACAACACCCAAAAGCTAATGGGAAGGCAGTCAAAATCACAAAAAAGCTCTGCGAGAGGGAAAAGATGCCTGGGGAGTAATCCTGCAGTGGCACAATACCCCGACAGAAGGCATGGATAGCAGCKCGACCCAGTGCCTCATGGCATGGTGCTTAAAAGCAGCTCTGCCAATAGCCAGCGCTTTCCTGGAGCCATGTGTTGTGACAGACATGCTGGTGAAGCTACGTCACAGAAGACAGGTCTCCAAGTTCATCTACGACAAATCAGCAAAAGACTTACCTGAGCTCATGGTGGGTGACACAGTGCGAATGAAGCCACTACCAGGGGACCGGACGGGCCTCTGGAGACTCAGATSATGTGTACAGAAAGTGGCACCAAGCTCCTACTTGGTCGAAGTGAATGGATCACTGTACCGTTGTATCAGGGTTGACCTATAGATTGCTGAGCCAGCACCTACTCAGAACCCTGATGGTCATAGGGGTCGCATGACAAAAGACGGAACCRCWGCAAGTCACATGGGGCCTGAGGCGCTTGGCGAAGAGCCAGGGGATKACAGGTCGGCCGCTCCCTCACCCATCYATAKTCCCCTTAGACAGTCAGGTGATAGYRCTGTGCGGGAACCCGCAGTCCTCGTAGACAAACCCCCTGTCTTTTCACGCTGTGGGCGTCTGTCCCAGCCATTAAAATGACTTAATCTGTAGATTTTCCATTAGGGATTGTTGACAGACAGAGATAAAAGTGAAGAGAGTATCAAAATGTGTTAATAAGTTGTTACCTGAAAAAAAAAAGGAACTAAACTGTTCATGTTGGAAATTATTACAAGGTTTGTTTTGTTAGTGAATTGACAGCTCCTGTCCTATTTTATAAAAMGGAAGATGTTATGGGTGTAAGAAGGCACAGTGATGCCATCTGTTCGTAAATGTTAATTACTGCAACTTTTTACCGGTGTGCTTGAGATACCCAGATATATTGCAATGTACTGAACAAGACTTGTTACTCACATCAATGCTCTGTCTTGTCATTTAACATTCAAACACATATTTTGCACAAAAGTACGTAATGTCACGATTCCAATGCTATATATTTTACAAATAGCAAGTTAATTATCTCACATCTCTGAAAGATTTGTAATGTTGTACTTCTTATTGACGAAATTCGTGCTAATGTTGGGTTTTTGAGCTAGCYCCCAAAAGACTCCCATTCACTCCTTGAAGMAGAGTGCTCCTTGTCCCAGAATCGCCCAGAATGCTCTGCGCAGCGCATTGACGTAGGATGGGCAACGATTCCCATCTCTTCAAAAGTATATCTGCTATTGCGAATGTCAGACTCCACTCTGTGAGGCACATCAATCTGCAGGTTGAACATGGTGAGTTTGTAGACTACTAAATTGGTAGTGCAGTTTGTTTAGGCGATTTTAAAGCCAAGTAGCTACTTTACATGCTGATATTGTCTTTGGTATTATTGTGTGTAGCTTCATTTGCTAGCTACCTAGCTAGCTAGCCAGCCAGCCCATAGAGCATTGCATTGTGAYTTTTGTAGTTGACTTGAGCTGCAGATTTCCAGAACGATTTTCCATGTTTTTACCAACCTTATTATAACTCCAAAATGAAACATTTGTTCACAAAAAARATTGTCATCACATAGTGTTATTTAACATTGTAAATGAAAGGAATGAGGGGTTTTCAAAAATGACATTGTATTAGACACATGCACAGTGAAATACTTAAACTAATATGAATAAGAAATAAAAGTAACAAGTAAAGAGCAGCAGTAAAAACAATAGTGAGACTATATACAGGGGGTGTACCAGTACAGAGTCAATGTGTGGGGGCCCCGGTTAGTTGAGGTAATATGTACATATAGGTAGAGTTATTAAAGTGACTATGCATAGATGATAACAACAGAGAGTAGCAGCGGTGTAAAAGAGGGTGGGGGGGCATGCAAATAGTCTGGGTAGCCATTTGATTAGATGTTCAGGAGTGATGTACTGGGCCGTACGCACTACCCTCTGTAGTGTCTTATGGTCGGAGGTCGAGCAGTTGCCATTCCAGGCAGTGATGCCACCACTCAGGATGCTCTCAATGGGATCTGAGGACCCATGCCAAATCTTTACAGTATCCTGAGGGGGAATATGTTTTGTCGTTCCCTCTTCACGACTGTCTTGGTGTGCTTAGACCATGTTAGTTTGTTGGTGATGTGGACACCAAGGAACTTGAAGCTCTGAACATGCTCCACTACAGCCCCGTCGATGAGAATTTCTGTTATTTGACGTGGCTCTCTGCAATTTCTCCGGATATTTTGGAGGCATTTCTGAACATGGCGRCAATGTAAACCGAGATTTGTGGATATAAATATGCACATTATCGAACAAAACAAATGTATTGTGTAACATAATGTCCTATGAGTGTCATCTGATGAAGATCAAAGGTTAGTGATTAATTTTATCTCTATTTCTGCTTTTTGTGACAACTATCTTTTGCTGGGAAAATGGCTATGCTTTTCTGTGGCTATGTACTGAGCTAACATAATCGTTTGGTGTGCTTTCGCCGTAAATCCTTTTTGAAATCAGACATGTTGGCTGGATTCACAACATGTGTAGCTTTAATTTGGTGTCTTTCATGTGTGATTTCATGAAAGATAGATTTTTATAGTAATATATTTGAGTTTGGCGCGCTACATTTTTTCTGGCTTTTGGCCAAGTGGGACGCTACCGTCCCACATATCCCAGAGAAGTTAGTGGCCAGTGATTTCTAGTCTATGTATATAGGGCAGCAGTCTCTACTGTGGCTATTTAACAGTCTGATGGCCTTGAGATAGAAGCTGTTTTTCAGTCTCTCTGTCCCAGCGTTGATGCACCTGTACCTACCTCGCCTTCTGGATGATAGCGGGGTGAAAAGGCAATGGCTCGGGTGGTTGTTGTCCTTGATGAGCTTTTTGGCCTTCCTGTGACATTGGGTGCTGTAGGTGTCCTAGAGGGCAAGTACTTTGCCCCGGTGATGCGTCACCCTCTGGAGAGCCCTGCGGTTGCGAGAGGTGCAGTTGCCCTACCACGCAGTGATATAGCCCAACAGTATGCTCTCAATTGTGTATCTGTAAAAGTTTGTGAGGGTATTAGGTTCCAAGCATATTTCCTCAGACTCCTGAGGTTGAAGAGGCGCTGTCGCGCCTTCTTCACCACACTGTATGTTGGTGGACCATTTCAGTTTGTCAGTGATGTGTACGCCGAGGAACTTGAAGCTTTCCGACTTCTCCACTGCGGTCCTGTCGATGTGGATAGGGGAAATAATGAAAATACCACGTATGGAATCATGTAGCAACCCAAAAACTGTTAAACAGAGATTCTTCAAAGTAGCCACCCTTTGCCTTGATGGTCCTGGTCAAGATGGGGCTCAGCACGCATCGTTGTGGGGCCCCAGTGTTGAGGATCAGCGAAGTGGAGGTGTTYTTTCCTACCACCACCTGGAGGCGGCCCGTCAGGAAGTCCAAGACCCAGTTGCACAGGGTGGGGTTCAGACCCAGGGTAAACACATTTGAGTAAACACCTGGGACCCATGTGGGTAAGTCCTACATTTGCCCGCTAAGGCTACTTATGAAGCCCAACATGAACCCACATAAATCCCAGCATGGCAACCACATGTGGAGCCAACGTGGATACTGAGCACAAAACTGTGGGCCCCTTGTGGTTATCCTACATGGGGGCCCAAGTGTGAAAACACCTGGGCTAAAAGCTACATGGGGGCKCACATGGGTTATAACATTAAAATAACAGTCTTAATATTTTCAGGGGACAGAAATGCTCAAACTGAGAAAAATACACTTCTCTCATGGCTAACTACCAGGAAGTTTGAAAAGTGTTTTAAGTGAGAAGTAGGTATTGTTCTGAAGCCGGAAAAAATAAATTCAAGTTAGTTTGTGTTTATACAGCACCTCCCGCCCCACCTACCATCAACCAATGCGCAGCTACTGTATATGGAGCCCTCCTCATTGTTACAGCGCACAGCGATGTGGTACGGTGCTCAATTTGTCCTCTGCACGCCTCCGGAGTCTCCGCAATTGCATCACACCCTCGATACGTAGTCTCCACGGAGTCTACGACCACATTTTCGGATCAAGCATAAATTGTCTTTTAATGGAGCTATGAAGTCTAAGTTACGCAATCTATTACACACATTGTTTAGAAGGAAACTGCTGCTCCCAGTCAAGTGCAACCTCAATGTTTTCAACTATAGGTTTCAATTTTTTTTTTTACCAACACAGTGTTTGTGTGTTGTACAGATGGAGTCTTGTATGGAGCATATATAAGCAGTGCCATGTAGTGCCAGTTTCCTGCTAGCTAGAACAAGCCAGATTGACAAGGGTTTGGGTGTAGAGCCTTGGTGTCGATTTYTAATTCAGCGTTAGTGTTACTTGTGGAGAAAAAGTTAGCGGGGAACAGAACGTGTGTATCAGCGCTCATTCCTCCATCAAACAAAACCGTCAGCAGATGACAGGAGACCGAGCAGACTGCAGAAAAGGAGAATATGCGTGGGATAGCAAAGCACAACGTAATGTGTGTCAAGATGGCATACAGAAGATGAGAACTCGCGGCACACTGTCAGAGTAGCAAGAAAACATCAAGGGGATGACACAAATTATGAAAGACGATTATTACACCGCTATACAGTGCATTCGGAAAGTGTTCAGACCATTGGACTTTTTCCACATTTTGTCACTTTACAGCCTTATTCTAAAATGGGTAAAATTATTTTTCTTCCTTATCAATCCACACAATACCCCACAATGACAATGCAAAGATAGGTTTATAGAAATGTTTGCAAATGTATAAAAAAAAAAATATATCACATTTACATAAGTATTCAGACTCTTTACTCAGTACTTTTTTGAAGCACCTTTGGCAGCAATTACAGCATTGAGTCTTCTTGGGTATGACGCTACAAGCTTGGCACACCTGTATTTGGGGAGTTTCTCCCATTCTTTTCTTTAGATCCTTACAAGCTCTCTCAGGTTGGATGGGGAGTGTAGCTGCACAGCTATTTTCAGTTCTCTCCAGAGATTTCTGATCGAGTTCAAGTCCGGGAACTGGCTGGGCCATTCAAGTACATTCAGAGATTTGTCCCAAAGCAACTCCTGRGTTGTCTTGGCTGTGTGTTTCMGGTCGTTGTTCTGTTGGAAGGTGAACCGCTGTGGAGCAGGTTTTCATCAAGGATCTCTGTACTTTGCTCAGTTCATCTTTCCCTTGATCCTGACTAGTCTCCTAGTCCTTGCCGCTGAAAAACATCCCCCATAATTCTGCCACCACCATGCTTCACTGTGGGAATGATGCCAGGTTTCCTCCAGATGTGACACATGGCATTCAGGCCATCAGATAATCTTGTTTCTCATGGTCTGAGAGTCCTTTAGGTGCCTTTTGGCAAACTCCAAGCGAGCTGTCATGTGACTTTTACTGAGGAGTGACTTCAGTCTGGCCACTCTACCATAAAGGCCTGATTTGGTGGAGTGCTGCAGAGATGGTTGTCCTTCTGGAAGGTTCTCCCATTTCCACAGAGGAAACTCTGGAGCTTTGTCAGAGTGACCATCGGGTTCTTGGTCACATCCTTGACCAAGGCCCTTCTCCCCTGATTGCTCAGTTTTGCCGGGCAGCCAGCTCTAGGAAGAGTCTTGGTGGTTCCAAACTTAATCAATTTAAGAATGGAGGCCACTGTGTTCCTGGGGACCTTCAATGCTGTAGAAAAGTTTTGGCACCCTTCCCTAGATATGTGCCACGGCACAATCCTGTCTCGGAGCTCTATGTACAAAATTCCTTTGACCTCATGGCTTGGTTTTTTCTCTGTCATGAACTGTCAACTGTGGGAACTTAGACAGGTGTGTGCCCTTCCAAATCATGTCCAATCAATTGAATTTACCACACGTGGAATCCAATCAAGTTATAGAAACATCAAGGATGATCAATGGAAACAGGATGCACCTGAGCTCAATTTCGATTCTTATATTAAAATGGTCTGAAAACGTTTTATTTTTTTATACATTTGCTAAAATTGAGAAAAATTCTAATTTMATACATTTTAGAATAAGGCTGTAACGTAACAACATTTGGAAAAAGGGAAGGGGTCTGAATACTTTCCGAATGCACTAAATCAAGAACCAAGCAAAACATCATGTACCTACTGGTATTTTCTTGTGGTAGAATGAGATAACTGGAGATGTAGACAGACTCTTAATGAGTTTAGACCATTTCTCCTCTCTGAAACAGTCTGAGAACAACAATATAAATAAGTTATTGACTTTACCTTTTGATAATTTGGACTTGATAGTGTTCCACAAACTTCGTAGTTATCTTGTTCTATGAAAGAGGTAACCTCGGTGGAGTCATATTGCTATGTACAATACTTTTGAGTCAGTACATAAAAATTGCTCAATTAATCAATGAATAATTKAAATCAATAGCTCTATATCTATTAAGGCACAAGGCGAGACCCAAATGCAGACACAGGAGGCAGATGGTTGGAGTCTTACAATGTTTATTAATCCAAAGGGGTAGGAAGGAGAATGGTCYTGGAAAMGCAAAAAAGTCAAAACCAGACCAGAGTCCAGGAGGTAAAGAGTGGCAGACAGGCAGAATGGTCAGGCAGGRGGGTACAAAAGTCCAGAACAGGGGAAACAAGGGTCYAAACCGGGAGGACTAGAAAAAGGAGAATGCAAAAAGCAGGAGAACGGGAAAAACGCTGGTTGACTTGGAAACATACAAGACGAACTGGCACAGAGAGACAGGAAACACAGGGATAAATATAGTGGGGAAAATAAGCGACACCTGGAGGGGGTGGAGACAATCACAAGGACAGGTGAAACAGATAAGGGAGTGACAATATCAATGAACCGAACAGGTATTTTCTTATATTCTTTATAGGATCTACGGACTGAAGCTCAAAGTAAAACCCTGTGGCATCAACCTTTCATTCCCACCTGACAGGTTGTCTGGGTTAAGAAGTACAGTTCAGCTCTGTCACTAGATGAAAGGAGACAGGAAATTAGTATGTAGAGAGAAGGACCTAGGTTTATCTGTGATGCTCAGAGGAGACCTTGTGGCCTGCTGGAGGTCATTTTGCAGGGCTCTGGCAGTGCACCTCCTTGCACAAAGGCGGAGGTAGCGGTCCTGCTGCTGGGTTGTTGCCCTCCTACGGCCTCCTCCACGTCTCCTGATGTACTGGCCTGTCTCCTGGTAGCGCCTCCATGCTCTGGACACTACGCTGACAGACACAGCAAACCTTTTTGCCACAGCTCGCATTGATGTGCCATCCTGGATGAACTGCACTACCTGAGCCACTTGTGTGGGTTGTAGACTCCGTCTCATGCTACCACTAGAGTGAAAGCACCACCAGCATTCAAAAGTGACCAAAACATCAGCCAGGAAGCATAGGAACTGAGAAGTGGTCTGTGGTCACCACCTGCAGAACCACTCCTTTATTGGGGGTGTCTTGCTAATTGCCTATAATTTCCACCTGTTGTCTATTCCATTTGCACAACAGCATGTTAAATTTATTGTCAATCAGTGTTGCTTCCTAAGTGGACAGTTTGATTTCACAGAAGTGTGATTGACTTGGAGTTACATTGTGTTGTTTAAGTGTTCCCTTTATTGTTTTGAGCAGTGTATATATCTCTGAGATATTATGGACGAATTGACTAATTTAATGTAAATCTAAATACTCACACAGTGCACAAACTCCTGTTACAGCACATGCTCAATACCTTCTCATGCGATACCACATTATTGCCTCTCCCCTATAAACCACACATAGGTATTAAACATGCATGCATGCACACTCATGTACACACACACACACACACACACACACACACACACACACACAAATACCCACACTAATTTGTTGAAATCACCTTATCTCAGTAGGGAAAACGAATTATTGTCAAGGAAGAAGAGCACAACAAGCTAAATAGTCATAGATTACAGCATTGGGCGGGCTGACACACCAATAATGACTAGTTCCCTCCTTCAACCTGTGTGTTTGTTGAGAAAACAGACAATTGGCAAGGCTCAAGGTAGTCAATAGTAGATGTAAACAAGGAGTTGGTGATGAGGGTTTTGAAGATCTTAAAAAGTGATTCATAACACTTTGTAAATAATCAATTACCCACCCACGCCATTATAAAAAACACAAGAGCTTGGTCATGTTATAGAATGTAATACGACATCAGGGATGTCTGGGACCACAGAAGGCACACAGCAGTTCTCTCAGAGGAACACGGAGTGGGCAGAGCACTGCAGAATCAGTGTGTGGGCTTGAATCTAAAGTCATGACAAATGTTGGACACTCAGATATTCACAGAGAGACTCAGACAATGGAGGGACACCATTGAAGAGAGGGCATAGAGCTCAAGAGAGGGGGGAGAGGAAGAAAGAAGATAGAGGGTGAAGAAGAAGAGACGCAGAGAGATGGAAAGGGAGTTTGTAGTTATGCGGAAGGTCATAGAGCAAGCAGAGAGCGAGCGCTTGTGTGTGACTGTGAATTGAGTGTGTGGTTCAAAGGAGCCCTCTGTATTTTTCCATGGTGATTAGGAGAGGCTGGTGCCAAATTCAATTTGACTTTCAGTGTGTGACAGTTGTCTAGGAGACAACACAATGGGGCTCCCAGGTCCTCTGTGCATTCTTCTCTAGGCTGGCTAATTACACCCACAATCTCCTTTTATAGACTACTGCGCAATTAAAACTTTATCGATGAATAATCGTTTTGCTGGGACAGGGGATTTAATGACAGAGGATGGAAGGATTAGTGGAAAAAGTTGTATATATATACAGTGGGGCAAAAAAAGTATTTAGTCAGCCACCAATTGTGCAAGTTCTCCCACTTGATGAGAGAGGCCTGTAATTTTCATCATAGGTACACTTCAACCATGACAGACAAAATGAGAAAAAAAAATCCAGAAAATCACATTGTAGGATTTTAAATTAATT
>NC_036853.1:37504979-37520568 GCF_002910315.2 Salvelinus sp. IW2-2015 | reverse complement strand
CTGGTCAAAAGTTTTAGACACCTACTCATTCAAGGTTTTTCTTTATTTTCTACATTGTAGAATATAGTGAAGACATCAAAACTATGAAAAAACACATATGGAATCATGTAGTAACCAAAAAAGTGTTTAACACAATCAAATATATTTTGAGATCTCTTCAAATAGCAACCTTTGCCTTGATGACAGCTTTTTTTAAACCTTTATTTTACAGGTAAATTGAATGAGAACACATTCTCATTTACATCCACGACCTGGGGAATAGTTACATGGGAGAAGATGAATGAGCCAATAGTAAACTGGGGATGATTAGGTGGCCATGATGGTATGAAGGCAAGATTGGAAATTTAGTCAGGATACTGGGGTTAACACCCTCCAATAAGTGCCATTGGATCTTTAGTGACCAGAGTCAGGCCACTCGTTTAAGCTCCATCTCGGAAAGACAGCACCCTACACAGGGCAACATCCCCAATCACTGCCCCGGGTTGCCTCCTACTGGCCCTCTAATACACTTCCAGCAGCATCTGGTCTCACATCAAGGAACTGACCAGGACCAACCCTGCTAAGCTTCAGAAGCAAGCCAGCAGTAGGATGCAGGGGGGTATGCTGCTGCCTTGATGACAGCTTTGCAAACTCTTGGCATTCTCTCAACCAGCTTCACCTGGAATGCTTTTCCAACAGTCTTGAAGGAGTTCCCACATATGCTGAGCACCTGTTGGCTGCTTTTCCTTCACTCTGCGGTCCGACTCATCCCAAACCATCTCACTTTGGTTGAGGTGGGGGATTGTGGAGGCAGGTCCTCTGATGCAGCACTCCATCACTCTCCTTTTGTAAAATAGCCCTTACACAGCCTGGAGGTGTGTTGGGTCATTGTCCTGTTGAAAAACAAATGACAGTCTCACTAAGCCCAACCAGATGGGATGGTGTATCACTGCAGAATGCTGTGGAGCCATGATTGTTAAGTGTGCCTTCAATTCTAATAAATCACGACTGTGTCACCAGCAAAGCAACCCCACACATAATTATCAACCTTATTTTACCTGTAAGTTGACGAGAACACATTCTCATTTACAGCAATGACCTGGGGAATAGTTACAGGGGAGAGGATGGGGATGAATGAGCCAATTGGAAGCTGGGGATGATTTGGGTGGCCATAATGGTATGGGGGCCAGATTGGAAATTTAGCCAGGACAATGTCATGGGATCTTTAGTTACCACAGAAAGTCAGGACACCAGTTTAACGTCCCATCCTAAAGACACCTCCTCCTCCATGCTTTATGGTGGGAAATACTATGCAGAGATCATCCATTCACCCAAACGTGTCTCACAAAGACACGGCGGTTGGAACCAAAAACTCTAATCTGTACTCCATACAAAGGAAAATTTCCACCGGTCTAAAGTCCATTGCTCATGTTTCTTGGCCCAAGCAAGTCTCTCCTTCTTATTGGTGTCCTTTAGTAGTGGTTTCTTTGCAGCAATTCGACCATGAAGGCCTGATTCACACAGTCTCCTCTGGACAGTTGATGCTGAGATGTGTCTGTTACTTGAACCCTGTGAAGCATTTATTTGGGCGGCAAATTCTGAGGCTGGTATCCTATCCTCTGCAGCAGAAGTAACTCTGGGTCTTTCATTCCTGTGGCGGTCCTCATGAGAGCCAGTTTCATCATAGCGGTTGATGGTTTTTCGACTGCACTTGAAGAAATGGACTTGATATTTTACCAAATAGGGCTATCTTCTGTATACCACCCCTAACTTGACACAGCACAACTGATTGGCTCAAACACATTTAGAAGGAAAGAAACTCCACAAATTAACTTTTAACAAGTCACACCTGTTAATTGAAATACATTCCAGGTGACTACCTCATGAAGCTGGTTGAGAAAATGAGTGTGCAAGGTTGTCATCGGCAAAGGGTGGGTATTTGAAGAATCAAAATATATTTTGATTTGTTAAACACTTTTTTGTTACTACATGTGTTATTTCATAGTTTGATGTCTTCACTATTATTCTACAATGTAGAAAATAGTAAAATGTAAGAAAACCCTTGAATGAGTAGGTAATCTAAAACTTTTGACCGTAGTGTGTGTGTATTATATAATTCTAATATATAATATATATGTGAATCAGGCCTTCTATATATATATATATATATACAGTATATACATACACACTACCGTTAAAAGGTTTGGGGTCACTTAGACATTTCCTTGTTTTTGAAAAGAAAAGCAATTTTTTTGTCCATTAAAATAACATCAAATACAGTGTAGAAATTGTTAATGTTGTAAATGACTTGTAGCTGTAAACGGCAGATTTTTTTTCATGGAATATCTACATAGTTGTACAGAGGCCCATTATCAGCAACCATCACTCCTGTGTTCCAATGGCACGTTGTGTTAGTTAATCCAAGTTTACKATTTTTAAAAGGCTAATTGATCATTAGAAAACCCTTTTGCAATTATGTTAGCACAGTTGAAAACTGTTGTTCTGATTAAAGAAGCAAAAAACTGCCTTCTTTAGACTAGTTGAGTATCTGGAGCAAACTGCCTCTAACCAGAATAGAAAGAGGAGTGGGAGGACCCTAGTTTAAGATACAGACGCCTCACAAGTCCTCAACTGGCAGCATCATTAAATGGTACCCGCAAAACACCAGTCTCAATGTCAACAGTGAAGAGGCAACTCCAGCCATATAGCACTTGGGTGAGTCAACATGGGTGTTAAAGTCACCCAAAATCACAATGTTGAAGAGGGCAGGGCATACAGAGGGTAAAACTTCAGAAAACTCAGGAATAAAAGTGTGTGCAAGGCTGTCATCAAGGCAAAGGGTGTCTATTTGAAGAAACTCAAATATAAAATATATTTTAATTTGTTTAACTTTTTTTGGTTACTACATGATTCCATATGTGTAATTTAGTTGTTTTGATGTCTTCACTATTATTCTACAATGTAGAATAGTACAAATGACGTAAAACTCTTGAAATCATTGTGTTCTAACTTAGGACCGGTAGTAAATATACACCAACATAGGGTGTATGAGGCAACCACGAGCCAGAACAGCTTCAATGCATTTGGTATAGCTATTGGAGGAATGCCAATCTTCCACGTAAAATTCTATAATTTGGTATTTTGTTTATTGTGGAGGAAAATGCTGTCACAGGCATCGCTCCAGAATCTCCCATAAGTGTTGGGCTGAGATCTGGTGACCGAGACGGCCATGGCATACAGCTTACATAATTTTCATGCTCATCAAACAATTCAGTGACCACTCGTGCCCTGTGGATGGGGGCATTGTCATTCTATGTGGGCATAGCTATGGTAGCCAAAATAATGGCCTGCCCAGCATTTTMGACRGTAAGCATGATGGGATGTTGATTGATTAATTAACTCTGGAACCACACCTGCTTTCTATATACTTTGCATCCCTCATTTACTCAAGTGTTTACATTATTACATTATTACATGTAAGTTTAGAGAGAGAGAGAGAGAATCTGATATGAATATACACTCACACAAAGAAAAACACCCACACACACAATCCCACACACACAATCACACGCTCACGTACACACACACACTTTATGAAGAAAACGGTGTAACTGACAAACGGAGATCTCAGCAGTTGTCACGCCCTGACCATAGAGAGCCTTTTTATTCTCTATTTTGGTTAGGTCGGGGTGTGACTAGGGTGGGTGATCTAGTGCATCTATTTCTATGTTGGCCGGGTATGGTTCCCAATCAGAGGCAGTTGTTTATCGTTGTCTCTGATTGGGGATCATGTTTAGGCAGCCATTCCTCCACTGGTTTTTGTGGGATCTTGTTTCTGTGTAGTTGCCTGTTAGCACTGCTTGAGTGTTTCGTTTGCTGTTTATTGTTTTTGTGAGTTTCCTTTATTAAACATGTGGAACCCAAATCACGCTGCACGTTGGTCTGAGTATATTTCCAGTTCGTACGACGAGCGTGAAAAGTGAATGGTTTAACCTCTTCATGATTCATCAAATAAAATACTAAACACAGTGTAAGAGGGAAAACATGTCACGCCCTGACTTTTAGTTATATTTGTTTTCTTTATTTTTTGGTTAGGTCAGGGTGTGACAAGGGTGGTTTGTTTAGTTTTTGTCTTGTCTAGGGTTTTTGTTTATTTATGGGGATTTTGTATGGTCTAGGGGTTTATGGTGGCCTGAATTGGTTCCCAATCAGAGAGAGCTGTTTCTCGTTGTCTCTGATTGGGGAGCCTATTTAGGTTGCCATTTCCATGTTGGTTTTGTGGGTAGTTGTTTTCTGTTTTGTGTTGCTGCACCTTACAGGACTGTTGCGTTTTGGTCCACTTTTGTTTTTGTTTCAGTGTTCAGGTTATAATAAACATCATGAACACGTACCACGCTGCGCTTTGGTCTACTCCTTCTTCCTCAGATGAACAGTGTGACAAAACAGCTACTATTTTACAGGTAAAATACTGAGCCATGGTCTTGTTCATAACTCTGGGAAATTAAATCTCCAAATGTCAAGTAAATATTGCATGGACTATTAATAGAATTGTCTGATAGGAAATTGCATAATTGGCCCTTAAAGGAAAAAGGCATTTACAGTAAAAGATGTTTTCAATATGTATTTAACCCTTGGTTTCTCTTTGGAGATGGGAAGCATTTATTATTTACAGAATAACATGTATCCTATCAAATTCATAAATCATTCTCAACAGAATGAGGTAATCCAGCAATTCAGTTCAACAGGAATTCAATATGAAGCATGCGAATGATAATGGCAATAAATTGATCAGTTATCAATTATTCAATCTATATTCTCAATCAGTTTGATATCAGGATTGATCAATTTAGCAAATAATTACGTTTCATATTTCATCCTTCCAGGTTTGTCTTCATATGTACATGTCATTTCGTTACATTTTAGCCATATATCAATGGCATAATTGGCCTGTGATGATCTGTAGGGCCGTGATCATTGACATAACACAATAGGTTTGATGCGTGCACTCCGTGGTAATAACTATAAGCAGTAACTGATGGCCCGCTCTCCCAATCGCAACAGATGAAAGATAACAGATTTATGTTGATTTGTGGACGCACAAAATGTCTGGATTAGACAAAGTTGCGAAAGAGAAAGCAGTGAGGTCGGGTGGTGATTTCCTCCTTTTAATGAGTTAAGAMCTGTCGAACATTTCCACTTGACCTAATTAAAGCGCTCTGGCCCAGCTGCTCAAGTGACCATGAATTAAAGAGAGATTCCACCAACTCCATGGGCCTTTTCTACAATGAACATGAAGCAGCTGAAACAGATAATTTTTTCAATGTTTGCTTAAACTGTTTCACCTACTGTACTCTATTTCTGTAAAGCATCCTTGGGTTTGAGAAAGGCASCATAAGTATACGTATATAGCTATAAAACATTGTTTTTCCATAGATATTTCTGCAGTGAGAGAATGATAAAGCCAGGTGTTCTGTGACTGACAAACAAAAAAACATGAAAAAAAWAGATGGTTTTCAGACACATGAACACGTGTGAAAAATACTAATTTCACAAGTCAGACACGTGGCTTTCGGACACAGGAGTCCTAAAATTCTAAATCAAATAGCTAAATTATCCTTTGCATGACCATCTTAAAACAATTCCATATGTTAGCTTAGTAGTAGTCTCACGTTGCCATACCTCCAAACTGACGTCGCTGTCACCCTTCCCTTGGAGGTCTGGATCATTTTGTATTGCAAAAACAGTTTGAATGGTCCGCTCTGCCTCCCATTTTGAGTGGATGTAACATTTCAAGAACCCTCTCTCCCACATGCCCACGTGTTATGTTCGTCAATGTTTTCATACCAGGAAGGACACATTTTGCAGAGTTGTTCTGTATGCTAGTTTGCAACGTTRGCCGAAAATTGAAAAAAAACCTGGAGGAAAAACGTGCTCTACACASAAAATCGACTTACATCAAAATATTTTTATTAGGTTTTAATCTGCGATTTCCCAGCCATCCTCAKCATAGACTGTAAAAATAAATGGCATGCACTGTTGCACCTACGGTACTAATCTAGTGAGCACTATTGGAGCTCCCCCCCAAGCAAAGCATCTGGTTGGTTTGACATGTAACGAGGCATCACTGATTTACACCGGGTCTCCACCCCTATTTAGCTATTTTTCTGCCATGAACTTCCCCAYGTTTACCCGTATTAGGGAAACCTGGTTCTCAACGAGATTAGCTTAGTAGAAACCCATCCCGTGCCCTTACACTCTAGGAGGATTCAATACACATTTCTTTAGTAAAAAGACAGGGGCTGATTATAATACTGCCATCGTTGTTGAGGCAGAGGACATGTATCTGTAACCCATGTAAATGATGCTCTCTAGCCCAATGTCATTCTCTTTTCTGTCCTGNAAAGGGTGTATAACAAAGTATTGAGATAAACTTTTGTTATTGACCAAATACTTATTTTCCACCATAATTTGCAAATTAATTAATTTAAAATCCTACAATGTGATTTTCTGGATTTTTTTTTCTCATTTTGTCTGTCATAGTTGAGGTGTACCTATGATGAAAATTACAGGCCTCTCTCATCTTTTTAAGTGGGAGAACTTGCACAATTGGTGGCTGACTAAATACTTTTTTGCCCCACTGTATACACACAGTGCCTTCAGAAATATATTCACACCATTTGACGTTTTCCACAAGCTCTTAGAGACATACCTAGAAAGGCGCACAGCTGTAATCTCTACCAAAGGTGTTTCAACAAAGTATTGACTCAGGGATGTGAATATTCATGTAAATTAGATATTCAGGCTGTAACACAACAAATTGTTGAATAAGTCAAGGGGTATGAATAATTTCTAAAGATACTGTATACATATGAAGGGTTTGATGAAAAAAAAGCACTTTATGTGTATGAATTCTACCTGTTCTCATGCTTTAAAATGTTTTACTTTAGAATATATACACTACTGGTCAAAAGTTTTAGAACACCTACTCATTCAAGGGTTTTTCTTTATTTTCTACATTGTAGAATCATAGTGAAGACATCAAAACTATGAAAAAACACATATGGAATCATGTAGTAACCAAAAAAGTGTTTAACAAATCAAAATATATTTGAGATTCTTCAAATAGCAACCCTTTGCCTTGATGACAGCTTTTTTTAAACCTTTATTTTACCAGGTAAATTGAATGAGAACACATTCTCATTTACATCCACGACCTGGGGAATAGTTACATGGGAGAAGATGAATGAGCCAATAGTAAACTGGGGATGATTAGGTGGCCATGATGGTATGAAGGCAAGATTGGAAATTTAGTCAGGATACTGGGGTTAACACCCCTACAATAAGTGCCATTGGATCTTTAGTGACCAGAGTCAGGCCACTCGTTTAACGTCCCATCGGAAAGACAGCACCCTACACAGGGCAACATCCCCAATCACTGCCCCGGGTTGCCTCCTACTGGCCCTCTAATACCACTTCCAGCAGCATCTGGTCTCACATCAAGGGACTGACCAGGACCAACCCTGCTAAGCTTCAGAAGCAAGCCAGCAGTAGGATGCAGGGGGGTATGCTGCTGCCTTGATGACAGCTTTGCAAACTCTTGGCATTCTCTCAACCAGCTTCACCTGGAATGCTTTTCCAACAGTCTTGAAGGAGTTCCCACATATGCTGAGCACCTGTTGGCTGCTTTTCCTTCACTCTGCGGTCCGACTCATCCCAAACCATCTCACTTTGGTTGAGGTCGGGGGATTGTGGAGGCCAGGTCCTCTGATGCAGCACTCCATCACTCTCCTTCTTGGTAAAATAGACCCTAACACAGCCTGGAGGTGTGTTGGGTCATTGTCCTGTTGAAAAACAAATGACAGTCTCACTAAGCCCAAACCAGATGGGATGGTGTATCACTGCAGAATGCTGTGGCAGCCATGATTGTTAAGTGTGCCTTCAATTCTAAATAAATCACAGACTGTGTCACCAGCAAAGCAACCCCACACCATAATTACAACCCTTATTTTACCATGTAAGTTGACTGAGAACACATTCTCATTTACAGCAATGACCTGGGAATAGTTACAGGGGAGAGGATGGGGATGAATGAGCCAATTGGAAGCTGGGGATGATTTGTGGCCATAATGGTATGGGGGCCAGATTGGGAATTTAGCCAGGACAAGTGTCATGGGATCTTGATTACCACAGAAAGTCAGGACACCAGTTTACGTCCCATCCTAAAGACACCTCCTCCTCCATGCTTTATGGTGGGAAATACATATGCAGAGATCATCCATTCACCCACAACGTGTTCTCACAAAGACACGGCGGTTGGAACCAAAAACTCTAATCTGATCCATACAAAGACAAATTTCACCGGTCTAAAGTCCATTGCTCATGTTTCTTGGCCCAAGCAAGTCTCTTCTTCTTATTGGTGTCCTTTAGTAGTGGTTTCTTTGCAGCAATTCGACCATGAAGGCCTGATTCACACAGTTCTCTCTGGACAGTTGATGCTGAGATGTGTCTGTTACTTGAACCCTGTGAAGCATTTATTTGGGCGGCAAATTCTGAGGCTGGTATCCTATCCTCTGCAGCAGAAGTAACTCTGGGTCTTTCATTCCTGTGGCGGTCTCATGAGAGCCAGTTTCATCATAGCGGTTGATGGTTTTTCGACTGCACTTGAAGAAATGGACTTGATATTTTACAAATAGGGCTATCTTCTGTATACCACCCCTAACTTGACACAGCACAACTGATTGGCCAAACACATTTAGAAGGAAAGAAACTCCACAAATTAACTTTTAACAAGTCACACCTGTTAATTGAAATACATTCCAGGTGACTACCTCATGAAGCTGGTTGAGAAAATGAGTGTGCAAGGTTGTCATCAAGGCAAAGGGTGGGTATTTGAAGATCACAAATATATTTGATTTGTTAAACATTTTTTGGTTACTACATGTGTTATTTCATAGTTTGATGTCTTCACTATTATTCTACAATGTAGAAAATAGTAAAATGTAAGAAAAACCCTTGAATGAGTAGGTAATCTAAAACTTTTGACCGTAGTGTGTGTGTATATATATATTCTAATATATAATATAATGTGAATCAGGCCTTCATAATAATATATATATTATACAGTTATTATACATACACACTACCGTTAAAAGTTTGGGGTCACTTAGACATTTCCTTGTTTTTGAAAGAAAAAGCAATTTTTTTGTCCATTAAAATAACATCAAATACAGTGTAGACATTGTTAATGTTGTAAATGACTTGTAGCTGTAAACGGCAGATTTTTTTTTCATGGAATATCTACATAGTTGTACAGAGGCCCATTATCAGCAACCATCACTCCTGTGTTCCAATGGCACGTTGTGTTAGTTAATCCAAGTTTACAATTTTTAAAAGGCTAATTGATCATTAGAAACCCTTTGCAATTATGTTAGCACAGTTGAAAACTGTTGTTCTGATTAAAGAAGCAAAAACTGCTTCTTTAGACTAGTTGAGTATCTGGAGCAAACTGCCTCTAACCAGAATAGAAAGAGGAGTGGGAGGACCCTAGTTTAAGATACAGACGCCTCACAAGTCCTCAACTGGCAGCATCATTAAATGGTACCCGCAAAACACCAGTCTCAATGTCAACAGTGAAGAGGCAACTCCAGCCATATAGCACTTGGTGAGTCAACATGGGTGTTAAAGTCACCCAAAATCACAATAATTTGAAGAGGGCAGGGCATACAGAGGGTAAAACTTCAGAAAACTCAGGAATAAAAGTGTGTGCAAGGCTGTCATCAAGGCAAAGGGTGTCTATTTGAAGAAACTCAAATATAAAATATATTTAATTTGTTTAACTTTTTTTGGTTACTACATGATTCCATATGTTTAATTTAGTTGTTTTGATGTCTTCACTATTATTCTACAATGTAGAATAGTACAAATGACGTAAAACTCTTGAAATCATTGTTCTAAAACTTAGGACCGGTAGTAAATATACACCAACATAGGGTGTTGAGGCAACACACGAGCCAGAACAGCTTCAATGATCTGTATAGACTATTGGAGGAATGCGACACCAATCTTCCACGTAAAATTCTATAATTTGGTATTTTGTTTATTGTGGAGGAAAATGCTGTCACAGGCATCGCTCCAGAATCTCCATAAGTGTTGGGCTGAGATCTGGTGACCGAGACGGCCATGGCATACAGCTTACATAATTTTCATGCTCATCAAACAATTCAGTGACCACTCGTGCCCTGTGGATGGGGGCATTGTCATTCTATGTGGGCATAGCTATGGTAGCCAAAATAATGGCCTGCCCAGCATTTTGACTGTAAGCATGATGGATGTTGATTGATTAATTAACTCTGGAACCACACCTGCTTTCTATATACTTTGCATCCCTCATTTACTCAAGTGTTTACATTATTACATTATTACATGTAAGTTTAGAGAGAGAGGGAGAGAATCTGATGAATATACACACACAAGAAAAAACACCCACACAACACACGCTCACGTACACACACACACTTTATGAAGAAAACGGTGTAACTGACAAACGGAGATCTCAGCAGTTGTGTCACGCCCTGACCATGGAGCCTTTTTATTCTCTTTTTGGTTAGGTCGGGGTGTGACTAGGGTGGGTGATCTAGTGCATCTATTTCTATGTTGGCCGGGTATGGTTCCCAATCAGAGGCAGTTGTTTATCGTTGTCTCTGATTGGGGATCATGTTTAGGCAGCCATTCCTCCACTGGTTTTTGTGGGATCTTGTTTCTGTGTAGTTCCTGTTAGCACTGCTTGAGTGTTTCGTTTGCTGTTTATTGTTTTTGTGAGTTTCCTTATTTAAACATGTGGAACCCAAATCACGCTGCACGTTTGTCTGAGTATATTTCCAGTTCGTACGACGAGCGTGAAAAGTGAATGTGTTTGCCTCTTCGTGATTCATCAAATAAATACTAAAACACAGTGTAAGAGGAGAAACATGTCACGCCCCTGACTTTTAGTTATATTGTTTTCTTATATTTTTGGTTAGGTCAGGGTTGACAAGGGTGGTTTGTTTAGTTTTTGTCTTGTCTAGGGTTTTGTTTATTTATGGGATTTTGTATGGTCTAGGGGTTATGGTGGCCTGAATTGGTTCCCAATCAGAGAGAGCTGTTTTCTCGTTGTCTCTGATTGGGGAGCCTATTTAGGTTGCCATTTCCATGTTGGTTTGTGGGTAGTTTTTCTGTTTTGTGTTGCTGCACCTTACAGGACTGTTGCGTTTTGGTCCACTTTTGTTTTTGTTTCAGTGTTCAGTTATAATAAACATCATGAACACGTACCACGCTGCGCTTTGGTCTACTCCTCTCCTCAGATGAACAGTGTGACAAACAGCTACTATTTTACAGGTAAAATACTGAGCCATGGTCTTGTTCATAACTCTGGGAAATTAAATCTCCAAATGTCAAGTAAATATTGCATGGACTATTAATAGAATTGTCTGATAGGAAATTGCATAATTGGCCCTTAAAGGAAAAAGCATTTACAGTAAAAGATGTTTTCAATATGTATTTAACCCTTGGTTTCTCTTTGGAGAAGGGAAGCATTTATTATTTACAGAATAACATGTATCCTATCAAATTCATAATCATCTCAACAGAATGAGGTATCCAGCAATTCAGTTCAACAGGATTCAATATGAAGCATGCGAAGATTAATGGCATAAATTGATCAGTTATCAATTATTCAATCTATATTCTCTCATGTTTGATATCAGGATTGATCAATTTAGCAAATAATTACGTTTCTATTTTCATCCTTCCAGGTTTGTCTTCATATGTACATGTCATTTCGTTACATTTTAGCCATATATCAATGGCATAATTGGCCTGTGATCTGTGGGCGTGATCATTGACATAACAATATGTTGATGCGTGCACTCCTGTGGTAATAACTATAAGCAGTAACTGATGCCGTCCCAATCAACAGATGAAAGATAACAGATTTTATGTTGATTTGTGGACGCACAAAATGTCTGGATTAGACAAAGTTGCGAAAGAGAAAGCAGTGAGGTCGGGTGGTGATTTCCTCCTTTTAATGAGTTAAGAGCTGCATTTCCACTTGACCTAATTAAAGCGCTCTGGCCCAGCTGCTCAAGTGACATGAATTAAAGAGAGAGTTCCACCAACTCCATGGGCCTTTTCTACAATGAACATGAAGCAGCTGAAACAGATAATTTTTTCAATGTTTGCTTAAACTGTTTCACCTACTGTACTCTATTTCTGTAAAGCATCCTTGGGTTTGAGAAAGGCACATAAGTATACGTATATAGCTATAAAACATTGTTTTTCCATAGATATTCTGCAGTGAGGAATGATAAAGCCAGGTGTTCTGTGACTGAACACAAAAAAAAACATGAAAAAAAGATGGTTTTCAGACACATGAACACGTGTGAAAATACTAATTCACAAGTCAGACACGTGGCGTCTTCGGCAACAGGAGTCCTAAAATTCTAAATCAAATAGCTAAATTATCCTTTGCATGCCCTCTCTACACATTCCATATGTTAGCTTAGTAGTAGTCTCACTTGCCATACCTCCAAACTGACGCGCTGCACCCTTCTTGGAGTCTGATCATTTGTATTGCAAAAACATTTGAATGGTCCGCTCTGCCTCCCATTTTGAGTGGATGTAACATTTCAAGAACCCTCCCTTCACTCCACTTTATGTCGTCAATGTTTTCATACCAGGAAGGACACATTTTGCAAGGTTGTTCTGTATGCTAGTTGCAACGTTTGCCGAAATTGAAAAAAAACCTGGAGGAAAAACGTGCTCTACACACAAAAATCGACTTACATCAAAATATTTTTATTAGGTTTTAATCTGCGATTTCCCAGCCATCCTCAACATAGACTGTAAAAATAAATGGCATGCACTGTTGCACCTACGGTACTAATCTAGTGAGCACTATTGGAGCTCCCCCCCAAGCAAAGCATCTGGTTGTTGACATGTAACGAGGCATCACTGATTTACACCGGTCTCCACCCCTATTTAGCTATTTTTCTGCCATGAACTTCCCCAAGTTTACCCGTATTAGGGAAACCTGGTTCTCAACGAGATTAGCTAGTAGAAAACCATCCCGTGCCCTTACACTCTAGGAGATTCAATACACATTTCTTAGTAAAAAGACAGGGCTGATTATAATACTGCCATCGTTGTTGAGGCAGAGGACATGTATCTGTAACCCATGTAAATGATGCTCTCTAGCCAATGTCATTCTCTTTTCTGTCCTGTCGTCGCCGGTGATGTCTAGTGAGGTCCTGCGTTACAACAGGCCTACAAGCCCTCAGTCCAGCCTTTCTCAGCCTATTGCGGACAGTCTGAGCACTGATGGAGGGATTGTGTGTTCCTGGTGTAACTCAGGCAGTTGTTGTTGCCATCCTCGTACCTGTCCCGCAAGGTGTGATGATTGGATGTACCAATCCTGTTACAGGTGTTGTTACACGTGGTCTGCCACTGCGAGGACGATCAGCTGTCCGTCCTGTCTCCCTGTAGCGCTGTCTAACGCATCTCACAGTATGGACATTGCAATTTATTGCCCTAAGGCACATTCACACAGATGAGCAGGGACCCTGGGGGTCTTTCTTTTGGTGTTTTCAGAGTCAGTAGAAAGGCCTCTTTAGTGTCCTAAGTTTTCATAACTGTGACCTTAATTGCCTACCATCTGTAAGCTGTTAGTGTCTTAACGACCGTTCCACAGGTGCATGTTCATTAATTGTTTATGGTTCATTGAACAAGCATAGGGAACTGTGTTTAAACCKTTTACAATGAAGATCTGTGAAATTTGGATTTTTCCGAATTATTTTRTAAAGACGGGGTCCTGAAAAAGGGACGTTCCTTTTTTTACTGAGTTTAGTAAGAGAGAGGGGTGCTGTTTCGCTCACTTGGATGCTTTCTCCGGTGAGATGGTTTCAGCCACTTGCTAATTGGAAAGTTGTTGGGTGCTCAGATTTTCCTCTGCCTGGGGCCTCCAAATCCACGTCTGACCCGGGGTGTCATGGTGCTGGAATGAATGTGCCAACACTTCCAACTTGAAAGAATGCAACTAAAGCAATGGTCTGAGTAACATAACTGAAGATAGGGAAATTCCAGGAAAGAGAAAGGCGTTTTATCCCAAAAAATCTTTCAATTAATTATTTCCTTGCAATYTGTGACTCGATTCAGGAAACTTAGCGTATGTCGCAAGTCACAACTTCACAGGACAGCCGTTTGAACATAAACAATATTTTTTCATCGATGTGTTTTTTTTTGGCAGAAATGCCTTCTTGAACATGTGAACTTTCATTTGCCTTAATAACAAACTCGTATGCCATCTGTAAATACAAATAAAATGGTTAAATTGCGAGCCTAGTTGATTAAGCCACAGAAAAAGCGAGCAACCTTCCCACTAGCCATGATTGGCTGAGATAATGAGTGGGCTGGACAGAGGAGTTCGGATTGGTTTGCCATAGATACTCGTCAGTCTGTGTTGGTAATCCTGTCGAACGTGGCGTAAAAAATTTAATATTGTGTTGTGAAGCTGCATAAGTGTGGTTCTCCACTTTCTGGAGGATCAAGTTTTGAAATCAGTGGAATTAGAGTATGATAGCTAAAGAGATCGCAGAAACACCTGTCTCCAGTTACATCTTCAAACAAAGGGAATGGCATTCCTGACAAGGAGACGCGTCCATGCACAATAGTCTAGCGTTAGCTAGCTAACATATTTTCAGATATTAGACGTTTTATAATTTTGACAAAGTGGTTTCATTTCAAACTAAAGTGTACTGTTAGATAGCTAGCAAACTTTAGCTGGCTGGCTCCCTAGCTGACATTGTTCATTTCGCAGAGCCCTGTACTGTTCTATTTAGAGCCTAATGTTAGCTAGCTAACATGGTTGGTTAGCTCCCAGCACTGAGGCATTGTTGGCGCTGTTTATTGTTTAACTAGCTAACATTGGCTGACTGGCTCGTTAGCTAATGTTACGTGATGTGTGTACAACACACGTTGAATATGGTCGGTGTCAGTAAATGTCTGCAAAAAAGCTTAATGAAATTTTTGACAGGAGGGCTGGTTAGGCTGTGTTCATGTTATCCAGAGGTAAACAAATCATCGGCCAGAGTGTCAAGTGTGCGCTTCGAGAGCGAAACGAGATGGGTGTGGCTTAAGCTTTGGGTGAGGGTGTYAACAATGCTGAATGGGTGTAGACAAAGAAGATCACTTCACTAGATAGCAAAACATTCAAAGGCGATTTTCTCAAAAGTGAGTTTACAAGTTGATCAACTTTCAAAGCAAAATTACTTTCCCATTGTTCCTCAAATGCAGTGTATGATTTACCATTTTGTAGCTCTGAGCCTCTACTTTTATATAATGTAAAAAACACKAATTCAAAATTTGCTACATAAGATCGAATCCAGGTGGTGAGTCACGTATTTTGTTTTGCTATCAAAACTTTTGGGTTTTATGTTTTGCTTTCAATATCATTKTTTTTGTTTGCAATACTAAGAATMTTGTTTTCGACTTAAGAAGTTTTGCTTGATATTAATGGCACAAAAGTAAATCACTCTGACACAATTTCTCCCCACCACAGTTTCAGTAAAAAGCTTTAGGA
>NC_036853.1:37501977-37502932 GCF_002910315.2 Salvelinus sp. IW2-2015 | reverse complement strand
TGGGGCTGGAGAAATGCAACCACTCTCAAATCCATAGACAATGCTATGGATGCAAGGATTGACCTAACTTTTCCCATTATTAGCAAAACCTTACACTCAAGAAGCAAAACACAAGGCTAGATTTGCACAACTGTAAGCACATTGTCAGCTTCACACTATTTGCAAAACATTACACACAGTGATTTGCAAACACTAAACACACTTGTATACATCAGACACAGAAGTATATCATGATGTCACTTCCTTGCAATTCCAAAGCACTGACTGTCAAATTACCACACCTATGAGCCAATCTGTTATACACAGCCATCAGGTGCACAAACACATGATTGCTAAATTGTAGACACACCAATCAGGTTTAAGCACTATTAAAAATGCAGCAGGTAGGTTCACCTGCCTTCAACCAAAATGGAAGGAGTCAGAAGAAGAGTGAGGGTGAGAGGAGGAGTACACGGAGGAGGAGGTAGAGGTCGAGGAAGACCTGAAGCAGGAGGAGAACGTGCACAAAGAAGAAGAGGACCAAACTAATCAAATGACATTCGTGAACCACGGATTGACGCTGAGGGAGGCTGGACAGAGTTCAGCCAAAACTTACCAGATATACAGTGGCATCTGTCATAAGGACTTTGACAGAAACAGGTAAAAGAAGATCTGTCTACAGTTACAGTAATCAGCTGCTTATTGTATGCACCATATCAGCACTTGTGATACTCCTTCCTGTGACATTGTACAGTAAGTTACATGTATTATTCTCTACATAGGATTGAGGGTCGGGAACGACAAGGAGGAAGGGGGCCCATATTCACGCAAGAACAAGAGAGATAATAAACATGGTTATTGCCAATAATGCTATCAGGCTCAGAGAACTACAAGCCAACATTATCGGTGACCATGCCATTTTCAATAATGTCCATCAGGTCTCAGTCAACACTGGCACGCATCCTGAAAAGACATC
>NC_036853.1:37469055-37497536 GCF_002910315.2 Salvelinus sp. IW2-2015 | reverse complement strand
AGAGCAGATTAAACAGTGTTTTAGGTTAGCAACAGCAGTGTGTAACTGGTTCAAAAAGATTGAAGTCAAATGAATTGTGTGTGTTTCGTATTGTAACAATATTATTTTTATGAAGTCGTGTATGTTTTTAAATTGTTCCGCTACTTTGGTGTAGGGTTGTGCTAATTGTGTGTAGTGTTTTAACAAACCGGGCCCTGTTTTCAAAATTGTGCTTAAACAATTGAAAAAAAAAAATGTAATGTCAGGAATTGTGAAACTGAGTTAAAATATATTTGGTGTATGTAAAATATCCGACTTCAACTGTATGTATGTATTTAGTTTTATTCACATGTTTTCAAGTTCTGGTGACAAATAATGCATTCTGTTATTACATAGATTTAATGGACACCTTTGATGTGTGTAAAAAAAACTTTTTGAAGGTTGTACTGATGCTAAGCTTTTTGCCAGCTATGTGTGGGCGCCATGTTTGTTGACATTAAAAATGCATTGTTTTTCACGTAACGTATGTCAGACCAAAGGAATGAAGTGAAGTGATTGATCGTTGATGACAACCCCCTTCAACATGCATACTGCAAACAGACCAAACTCCACTTCTCTCCTCGGATTACTTAAAGGGAAATGTAATTTTTCAACTTCATATTCATCATCTCCAGTACCACCCCAACATTCAAAATTGTGCGTTTCTCTGAGTTCGGATCTGGATGGAACAACTGAACATTTGTCTGTGTGTGTGTAGAAGTGTTTATAATATTAGGCATCAACTGTGGGAATAATTAAGATATGCAATATATTTTAATATATTCAGTGCATTCGGAAAGTTCAGACCCCTTTTCACATATTTTGTGAGGTTACAGCCTTTTCTAAAATGGATGAAATATTTTTCTCTCTTCAATCTACACACATACCCCATAATGACAAAGCGAAAACAGATTTTTAGAAATGTATTAAACCTAAAAAGAGAAATAGCTTATTTACATAATTATACAGACCCTTTGCTATGAGACACGAAATTGAGCTCAGGTGCATCCTGTTTCCATTGATCATCCTTGAGATTGTTCTACAACTGTGGTAAATTCAATTGATTGGACATGATTTGGAAAGGCACACACCTGTCTATATAAGGTCCCACAGTTGACAGAGCATGTCAGAGCAAAAACCAATCTAAGGATTTTCCGTAGAGCTCCGAGACAGGATTCTGTCAAGGCACAGATCTGGGAAGGGTACCAACATATTTCTACAGCAGTGAAGGTCCCCACAGTGGCCTCGATCATTCTTAAATGGAAGACGTTTGGTAACCACCAAGACTCTTCCTAGAGCTGGCCTCCAGGCAAAACAGAGCAATCAGGGGAGAAGGGCCTTGGTCAGGTGACCAAGAACCCAATGTTCACTCTGATAGAGCTCAAGAGTTCTCTGTGGAGATGGGACTTACAATAGGACAACCACCAATCAGGCCTTTATTGTAGTGGCCAGACGGAAGTTTGCCAAAAGGCATCTAAAGGACTCTGACCATGAGAAACAAGATTCTCTGGTATGATGAAACCAGTATTGAACTCTTGGACCTGAATGCCAAGGGTCAAGTCTGGAGGAAACCAGGGACTATTCCTACAGTGAAGCCTGGGGGTGGAAGCATCAGCAGCAGGGACTAGAGACTAGTCAGGATCGAGGGAAATATGAAAGAAGCAACAGTACAGAGAGATCCTTGATGAAAACCTGCTCCAGAGCACTCAGGACCTCAGACTGGGGCATAGGTACACCTAACAGGACAACGTCCCTAAGCACACATCTAAYACAATGCAGGAGTGCCCAGCCAAAGCCCGAACTTGAACCTGATAGAACATCTCTAGAGAGACCTGAAAATAGCTGTGCAGCTACGCTCCCCATCCAACCTGASAGAGCTTGAGAGTATCTGCAGAGAAGAATGGGAGAAACTACCCAAATACAGGTGTGCCAAGGTTATAACGTCATACCCAAGAAGACTCAAGGCTGTAATCGCTGCCTAAGGTGATTCAACAAAGTAAAGAGTCTTAATACTTATGCCCCGATTGCTCAGTTTGGTGGGGTAGCCAGCTCTACAGTASTTGCTCCACTAAAAGTTTAGCGATTATGCTGCGGGACTTAGAGGTAATTTGTGGTTTAGTATGGTACCATGCATCACTAATTTATTGCTCCAGACCAGCGCAAGGGGGAGTTAGAGCACTGATTATGCTTTTGGGTCCCAAGGCACTACTGTGTCTCTGTAGTACTGTAGCCTACTCCCGACCGGTCARGTTGAACAGCGCTTTAGTGGCGCAGCAGTGTAAGACACTGCATCGCAGTGCAAGCTGAGTTGCTACAGATGCTGGTTCAATACCTGTGCCAGCCTCYACTGGGAGATCCATGAGATGACTGTACGTTTTTGGTTTCTCTCCCTCTAAAAACAGATATAAAGCATTCTAAATTAGTAACAATGTCTCACCCCATGTTCAAGAAAGGCCTTTTTCCTCGCTCATTTTACATTATTTGAAAACGAAATCTTCAAAATATAATTTTTTATTTAGAATTATATAAAAGCCCCTTGGATATTCTGGCAGATGTATTATTAACCCTGTTATTAGCAGGACAATATATATTGGTCATGGCTCCCGAGTGGCGCACAATGAGATTGCCTTGCAGTTCTCCAGCTATATCCACTGAGATAGCGGTGAGGTTCAAAGGCACAAGGGCAGGGGTCACGGGACGGGCCGCAGAGCTGCGCACAAAGACGAACCTAGCGCATGGATGGGGAAGGGAGGGGGAGGAAAGCAACACTTTAAGGGGCATTGCACTAATAATGGAGCTGACTAGGGAAACGTTCCCGCTGTTCTTAGTGCCAGTCTGCAGGTTCAAACTAAAACAATGTAACTAATAATGGCACGAAAAATGGCCCTTAGATATGAATTCGGAGGGCAGATATTATTACATTTAAGTATAACTTTTGAGTGATGTCTTTAGTGAGAGGTCTAATGCATTTAAAATCACACCTTTCCAGTACTCCCAACACTGGTAAAAATGACATTGCAAACAAAGAGAACAGATGAAATGGACATCGTTTTCATCAAGCCAGCTTCTTTCTATGGTGCTACCCTTTCCAGGGTTAGGACCATAACAACGAGAGGACTTGAAAATGAGCCAGAGCTGAGAGGATCACCAAAACTAAATGTATTTTGGTTTCAGTGCATTTTCTTAAAAAAGAAAATTATATAGCCTATCAATGTGTAGGCATACTGTGTAATAAAATCAAAAATTAAATAAAGGTAAAACATTTTTTAATGTGTACTAAACAGACAAATGTGTTTTTGCCGAGCATACAACCATACCGACAACCATCCGTGGAGCTCAGTGGACAAAGGGCTGGACAACGGGCCGCACCGAAAAAAACGCATGGTTGCCAAGAAAGCGGTTAGTTTTGCTCGATTCTTATGTGTACACAGCATTTGTATGTTGGAGTCACCGTTTCTTTCATAGGCCACTGTAATCGGTGGGGGCTCAGGGCAGTACCATTCTGCTCATCTTATGAAGGTGCACATGGATCAGATTCAAACTTTGAAGGCAGACCAGCAGAAAGAMAAACATTATCTGAGGGCAGAGATACGGGTGACAGCTGATGCATTGGTTTAGAGCCAGGCGGGGAATGACACGTTGAAGAGGGCGAGGAACGAGATGGWGTCACAATCCATGCCAGGCACACTTGTGAGCTCTGGAACTCCACCTCCGACAGACAGAGTCAACATACCTGGRGGGTTCATCAGGTCGCTGGTTCCCCCCTGACATTTCCATTCCTCATCTGACAACAGAACTTGACCAACTGCTCACCAGGCACAGCAAGGGCCGTCCGGACCATTATGCTGTTCTGCTATGTTTACTAGTCASACTGCACAGTAGCCTAATAAACAAATGCAGGTGGCATATGTCTTCAAAATGCTTTATTAWCCAAATGTAAAAGCATATACTGTACAGTACTGTATTTCTTCARCAGCATCTTTATGCTTTCGTTWATAAAATAATGCAAAAAAAACTCTTCCAAAATGCCAATGTTGATTTAGTTATGGATCCATAACGAATTACTATGGGAATAAATATCKCTGAATTACAGAAATATTGGAACAAAGTTGTCAAATGAAGGTAAACAAATTGTTGATTGCTGGAAAATACTCTTTCAAAACACACAKGGTCACATTGTACAGTGCCATTATGGCTATTAGCAGGTAGCTGGACAATAGACTTGCCTAGAAGGAGGGTTTGGGGAGGATTCTATCGTCAAATGTATATCTTAGTTAGTTTGGCTGAATCACAACCGGCRGTGATTGGGAGTCACAAAGGGTGGCGCACAATTGGCCCAGCGTTTCTCTACCTCTATAAACACAATAAATGTGTTGGCCTTTGCAAATATTATTTTGGCCTTTATTCAGATTACAAATCGCTCACTTTTATTTTTTGAAAACGAATTAACCATGTACAGTATAATAATAATTAGCTGGACAATATACAGTTGATGTCAGAAGTTCACATACACCTTAGRGAAATACATTTAAACTCAGTTTTTCAKKATTCCTGACATTTKATCCTAGTAAAAATTCCCTGTCTTAGGTCAGTTAGGATCACCACTTTATTTTAAGAATGAGAAATGTCAGAATAATAGTAGAGAGAATMATTTATTTCAACTTTTATTTATTTCATCACATTGCCAGAGGGTCAGAAGTTTACATACACTCAATTAGTATTTGGTAGTATTGCCTTTAAATWGTTTAACTTGGGTCAAARGTTTCGGGTAGCCTTCCACAAGCTTCCCACAATAAGTTGGGTGAATTTTGGCCCATTCKTCCTGACAGAGCAGATAACTGAGTCAGGTTTGTAGGCCTCCTTGKTCGCACATGCTCTCTCAGTTCTGCCCACAAATTTTCTATAGGATTGAGGTCAGGGCTTTCTGATGGCCACACCAATATCTTGACATTTTTGTCCTTAAGCAATTTTGCCACAACTTTGGAAGTATGCTTGGGGTCATTGTCCATATGGAAGACCCATTTCCAACCAAGCTTTAACTTCCTGACTAATGTCTTGAGATGTTGCTTCAGTATATCGACATAATTTCCTTTCCTCATGATGCTATCTATTTTGTGAAGTGCACCAGTCCCTCCTGCAGCAAAGCACCCCCACAACAGGATGCTGCCACCCCCGTGCTTCACGGTTGGGATGGTGTTCTTTGGCTTGCAAGCGTCCCCATTTTTCCAAACATAATGATGGTCAATATGACCAAACAGTTCTATTTTTTGTTTCATCAGACCAGAGGACATTTCTGCAAACCGTAGTCTGTTTTTTTTATGGCGGTTTTGGAGCAGTGGCTTCTTCCTTGCTGAGCGGCCTTTCAGGTTATGTCAATATAGGACTCATTTTTACTGTGGATATAGATACTTTTGTACCTGTTTCCTCCAGCATCTTCCTTTGCTGTTGTTCTGGGATTGATTTGCACTTCTCGCACCAAAGTACGTTCATCTCTAGGAGTCAGAACACGTCTCCTTTTTGAGCAGTATGACGGCTGCGTGGTCCCATGGTGTTTAAACTTGCATACTATTGTTTGTACAGATGAACGTGGTACCATCAGTCGTTTGGAAATTTCTCCAAGGATGAACCAAGACTTGTGGAGGTCTACAATTTTTTTCTGAGGTATTTGCTGATTTCTTTTGATTTTCCCATGATGTCAAGCAAAGAGGCACTGCGTTTGAAGGTAGGCCTTGAAATACATCCATAGGTACACCTCCATTTGACACAAATGATGTCAATAAGCCTATCAGAAGCTTCTAAAGCCATGACATCATTTGTCTGTAAACAATTGTTGGAAAAATTACTTGTGTCATGCACAAAGTAGATGTCCTAACCGACTTGCCAAACATATATTTTGTTAACAAGAATTTTGTGGAGTGGTTGAAAATCGAGTTTTAATGACTCCAACCTAAGTGTATGTTAACTTCCGACTTCAACTGGAACTTTACCAACACCTCTCTGTATTTGGAGACTTTGTGGATGGGGCCTCCCGAGTGGCGCAGCTGTCTAGGACACTGCAGTGCAAAACAGGTTGTTACAACCTGGATTTAAAATATATTTTTMYGGGGGTTTGTATCATTTGATTTACACAACAAGCCTACCACTTTGAAGATGCAAAATATGTTTTATAGTGTAACAAACAAYAATTAACTTGAGCGTGCATAACTATTCATCCCCCAAAGTCAATACTTTGTAGAGCCACGTTTTGCAGCAATTACAGCTGCAWTTCGGCACATTTAGCCACTGGGATTTTTTTCCATTCTTCAAGGCAAAACTGCTCCAGCTCTGGGCTTTGACTAGGCCATTCCAAGACATTTAAATGTTTCCCCWTAAACCACTCAAGTGTTGCTTTAGGAGTATGCTTKGGGTCATTGTCCTGCTGGAAGGTGAACCTCRATCCAAGTCTCAAATCTCTGGAAGACTGAAACAGGTTTCCCTCAAGAATTTCCTTGTATTTAGCACCATCCATCATTCCTTCAATTCTGAACAGTTTCCCAGTCCCTGCCGATGAAAAACATCCCGACAGCATGATGCTGTCACCACCATGCGGGATGGGGATGGTGTCTCGGGGTGATGAGAGGTYTTGGATTTGCACCAGACTTAGCGTTTTCCTTGATYGCCAAAAAGCTCAATCTTGGTCTACTCTGATCAGAGTACCTTCTTCCATATGTTTGGGYAGTCTCCCACATGCCTTTTGGCYAACATGTTTGCTTATTRTTTTCTTTAAACAATGGCTTTTTTCTGGCCACTCTTCCGTAAACCCCAGCTCTGTGGAGTGTACGGCTTAAAGTGGTTCTATGGACAGATACTTCAATCTCCGCTGTGGAGTATTGCAGCTCCTTCAGGGTTATCTTTGGTCTCTTTGATTAATGCCTGGTCCGTGAGTTTTGGTGGGCGGCTCTCTCTTGGCAGGTTTGTTGTGGTGCCATATTCTTTCCATTTTTTAATAATGGATTTAAATGGTGCTCTGTGGGAGGTTCAAAGTTTTTGATATTTTTTTTTAACCCAACCTTGATCTGTACTTCTCCACAACTTTGTCCCTGACTTGTTTGGAGAGCTCCTTGGTCTTCATAGTGCCCCTTGCTTAGTGGTGTTGCAGACGCTGGGGCCTTTCAGAACAGGTGTATTTGTACTGAGATCATGTGACAGATCATGTGWCACTTAGATTGCGCACAGATTTTATTTAACTAATTATGTCACTTCTGAAGGTAATTGGTTGCACCTGATCTTATTTAGGGGCTTCATAGCAAAGGGGGTGAATACATATGTACGCACCACTTTTCCGTTTTGACTATATTGTATATGTCTATTACATGAAATCCAAATAAAAAGGGGGATGAATACTTTTGCAAGGCACTGTAGTTACAGCAGGCCAAGTTGGGAGAGTCAGACACACACACATGCAACAACATCACTCACACTTACTTCCGGTATAGGAGTTCTTGCTTCTGTGGGTCAGGCGGATGGGGCACCAGCCTCTTCCTGAATCCTCATCACGATGGCTGCAGAAGCTGGCGTCCTTGGGATATGTTGCACCCTCTGGTTTTGAGGTCTTACCAATGCGTTGCCCAGGTCCTCGAGAAAGAGCCGTCTCCTCTGGAGCTTCCCTCTGTTCCAATCTGGGTTCAACGCCATCCAGATGACAAATGCTTTGTACGCCGAGATGTCCAAGATGTTGAAGCTAGCTTGTCTCTTTGCTGCCGAGCTGGGCTTGTGTCTCAGTTATCGAAGCTAATAATCCTGGAAATAGTGTGTAAGTTTTCCAGAGACGTTTTTGCATCCCACAGGTATTCTGTGGATTCCCCGTTGGATCTGAAAACACGAGCAAGTTAAACAACACCAAAGTGTGCATGTAAATGAGTTTAGTCCATCTCCTCCCATCTCTCTCCAAAAACACACCTTCCCTTCAAATTAGTGCAGTACAGAATGATTTTCTGGATAGTGTCTGGGATGAACAGTTCAAAAGAAGACTTTATGTCCTGCACATGCTTAACCGCCATTCGCGTCGGACCTGGTTGCATTCTTATCACATTGGTAGCCATGCGGTGTGGCTCATTCCTTGGGCATGAAGACCATTCAATTTCACAATTTTTTGACATCCATATTTCTCCTCCTGCAGGCTGCTGATGAGCTGGTTGCTGACGGGCTGTTCCTGGGACTGGCTTCTGACGGGCTGGACCTGTGGCTAGCTGAGGGTCAATCTCATCCTCTTCTTCTAACTCACTGTCAGACTCCGAATTGACAGAGACYTGATCCTCATATGTGACCCGTTTCAGGAAACTAGGCGTATGTCACAACTTCACAGGAGWGCCATTTGAACGGGTATTTTATTTATTCATATGCGTTTTTTGGCAGTAATGCCTTCTGGAACATGTGAACTTTCATGTCCCTTAATAACWAACCTGTATGCCATCTGTAAATACGAAATTGTTAAATTACGAGCCTTGTTGGTAAACCACAGAAAAAGTAAGCAACCTTCCCACTAGCCATGATTGGCTGAGATACTGAGTGGGCTGGACATGCTGAGAGAGGAGTTCAGATTGGTCGGCCAAATAGAAGGCTTCTGTCTATTTGAGCTCAGTCTGTGTTGGTAATCCTGTCGAACGCGTTTTTTTTCTAAATGTAGCTGCATAAGTGTTGCTCTCCACTTTCTGGAGGATCGAGTTTTGAAATCAGTGGAATTAGAGTATGATAGCTGAAGAGATGGVGAAAACACCTGTTTCCGGATTACGTCTTCYAACTAAGGGCATTTGTGGCATGGATCTGTGACAGTGAGACTCGCCCTTCATACATGATGATGTATGTAAGATGGTCTAGCTAGCTACATTTTCAGATATTACACATTTCWAATTTTTCAAGATAAAGTGTACTGTTAGCTAGCTAACGTTAGCTGGCTCCCTAGCTATTGCTACATGTATGACGTTATTATTCATTGTTGTTTAACTTGCTAATGTTAGCTGGCTGGCTTGTGATGTGGGTGATATTACATGTTGTTTACCTAGCTACATGTCTTGAGCTAACATGTACTGTTAGCTAGTGTTAGCTGGCTGGCTCCCTAGCTAACGTTAGGTGGCTGGCTCGTTAGCTAACGTTGTGACGTGTGTGATCTTACATGTTGTTTACCTAGCTAGTTAGCTACATGTCTTAAGTTAAAGTGTACTGTTAGCTAACTAATGTTATCTGACTGGCCCCCTGGCTAACGTTGCGTGTATGGTGTTATTATTCGTATCCCAGATCTGTTAGCTTTGCTACTTAGAGCCTAATGTTAGGTAGCTAACATTGAACCTTGTTGGTTAGATTCATGCAGGGCAGTAGTAATGACATGATTCGGCTATCAGGTCCACGTCATCCCCCTCTTCAAAGGGGGAGACACTCTAGACCCAAACTGCTACAGAKCWATATCTATTCAACCCTGCCTTTCTAAGGTCTTTGAAAGCCAAGATAACAAACAGATTACGACCATTTCGAATCTCACCGTACCTTCTCCGCTATTCAATCTGGTTTCAGAGCTGGTCATGGGTGCACCTCAGCCACGCTCAAGGTCCTAAACGATATTATAACCGCCATCGATAWGAGACATTACTGTGCAYCCGTAMTCATCGACCTGGCTTATGCATTCGACTCCGTCAATCACAAKATTCTTATTAGCAGACTCAACAGCCTTGGTTTCTCAAATGATTGCCTCGCTTGGTTCACCAACTACTTCTCCGCTAGAGTTCAGTATGTCAAATCGGAGGGCCTGTTGTCCGGACCTCTGGCAGTCTCTATGGGGGTGCCACAGGGTTCAGTTCTCGGGCCGACTCTCTTCTCTGTATACATCAATGATGTCGCTCTCGCTGCTGGTGATTCTTTGATCCACCTCTACGCAGATGACACCATTCTGTATACCTCTGCCCCTTCGTTGGACACTGTGTTAACTATCCTCCAGATGAGCTTCAATGCCATACAACTCTCCTCCGTGGCTTCCAACGGCTCTTAAATGCAAGTAAAAATAAATGCATGCTTTTCAACCGATCGCTGCCCGCCCGTCCAGCATCACTACTCTGGACGGTTCTGACTTAGAATATGTGGACATCTACAAATACCTAGGTGTCTGGTAAGACTGTAAACTCTCCTTCCAGACTCACATTAAACATCTCCAATCCAAAATTAAATCTAGAATCTGCTTCCTATTTCGCAACAAAGCATCCTTCACTCATGCTGCCAAACATACCCTCGTAAAACTAACCATCCTACCGATCCTCGACTTCGGCAATGTCATTTACAAAATAGCTTCCAACACTTTACTCAACAAATTGGATGCAGTCTATCACAGGCCATCTGTTTTGTCACCAAAGCCCCATATACTACCCACCATTGCGACCTGATCGCTCTCGTTGGCTGGCCCTCGCTTCATACTCGTCGCCAAACCCACTGGCTCCAGGTCATCTACAAGTCTCTGCTAGGTAAAGCCCCACCTTATCTCAGCTCACTGGTCATCATAGCAGCACCCACCCGTAGCATGCGCTCCAGCAGGTATATCTCACTGGTCACCCTCAAAGCCAATTCTTCCTTTGGCCGCCTCTCCTTCCAGTTCTCTGCTGTCAATGACTGGAACGAACTGCAAAAATCTCTGAAGCTGGAGACTTACCTCCCTCACTAGCTTTAAGCACCAGCTGTCAGAGCAGCTCACAGATCACTGCACCTGTACATAGCCCATCTGTAAATAGCCCATCCAATCTACCTCATCCCCATACTGTATTTATTTATCTTGCTCCTTTGCACCCCAGTATCTCAACTTGCACATTCATCTTCTGCACATCCTACCATTCCAGTATTTAATTACTATATTGTAATTACTTTGCCACCATGGCCTATTTATTGCCTTACCTCTCTTATCCTACCTCATTTGCACATGATGTATATAATATAGATTTTTCTACTGTATTATTGATTGTATGTTTGTTTATTCCATGTGTAACTCTGTGTTGTTSTATGTGTCGAACTGCTTTGCTGTATCTGGGCCAGGTCGCAGTTGCAAATGAGAACTTGTTCTCAACTAGCCTACCTGGTTAAATAAAGGTGGAAAAAAAGACCAAACTGCAGACTGTGTAGAAGTAACAKGGTTTATTGTAACAACAGGGGCAGGCAAACCCCAGGGTCAAGTCAGGCAGAAGTTGGTATTCYGAAAAATCTTCATCTTCCACACTAGCTTCTCTGTCAGTAAAAATTAGGCCCTCGGTGCAGAGACTATTTTTTCCATACTGAATGTTTGTGGAAAGGAGCCACACATGCAAATATATTTATTTGTTGTGTACCTCACCCAATTTGCACCTGGCTGGGGTAGAGTGTGGGAAAATACTGAATCTTTTACAATGTATTGAAATAACATTGTGCAGGTTCCCTCAAGACATTATGTAGTTTTACACACTACAAAGGGTAAAGAGTGTGAGAAAAGCAGGAGACAGGCAGACAGACAGACAGGTTCTTGGTGTTATGTTGAAACAACAGGCCTAGGGAGGAGGAAGTTGGAGTGAAGGCACASAGCCAATATTTCTGTTTTGTAGAGGGGTGCACAGTGTGCACTCAATGACAAATGTTCTTCACAGAAAATGAGCTAAGGGCCAATGAGTCTCAGGTTGAAAAATAATTAATTGTATAATTTTTCTTTTAGTAAGCATTAAAATAGGGTCCTACAGACCCGAACATACCACAAGGGTTATTCAACCCATTTGTTATGGCAAGCCTAAATAAGTTCAGGAGTAAAAATATGCTTATAAGTATGAGTCCATGCAAATAAGTTGAATGGACTCATTCCGTGTTCAATAATAGTGGTTKACAGGATTTTTTAAGGACTACCCAATCTCTGTACCCCACACATACAATTATCTGTAAGGTCTCTCAATCGAGTAGTAKATTTCAAGCACAGATTCAACCACCAAGAACAGGGAGGTTTTTCAATAAGAAGGGAACCAACTGGTAGATTTGTAAAGAATGGTGAATTTAGTAATTACACTTTGGATGGTSTGTAAGTACACCCAGTCACTACAAAGAGAAATGCGTCCTTCCTAACTCAGTTGCCGGAMAGGAAGGAAACTGCTCAGGTATTTCACAATGAGGCCAATGATAATTTYTAGATGTACATTCGTATTAGGACCACCTCTCATCATAATTCAATTACAGTTTAGTGTCCCTCACTGGATAAACTGGATGGGGAAGAGATTTGTCTGTCATGTAAAGAGTGTTGAGGTTRAGAACAGAGAAATCAGACTGAGAAATCACAGGACATGGTCTGATGAGAGGAAGAGGGAACACTGGGGGAAATGTTGTTGAACTGRACTCATCATAACATCATAAGCTTGTCAATATAGCTGAAATACATTATTTTGTTGCTGTGTAGATGCAGTTTCACACATTATACATCCATACAGGGGGCATTGTTGAGCAGCCCCAGGTTACGAATCAAATCAAAATGTATTTATAAAGCCCTTCTTACATCAGCTGATTTCCCAAAGTGCTGTACAGAAACCCACTAAAACCCAAACAGCATGCAATGCAGGTGTAGAGCACGGTGGCTAGGAAAAACTCCTAGAAAGCCAGAACCTAGGAAGAAACCTAGAGAGGAACCCGCTATGAGGGTGGCCAGTCCTCTTCTGGCTGTGCCGGTGAGAGATTAAACAGAACATGGCCAAGATGTTCAAATGTTCATAGATGACCAGCAGTCAAATAATAATAATCACAGTGGTTGTCGAGGATGCAACAGGTCAGCACCTCAGAATGAATATCAGTTGGCTTTTCATAGCCGATCATTCAGAGTATCTCTACTGCTCCTGCTGTCTCTAGAGAGTTGAAAACAGCAGGTCTGAAACAGGTAGCACGTCCGGTGAACAGAGTCAGGGTTCCATAGCGCAGGCAGAACAGTTGAAACTGGAGCAGCAGCACGGCCAGCTGGACTGGGGACAGCAAAAGTTATTATCGGACAAGACAGGAGAAATACTCCAGATTAACAGACTGACCCTAGCCCCCAGTACATAAACTACTGCAGCATAAATACTGGAGTACTCGAGACACCGTGGCCCATCCGACGATACCCCCGGACGGGCCAAACAGGCAGGATATAACCCACCCCACTTTGCCAAAGCACAGCCCACACCACGAATTTCCACCACCAATTTTCCATCCGAGACAAGGAGAGTATAGCCCACAAATATCTCTGCCACGGCACAACACAAGGGATTGTGTTAGGAGCTCTCGCTCGGCCACTCTGCTCCGAACCTCGTGGACCTTAACCAAAAACCTCCCGATTACAGCACTAAGCGTTTGTCTTCTCTCTGTTGCCCACTTCAATTACAACCTCTGCATTTTGAAGAGGCTCGGAGTTCTTGTACTAACCACAATCAAAGAGAGAGAGTYGAACTGGGTGCCATGTTGCTACATCTGAGCAGTCAGTTCCTCTATTCACAATCAGTACATGGAATTGAGTTGTAATTCTATTGGTTGGYTTTGTGCGCTTGCTCTGCTGTAGACTCTTAAAACTTCTCTAGGGTAGGGGGCAGCATTCGAAATTTTGGATGAAATGCATGCCCAAATTAAACTGCCTGCTTCTAGATTTGGATTTGGATAGAAAACACTCTAAAGTTACCAAAACTGTTAAAATACTGTCTGAGTATAACAGAACTGATTTGGCAGGCGAAAACCTGAGAAAAATCAATTCGGAAAGTAGTATTTTTTGGGGTTTTGTAGTTTTCTGTTCAATGCCATTACAGTATCCATTGACTTAGGACTCAAATTGCAGTTTCTATGCTTTCCACTAGATGTCAACAGTCTTTAGAAATTGTTTCAGGCTTGTATTCTGAAAAATTAGGAAGTAAGAGCAGTCTGAATGAGTGGACCCTAAAGTGTCACAGAACTTTTTCATGCGCGAGACCGAGAGAGTGCGTTTCTTGTTTACCTTTTAAATTGACAACGTTATTGTCCAGTTGAAATATTATTGATTATTTAGGCTAAAAACAACCTGATGATTGAAAATAAACATCGTTTGACATGTTTCTATGAACTTTACGGATACAATTTGGATTTGTCTTCCTGTTTCGACTGCGTTTGAGCCTGTGGTTTACTGAAGAAAACGCGCAAACAAAACGGAGGTTTTTGGATATAGAGACTTTATCGAACAAAAGGAACATTTATTGAGTAAATTAATGTCTGCTGAGTGCAACCATATGAAGATCATCAAAGGTAAAGGATTCATTTTATCTCTATTTCTGACTTGTGTAACTGTTCTACTTGGCTGGTTACTGTTTGTAATGATTTGTCTAGTGGGCTATGTTCTCAAAATAATCGTAAAGTATGCTTTCGCCGTAAAGGATTTTTAAAAATCTGACACCGTGGTTGGATTCACAAGAAGTTAATCTTTAAATCTATGTAAAATATGTTTTGTTTTCTGAATTTTTATAATGAGCATTTCTGTATTTGAATTTGGCGCCCAGCAGTTTCACTGGCTGTTGAAGAGGTGGGACGCTAACGTCTCACGTACCCAAGAGAGGGTAAAGATGACATAGTACACAAAAAACGGGAACCACTTTTCACTTGTGAGCACCACTTTCAAAACTACTGGCTGAAATTATTAAAAATTTGCATCTTATGCACATTTGTGGCCTGCTGGAGGTCATTTTGCAGGGCTCTGGCAGTGCACCTCCTTGCACAAAGGCGGAGGTAGCGGTCCTGCTGCTGGGTTGTTGCCCTCCTACGGCCTCCTCCACGTCTCCTGATGTACTGGCCTGTCTCCTGGTAGCGCCTCCATGCTCTGGACACTACGCTGACAGACACAGCAAACCTTTTTGCCACAGCTCGCATTGATGTGCCATCCTGGATGAACTGCACTACCTGAGCCACTTGTGTGGGTTGTAGACTCCGTCTCATGCTACCACTAGAGTGAGAGCACCGTCAGCATTCAAATGTGACCAAAACATCAGCCAGGAAGCATAGGAACTGAGAAGTTGTTTGTGGTCACCACCTGCAGAATCACTCCTTTTTTGGGGGTGTCTTGCTAATTGCCTATAATTTCCACCTTTTGTCTATTCCATTTGCACAACAGCATGTGACATTTATTGTCAATCAGTGTTGCTTCCTAAGTGGACAGTTTGATTTCATAGAAGTGTGATTGACTTGGAGTTACATTGTGTTGTTTAAGTGTTCCTTTTATTTTTTTGAGCAGTGTATATATATATATATATATCTATGTTGGCTTGGTATGGTCCCCAATCAGACGCAGCTGTTTATCGTTGTCTCTGATTGGGGATCATATTTAGGCAGCCATTTCCCCATTGTGCTTTGTGGGATCTTGACTATGTATAGTTGCCTGCGAGCACTATAGTAGCTTCACGTTTCGTTTTGCGATCTATTGTTTTCTTTGAGTTCCACTTKAAAATAAAGAGAATGGAACCATACCGAGCTGCATCTTGGTCCACTCATTATAACGATCGTGACACATGCTCTATTTTTGGCCCTTTCCTTTATCTACATTGTGGCTTTTATTATTCTAATTCACATCCCATTAGCTTAGAGTGTACAGCAAAAGTTTCACAGACTTCCCACTATAAAATTCAGAGGTGCTATTACAATGTAAGGATACTGTGTTCATTTCACTGCTGTATTTGTCTTCTGAGTAAGTGTTGCTTCTGTGGTGTTAAACAGGCTGATGTTTCCTCGTGTTGGGCAACGGAAACTAACGCAGATGCCTCTCCTTGGGGTGTGTGTGTGTGTGTTCCAATTCACATCCCATTATTTCTCATAGCTTTGAGTGTACAGTAACAAGTCCCCAGACTGTACCTGATATCAAAGAGTACGCTAAATGCCATGACACCCATAGCCTTCCTCATGTAATCCATGCAACAACAACAACACTGACATACTCTGACATTTCATCAATATGTCATTGCTGTATTCGGGTAATGTTCTTCAACAATTAGCACTACATTTGCTGTGGGTGAATTTAATATGTGGTATCAGAGTAGTCACAATMAAATTAAAGTGGAAGTCTTAAATTATAAATATTTGAGCAGCCCAGCAATTTTGTTGTACTTATGAATCATTAACACCATTGTAACGATGTGTGCTAATAGTTGGGAAGAAAGTTCAGGGAGTGAATGTTTTCCTAAAATAAACAGAACATAATACAAAGCAAGAAACACTAACAGCACACAGACATGAAACTGAAACAGAAACAATGATGCCTCGGGAAGGAACCAAAGGGAGTGACATATATAGGGAAGGTAATCAGGGAAGTGATGGAGTCCAAGTGAGTTTGACAATGCACAGGTGCGCGTAACGATGGTGACAGGTGCGCACCATAACGAGCAGCCTGGTGACCTTGAGGCCGGAGAGGGAGCACACCTGATATGGTGATTTTTCAGTTGCATATTGTGAAATAATAATGTAATGAAACAAAATCATTAAAAGCTTTAGAGGAACCTGTAACCACACCTGTATAGCATAAGAAAAGCCAATATACAAAAGAAATAGACACACATTGTAATCCAGATGCATGCCTGGATAACAAATGTCATAATCAATATAATGAATGTACTTATGACTATAGCCTGGTGGGTGCTGATATAATCTATATAATGAATGTGCTTGTGACTGCAGCTTGGTAGAGGCCCCTATTATTTTTTTTAACCAAACTGTCACAGTTGTGCTACCAATATAATTGGTTCAGTGATTTGTAGAGTGTTAAATGATTTGTAGAGGCGGGAAAAAGCCCGCCTCAAAGAAGAACTTAGGGTGGGAAAACAATAGTGGCGCGAAGCCAAAAAGAGTTGATCATTAATTAACATAAAGAGGAGTAACTATTTATGTGATGTAAGGATGAAAACTGTATAAAAGGAGTGTGCCGGGGCTGGGAAGACAGTTGATCCATGGACCAGCTCGACTTTTTACTTTGTAATAAAGTTTACTTTGAATTCACAAGTTCTGGTACCTGAGAAATATTATTGGACCAATATTTCTACAACAATGGTAGCTAAATATATGTATTTTTGTTACATTAATTGAATATAATGTGACAGTCTCTCAATGAAGGTAATATTCAAAATAATATAGAAAGTAATATAATTAAAAGCGGAAGTGATCTCTTGAATTATGTGCCTACAGAACCCATATCTGTTAGACAGAATCCACATGTCAGCTTGCGAATGTCAGGCCTGGCAGGATAAGTTGCATGCTACACAGGGACAACAGCAGACTTGAGCTAGAGCTCCGACACAGGAACTACTAAAGCACCAGCAAACTCTATGTCTGCCTGAGGGCTGGAGGGTGAGTCATCGCTGTAAGTGTTATATAACAGCAACCTGTCTTTTAAAACGGGGGTGGCAGGTAGTCTAGCAGTTAAGAGTGTTGGGCCAGGAACTGAAAGGTTGCTGGTTTGAGTCCCTGAGCTGACAAGGTGAAACATCTGTTGATGTGCCCTTGAGTGAGGCACTTAACCCTAATTGCTCCTGTAAAGTTGCAGTTAGTGTCTGCAAAATGACTAWAATGTACAACCTCTTAGATGATAAGRCCCCTGTTTAGAGTACTTGGACCGGTTTAGACTGATATTTTGGTGTACAGAGTGCTGTGTAAACGTCGAAGGGTCCAGTGCCTTATAGCGTCAGAAAGACCCGTCTGTCTGCTTTCCGGTACCACTCTGTCAGTGGAGCTGACTTGAAGTGTCAGGTTTCACACCCTGCATTTGCATAGAGAMTGACGTATCACATTTTCTGGCGTATCCAGACAWATAATCTATTTCCTCTGCCTCTGAGCGAAGGAGCCAAGCCTCGGAGATGGCATATAAAAAGGGGACAGTCTAGCGAATCCAGCATTTGAGGTATCATCTCGATGTGATATTCTCAGTCGGCTTTAGACTTCTCATCCTGAAAAATACTAAATCATTTTGTAGAATTTWAACAACTACTTTATAACTTTGTGTGTAAAGCTGAAGTTGTAACGAGTCWGCAGACATTCTAATGGTGTGTCTGTGTTGCTCAGATGACGCTTGGCAGAAAATGCTCTGTCATCAGTTATATTAAATGAAGGCAAATTTGCACTGTCACTAAATATTATCATATTTATTTTACAGTTATAAGAAAGGTAACATTTTTATAGTAAGTTTATAATTTCATTGTTACAATATTTAGAAAGCATTTCAGTAATTTCAAGCCCTGTTGTCCAACTTTTGTTGAATAGGAAAAAAATCATATACAATTTTATATTTACATATTTTCAAAATATCAAATCAAATGTTATTWGTCACATGCGCCGAATACCGTGAAATGCTTATTTACAAGCCCTTAACCAACAATGCAGTTCAAGAAATAAAGTGYAGAAAATATTTRCTAAATAAACTAAAGTAAAAAATAAAAAGTAACAATAAATTAACAATAACAAGGCTATATACTGTGGGGGGTACAGGTTAGTCAAGGTAATTTGTACATGTAGGTAGGGGTAAATTGACTATGTATACTGTAGATCAGGCCTGAGCAAAGGCCGGCCCAAGGCCGTATTCAATACGGCCCGCGGAATCATGCTCGGATRCCATAAAGAATTTGCGATAGTAAAGTTTTGAAAAATMTATTTGATATTCAAATTAAAAACCCAATGAATACTCACCTTTGTGTAATGATATAACTTCCACCGCTTGTGGGACATTTATTTTGAAGGCACTTATAAATAACAACTGCGTGAGAACAGACAGTGACTGACAGGCTGACACACGTCACAGTTAAAAATAGTAGCTAGCTAGAAATTGTGCAAAAATRTGTATTTCAAAGAAAAGGAAAGTAGGAAATTAATGTAGGGTGTTCCAGCAAGAGTGGACATTTCTTTATTGAGGTATCAGGGATAGCTGGGTGCTTAGTGTGCAAAGAGAGCATCGCTGTCTTGAAAGACTACAATTTGTCCCAAAACTTCCAGTTGAAGCATGCATAGAATTATAGGAATATGTCTTCTGAGCAGAGGGCAAATGCATCGAAATAGTTGCTTTTACACTTGCAAAAGCAGCAAGGACTTTTCACAAAACTGCATTCAGCAAACTACGGAATTGTGAGAGCTAGCTAAACATAGCTAGCCATTCGCTGAGGGCAAATTCATTAAAGAATGTTTAATTGACAATGCAGCTATACTGCCCCGACAAGAAAGAGCTGTTTGAAAACGTTTCCCTGTCAAGACGAACAGTGACACGGCGTGTTGAGGACATCGCGGAGAATACGAAACAACAGTTGAAAGACAAGGTAAAGGATTTCACTTATTTCTCCTTGGCCCTGGATGAAAGCAGTGATTAACGTGACACTGCACAGTTGTTGATATTCTTACGAGGCATAACCCCAGACTTTGAAATTACAGAGGAGCTTGCTTCAGTGCAGTCAATGAAGTGTACAACCACAGGGAAAGATTTATTGGAGGAGGTTAATAAGTGTGTGGCAAAGCTGGGACTGAGTTTTGAAAAGTTATCCAGTGTGACCACTGATGGGTGCCCAAACTTGACAGGAAAAAACATTGGCCTTTTAAAAAGGATACAAGATCAAGTAACTGAGCTGAACCCAGATCAGAAAATGATTTTCCTGCATTGCATTATTCATCAGGAGGTGCTCTGTAAATGTGTTCTGAAAATGAGCCATGTTGTGAATACGGTCACTAAAGTGGTAAACTTCATCAGAGCAAAATCTTTAAACCACAGGCAGTTTGTCTCACTGTTGGAAGAAACAGAGTCGGGTCATGCAGATCCCCCATACCACACAAACGTGAGATGGCTGAGTTTGGGGAAGGTACTTAAAAGGGTGTGGGACCTGAAGTCAGAGATTGCTGAGTTTTTGCGAAAGAAAGGAAAATGTGTGSATTTCTCTCAACTGCAAGATAAAAATGGTTGMCCGATTTTGCRTTCACCGTGGACATCATGGCCCCCATGAATGAACTGAATTCCAAACTACAAGGGAAGGGCCTAATTGCACATCAGATGTACAGCCTTGRCAAAGCCTTCAAGGGACAATTACTCRTCCTGACCCGCCAAGTAGAASCCAACCACCTTACCCAKCTTCCGACAKWWCTAGTCTGTTCCCTATCAGATGACCAGCAAAGCTGCGGGCTTTGAACGGTAAGTTTTCTTGTCGTTTTGAGGATTTCAAAGTGTTGGAAAATGACATGCTATTAGCTCTGTAAAACAATGCTAATTGCGTCAYAGAAGTATTAGCTTGTGTTATATTTTGAAGCTACCCTMGCCTTARGACTCCCAAGTAGCGCAGCGGTCTAAGGCACAGTATCTCAGTGCTAGAGGTGTCACTACAGACACCCTGGTTCAAATCCAGGCTGCGTTTCTATGAAAGTGCCTTATTACGTTATAATAGTTTCTGTATGTCGTGGTATGCAGTTTTTACTGTAGCTCACTGTATGTATGGAGCATAATATATTTGTGTATATTCCTTATAACCACAGACATGTGAGGTAACGTTACTAATTTCATAACCTTAATGGTGTTATTTTCAATCGTGCTTATGTAGCTAGCTACATTCTTCTATTAGCCCTGTAAAACAATGCTAATTGCGTCAGAGAGGTATTAGCTTGTGTTGGTTTTTGAAGCTACCCTGGCCTTTTGACTCCCAAGTAGCGCAGCGGTGATTGGGAGTCCCATAGGGCTGCGCACAATTCGTCCGAGTTTGGCCGGTGTAGGCCGTCATTGTAAATAATAATTTGTTGTTAACTTCTTATGCTGAAGGGGCAGTATTGAGTAGCTTGGATGAAAGGTGCCCATTGTAAACGGCCAGCTCCTCAGTCTCAGTTGCTAATATATGCATATTATAATTAGTATTGGATAGAAAACACTCTAAAGTTTCTAAAACTGTTTGAATTAAGTCTGTGAGATTAACAGAACTCATATGGCAGGCAAAAACCTGAGAAGTTCCACTTCCTGTTTGTATTTTTTCTGGGGGTGCCATATTTTCAACCAAGCTCTTATTCAAAATACAGAGACATATGAATGAGTTTTCACTTCCTACGGCTTCCACTAGATGTCAGCAGTCAACAGAACTAAGTCTGATGACTCTAATGTGAAGGGGGGTCGAAGGAGACAGAATTTAGTATGAGGTCCCCATGCNTTTCAATCGTGCTTATGTAGCTAGCTACATTCTTCTATTAGCCCTGTAAAACAATGCTAATTGCGTCAGAGAGGTATTAGCTTGTGTTGGTTTTTCAAGCTACCCTGTCCTTTTGACTCCCAAGTAGCGCAGCGGTGATTGGGAGTCCCATAGGGCTGCGCACAATTGGCTGAGCGTCGTCCGAGTTTGGCCGGTGTAGGCCGTCATTGTAAATAATAATTTGTTGTTAAATGAATTGCCTAGTTAAATAAAGGTTAACTTCTTATGGTTGGGGGCAGTATTGAGTAGCTTGGATGAATAAGGTGCTTTTTCTGTGACTTGGCTCATACCTAACATAATCGCATGGTGTGCTTTCGTCGTAAAACCTTTTTGAAATCGGACACTTTGGCTGGATTTACAACAAGTGTATCTTAAAAATGTTGTAAAATACTTGTATGTTTGAGGAATTTAAATTATGGGATTTCTGTTTTGAATTTGGCGCCCTGCAGTTTCACTGGCTGTTGACGAGGTGGGACGCTACCGTCCCACATACCCTAGAGAAGTTAACTCTGTCTTTAATGCTTTTTCAGGTTGCATCAGTCATGGACAGAAACTTCTGAGACACAATATTAGTGATGAACACCCGGAGGTTCACTGATAAGCCACATTTGCCTCGGGATCCATCCCAGTTTGTATTCTGTGTCCACTCGTGGTATCTCTCTTCGGTTACACATACTTGGAATAGCAGAACGGTCCGTACGGCCCTTGCTTTGCCTGGTGAGCAGTTCTGTTGTCAGAAGAGGAATGGAAATGTCAGGGTGAACCAACGACCTGGTTCGCCACGTATGTTGACTTTGCCTGTTGGAGGTGGAGTTCCAGAGCTCACAGGTGTGCCTGACTCTCCGCCAATGACGAGTGACTCTCCGCCAATACCTCCTGGCTCTGGACCAATGCATTAGCTGTCGCCCGTATCTCTGCTTATCAAGGCAAAATGCGAGACCCAGATGCAGACACAGGAGGCAGATGGTTGGAGTCTTACAATGTTTAATAATCCAAAGGGGTAGGCAAGAGAATGATTGTGGACAGGCAAAAGGTCAAAACCAGATCAGAGTCCAGGAGGTACAGAGGGACAGGCTCGTGGTCAAGGCAGGCAGAGGGGTCAAGCAAGCGGGTACAGAGTCCAGAAACAGGCAAGGGTCAAAACCGGGAGGACTAGAAGAAGGAGAACAGCAAAAGGAGTACGGGAAAAACACACTGGTTGACTTGACTGAACATACAAGACGAACTGGCACAGAGAGACAGGAAACACAGGGATAAATACACTGGGGAAAATAAGCGACACCTGGAGGGGTGGAGACAATCACAGGAWCAGGTGAAACAGATCAGGGTGTGACACTGCCCTCAGAGAATGTTTCTCTTTCTGCTGTTCTGCATTCAATGACTCGATCTTGGTCTTCAAAGTTTGAATCTGATCTATGTACACCATCAGATGAGCAGAATGGTACCACCCTGAGCCCCCATCGATTACAGTGGCCTATGATAGAAAAGGTAGATCAATTAAAAATTAAAAGTGACTCCAACACACAAATGCTGCATASAGAAACACATTTTAATAATCTAGCAAAACTAATTGCTTTCTTGGGAACCATGCATTTTTTCCGTGCGGCCCGTTGTCCAGCCCTTTGTCCACTGATCTCCACGGATGGTTGTCAGCATGGTTGTATGCTCTGCAAAAACACATTCATGTGTTTAGTACACAATTATCAATTTTATTACATAGTATGCATACACATTGATAGGCTATATTCCTTTTTTTAAAGAAAATGCACTGAAACCAAAATACCTTTAGTTTTGGTGATCCTCTCAGCTCTGACTCATTTTCAAGTCCTCTGGTGGTTACAGTCCTAACCCTTGAACGGGTAGTCGCCCTGACGCCTGGGTATGCATTGCAAATGAGGGCATAAACTGGGTCAAGACGTCAGCAGAGTAAGTAGACCTTTATGTAGTGAAATAAAGGTTAAATAAAAATAAATAAAAAACCTACAACACCTATGGTAGACCTACAGTATATCTACAAATATTTTTTTCATCTCAGATGTAGGTTTCCTGATTTAAACCTGATCGAACTTGTTTGGCATCAACTGAAAACAATTATCCCCCTACCCTCCTTCTTGGAAAGAGTCTATTGTCTTGCTAATAGCCCATAATGGGTGGATGGATGGCTTATTTTGTTTTCCAATGTATTGAATGAATGTATTAATTAAGAATTCTCATTCTCGGACTGGAAACGTTGTTTGGCAGAGTTCACGGTCTCATTTTCAAGTCCTTGTTTAAAAAATAACGATATTTTGGAGATTATTTTGTTTTCAAATAACTGAAAGTGAGCGGTTGGAATCTTTAATATTGAATTTCTGCCCTCTGAATTCCTATTCATTATATAAATAGGCCAATGTGCACCTTCATCAGATGAACCGCAACATATCAGCTAAAGTTATTTAAATCATGAATGCATAAAATCAACCATGTCATCCTTTAAATGCTTTATTATKCAAATGTTTAAAGTTGTGTGGGTGACAGAGAAAATGCATTTGACTGTTAGCTCTTTCAGGAAGAACGAAAAATTGGGTGTCAATTCATAAACCATGTGCCATCGAAAATCTCTTCCCAACTATTTTGCAATCTATATGGCTCTCCGGCAATAATTACATTTAGAGGATTGGAGGATTCTAAATTAATATCTAACGGGCATTTTTCTTTAGGGAAAATCTGGAAAATGACATGCGCAAGAGAAGGTGGTAATATTTATCCTTTTAGAGACTATAATACATGGCATCCAGGTCAGGAAAACCAAAACATTTCTTTATTCAAAACTATCAGAAAGATTGTTGGTACATATTTATTTTGATCCAAAGCCATGAATGAGCGAGTCACTCAGCTTTATGTAGGTGCCGAGTGTCACACCAGCCTTCGCTTTGGCTCTCCCTCCTGTCCAGCTCAGGCGGTCGGCGTCGCCGGCCTTCTAGCTGCTGCCGAACCTGCTGCTGGCAAACGCCCTTCACTCATTAACCCCGGACTTGTCTCATCATCATTACACACACCTGGTTCCAATCCCCACTCTATCACTGTATATACACACTCCCTCTGTCATTTGTCTTTGTCGGTCATTGTAAATGTTGCTTGTTTTCCTGAGAGGAATCTCTCCTGCTAATTCCTGAGTGCTTTATTATTTTGCACTTTGGGTTTCGTCCCGCTTTTATATATGGTGCTTTAATAAATTCAGTAGTTCTTAACCTGCGACTGCCTACTCCTCTCTACACTTGTGACACCGAGGCTATATGACTGCGCCATCAACTTGATTATTTAGCAGCCATCACTTGCTTATATTCAGTCAACACATATGTCATGGAATATAATTTAACATTTTTGTTTCRWAATTCAATCACCCTCATCATTCAGTTCATTGAAATTACATTTTGAAGTCGTGCACAATTATCAGTTTCTATGGCTAAAATTGCCCATTCATTGTCAGGTAGAGACACATTAGGCCTTGGGATCCAAAAGCATAATCAATCTCCCCATTGCGGTGGTCTGGAGCAATGACGCAGTGATGCAGGGTAACGTACTAAACCACAAATTACCTCTAAATCCCGCGGCATAATCGCAAAACTTTTAATTGAGGAACTACTGTAATACAAGCACTCTAAATACACACATATATTGTTGTATTYTGGAATTATAAATGTTTTATTGTAGAGTATTTGTGRTTGATGTAATTGCCTTAATCTTGTTTGGACCCCAGGAAGAGTAGCGGCGMCCTTGGCAGCAGCTAATGAGGATCCTTAATAAGTACAAATCCCACTCATCCACCAGGCTCATTAATACACTGTAAATACCATGTATGGGTGATATGTAATTGTTTATGTTCTATTCTCTTTTTATAATAATTTTTTGTTGTGTATTATGTCATGCTTTTATGTTTGTGGATCACATGAAAKATATCTGAGGCTTATGCAACAGCTAATGGGGAGCCAACTAAACTAAACTTAACACATAGACCTATGCATCATAATAAGGTAATATGGGAGAACCTTGGCCCTAGATCTCTGGCACTGATCGTTGTAGGTGGTTGTAGTGTTGGTGCTACTCCGTTGCCGCTTCTGAGTGCATTGAGAGGATACAGTGTTAAAGAAGCTGTCAAGTCCTCTTGCTACAACAGTGATCATGCCATGATAATGTGGCCTCAAAATCAGCATCAAACTGAGGGCTAGCTGGCCTGCTTTATTTGCTTGTGTTTATTCAGTTTATGTGTGCCAGCCCTTACTACTCTATCCCTCATGTCTTACTGCTGAGGCAGGACACGGGACAGGGGTGGGTTTGGCAGATGTTGTGCACCTCCCTTGCAGCCTGCTCTGATTAGCATCATGAGCTAATGAGGTATCATTTCTGGCTGGGTTTAGGGCCTGCTGGGRAGGAATGGAAGTATGTGTCCATAGGAATCATCTGTAGCATGGGTATCTAGTGAAGCCCAACACTACAGGTCCCTTTGGCATTATYTCCATTTCCTTTATGTGACCCGACTCTCAGCATTTGTGTGAGTTCAAAGAGTGAACCCTCTGGGAAACAGTGTTCTCCACACATAGATGCATTTCTAAAGGCTCCCATGGCAGACCAGGACCTTGCTATATGGATGTATACTCTGGCCAGACAGTTGTCCCTGAAGTCAGGAGCCTATACAGAGCTATATACATTTCTTCTCTGAGCTGCTTCATGTGTCCTTGAAGGGAATATGGGGACCTTTGGTCTCCCTTTGAGTGGAGGTCACATTGTCACTAGTTATGCAATCCACACAATACATACAATACAACATGGTTCCAAAGTAATTTGTTTCTCTCTGTTCATGTCTATAAYGTTAATTCTTATGTAGGCCTAAAGTTGGCAGTGGATGACCTTTTTGCTCTTGGAGGACATCAACCAGTCATTCATCCACTCAAATCATGCCCAGCCTGTGAAGTAGTTTTGGCTCCATCTAAGAGTTCCAAATAATGCCAAATCATCGATATACACAATGCCTTACTCTGGCTTTGTAATGTCTGCTTCCAACTCACACCCTCAAATACKTAGATCCCCTGAACGCAGCTCACTCTCCAGATCCCAATCATCTGAATTCTAATCACCTGTTCACACACCTGTACGTCATTATCACACACTATTTAGTTCAGTACTTTGCACCCCATTACTGTGAGGTATTGTTTGTTTTGTGACACATCTTCCAGAGTGCTGGGTTTCCTGTGATTTACTCCTCCTGTGTATGATAGTTTTTGCCTGCCTCACTAACGATGCCTTTTGCCTATTCCCTGCCTGTATTTTTCAGATCTCCTATTATCTAGCTATTGCCTGATCTCCCAGACTATGTTACTAGCCTTCTCCCTGCCTGTACTGTTGCCCTTTTTGGACCCCCTGTGTATGACCTTCTGCCTGCCCCTGGACCCACCTACCTACCTCCTCCTGTGGTCCTTTGCAATCAACTCGATGATGCTGTGACACACCGCCGCAGACCAAGACGGACCCTCCACCTCCAAATCGATCCTGCTCCAGAGTACAGGCCTCGGTGTAACGCTCATTCCTTTGACAATAAACGCGAATCCGACCATCACCCCTGGTGAGACAAAACCYCGACTCGTCAGTGAAGAGCACTTTTTGCCAGTCCTGTCTGGTCCAGCAACGATGGGTTTGTGCCCATAGGCGACGTTGTTGCAGGTGATGTCTGGTGAGGACCTGCCTTACAACAGGCCTACAAGCCCTCAGTCCAGCCTCTCTCAGCCTATTTAAGACAGTCTGAGCACTGATGGAGGGATTGTGCGTTCCTGGTGTAATTCGGGCAGTTGTTGTTGCCATCCTGTACCTGTCCCGCAGGTGTGATGTTCGGATGTACCGATCCTGTGCAGGTGTTGTTACACGTGGTGTTTGCCACTGCGAGGATGATCAGCTGTCCGTCCTGTCTACCTGTAACCCTGTCTTAGGCGTCTCACAGTATGGACATTGCAAGATCATCAAGGACAACAACCACCCGAGCCACTGCTTGAATACCCCGCTATCATCCAGAAGGCGAAGTCAGTACAGGTGCATCAAAGCTCGGACCGAGAGACTGAAAACAGTTTCTATCTCAAGGCCATCAGACTGTTACACATTGAGTGGCTGCTACCAACATCCTGACTCAAATCTCTAGCCACTTTAATAATAAAAAATTGAATGTAATAACTGTATCACTAGTCACCTAACAATGCCACTTCATATATGTTTACATACCCTACATTACTCTCTCATTTGTATATACTGTACTCTATCTACTGCATCTTGCCTATGCCACACGGCCCATCGCTCATCCATATATTTATATCTACATATTCTTATTAATTCTTTACACTTCTGTGTATTTATTTATTTATTTTTATTTTATTTCACCTTTATTTACCAGGTAGGCTAGTTGAGAACAAGTTCTCATTTGCAACTGTGACCTGGCCAAGATAAAGGTAGTATAACTTCTTGAGAATACAGGGGGTGCTATTTTCCCATTAGCATAATTTGCTCTACAGATTACTGCCTCTTATTCAATTATTGCTCTTACTATATGCATATAAATAATACCATTGGAAAGAAACAACTCTCTAGTTTCTAAAACCGTTTCAATTTTGTCTCTGAGTGATACAGAAGTCATTTGACAGCATTTCCCTGCCCAAGAGAAAAAAGCAAGATGTGTTTATGCCAGCTTCAACGCTCTGCCTATATATGGTCGTGCCCCCTATGACCCGAACACACCTCATTGGCCTTCCTCTGGGTGACAAGAGGACGTCAGAGGAAAAATATCTTGTTTATCTGGGACTGACGTGAAATGAGAGCTAATTCTTTGGCGTGACCGACAACTTCCGGTTCTCTATATCGTGCGACTTGGAGCTGCGATTGTCTTCTGTTGTACGGCCATTATTATCTCCGTCTCGAAGTTTGTTTGATACATGTGACCAGATCATCGTAATGTATGTTTTTTCAATATAGTTTAATCAGATTATTTGATTTTTCGGGAGTTTTGTGGTGTTCCGTTGTCTGATTTTATTTACGTTTGAGAGATCCGTGCCACTCGACCAGTACCTGTGCTAAATGGAGTGGAAAGGAAAAATTCTGAACGGAACCAACGACTCATCTTGAAAAGGACACTTTGATCAACATTCTGATGAAAGATCAGCCATAGTAAGACCCAATTTACGATGTTATATCATATCTGTTGTGCATGTGAACTGGCCGTGGGCGCCTAGCCGAATCTGCCTGGTATAGCTATGCTAATTAGCCGCA
>NC_036853.1:37373271-37464459 GCF_002910315.2 Salvelinus sp. IW2-2015 | reverse complement strand
GGTTATCTTTCTTTTGGTGTTTTTCAGAGTCAGTAGAAAGGCCTCTTTAGTGTCCTAAGTTTTCATAACTGTGACCTTAATTGCCTACCGTCTGTAAGCTGTTAGTGTCTTAACGGACCGTGTCCATCCACAGGTGCATGTTCATTAATTGTTTATGGTTGATTGAACAAGCATGGGAAACAGTGTTTAAACCCTTTACAATGAAGCTCTGTGAAGTTATTTYGATTTTTACAAATTATCTTTGAAAGACAGGGTCCTGAAAAAGGGATGTTTCTTTTTTTGCTCTCTCTTAATTTAAAGGAGAGTATAGAGAAATAATAATGTGCAGAGTTTAACTGGCTGCACTGTCTGATTCTTATKATACCAGACATCAGCCAGACGCTAGCAATTTACCACAGAGCTAACCTTCTCKATGTGTCATCTAATGGGCCTGAGCTTCCCTTTGTCCAGGCAGGAGAAGACGGTTAAGTCCCTCTGATGCGATTTTCACAGAGTTACATCCACACTTTATATGTGCATCATACAGTACAATGCAGCCTACTACCAGGAATGAAGGATTATTAAAYGTCCAATGCAGCCATTTTTGTCTCAATATCAAATCATTTCTGGATAACAATTAAGTACCTTACTGTGATTATTTGCAGTTAAAATGGTCAAAAAGAAACACAAATAGCTTCTTAAATAAGACTAATTTCTCAAGGAAGAATTTGCTTGGACTGTCTGGGAGTGTTCTGAGTGTGGATGGGAAAACGGAAAACAAGCTGTTATTGGCAGAGAGGTTTGGAACTCTCTTTCTTATTGGTCTATTAACACATTTACTGCCTGGTGATGTCACCATGCATTAAACAAAGCATGTGTGTCCATGTATGCTGATGATTCAAGCATATACACATAAGCAACCACAGCTAATGAAGTCACTGAAACCCMTAAAGTGTTTGTCATTTTTGGAATGGGTGGCCAGTAATAAACTGGTCCTGGAACATCTCTAAAACTAAGAGCATTTTATTTAGRAACAATCATTCCCTAAGTTTTAGACCTCAGTCTGGTAATGAATGGTGTGGCTGTTGAACAAGTTGAGGAGAGTAAATTACTTGGCGTTACCTTAGATTCTAAACTGTCATGGTCAAAACATATACACTGCTCAAAAAAATAAAGGGAACACTTAAACAACACAATGTAACTCCAAGTCAATCACACTTCTGTGAAATCAAACTGTCCACTTAGGAAGCAACACTGATTGACAATAAATGTCACATGCTGTTGTGCAAATGGAATAGACAACAAGGTGGAAATTATAGCAATTAAGACACCCCAATAAAGGAGTGGTTCTGCAGGTGTGACCACAGACCATTCTCGTTCCTATGCTTCCTGGCTGATGTTTTGGTCAACTTTGAATGCTGTGGTGCTTCACTCTATTGGTAGCATGAGACGGATCTACAACCCACACAAGTGGTCAGGTAGTGCAGTCATCCAGGATGGCACATCAATGCGAGCTGTGCAAGAAGTTTGCTGTGTCTGCCAGCGTAGTGTCCAAAGCATGGGCGCTACCAGAGACAGGCCAGTACATCAGGAGCGTGGAGGAGGCCGTAGGAGGGCAACACCAGCAGCAGGACCGCTACCTCCGCCTTTGTGCAAGGAGGAGATGCACCGCCGAGCCCTGCAAATGACCTTCCAGCAGGGCCAGCAAAATGTGCATGTGTCTGCTCAAACGGTCAGAAACAGACTCCATGAGGGTGGTATGAGGGCCCGACGTCCACAGGTGGGGTTGTGCTTACAAGCCAACACGTGCAGGACGTTTGGCATTTGCCAGAGAACACCAAGATTGGCAAATTCGCCATGGCGCCCTGTGCTCTTCAACAGATGAAAGCAGGTTCACACTAGCACATGAGCACACTGACAGACGTGACAGAGTCTGGAGACGCGTGGAGAACGTTCTCTGCTGGCGAACATCCTCCAGACGATGACCGTTTTGGCGGTGGGTCAGTCATGGTGTGGGGTGGCATTTCTTTTTGGGGGCCGCACAGCCCTCCATTGTGCTCGCCAGAGGTAGCCTGACTGCCATTAGGTACCGAGATGAATCCTCAGACCCCTGTGAGACCATATGCTGGTGCGGTTGGCCCTGGGGTTCCTCCTAATGCAAGACCTCATGTGGCTGGAGTGTGTAGCAGTTCCTGCAAGAGGAAGGCATTGATGCTATGGACTGGCCCGCCCGTTCCCCAGACCTGAATCCAATTGAGCACATCTGGGACATCATGTCTCGCTCCATCCACCAACGCCACGTTGCACCACAGACTGTCCAGGAGTTGGCGGATGCTTAGTCCAGGTCTGGGAGGAGATCCTCAGGAGACCATCCCCACCTCTCAGGAGCATGCCCAGGCGTTGTAGGGAGGTCATACAGGCACGTGGAGCACACACACCACTACTAGGCCTCATTTTGACTTGTTTTAAGGACATTACATCAAAGTTGGATCAGCCTGTAGTGTGGTTTCCATTTTATTTTTGAGTGTGACTCCAAATCCAGACCTCCATGGGTTGATAAATTTGTTTCCATTGATAATTTGTGTGATTTTGTTGTCAGCACATTCAACTATGTTAAAGAAAAAGTATTTAATAAGAATATTTCATTCATTCAGATCTAGGATGTGTTATTTAGTGTTCCTTTATTTTTTTGAGCAGTGATATTCAATGGTTGTAAAGGGAGAAGTCTGTCTGCTCTGCGCAAGTCCTGCAGGTTCTAGTTTAGTCTTATCTTGATTATTGTCAGTCGTGTAGTCGAGTTCTGAAAGGAAATACCTATTTAAGCTGCAGCTGGCCCAGAACAGAGCGGCACGTCTTTCTCTTCATTGTAATCAGAGGCTGATATAAATACTATGCATGCCAGTCTCTCTTGGCTAAGAGTTGAGGAGAGACTGACTGCATCACTTCTTTTTATAGAAACATGAATGTGTTAAAAATCCCAAATTGTTTGCATAGTCAATATACACACATCTCTGACGCCAATACAGCCCAGTACACCGCCCTTTGTTTTTACCACTGCTGTACTCGCTGTTTATTATTTATGCACGTACAAAATTACCTCGGCTAACCTGTACCAGTACCCCCTGATATAGCCTCGTTATTGTTGCATACCACTGCATACCACTGCTGGCTTGCTTCTGAAGCTAAGCAGGTGGGTCCTGGTCAGTCCCTGGATGGGAGACCAGGTGCTGCTGGAAGTGGTGTTGGAGGCCAGTAGGAGCACTCTTTCCTCTTGGTCTAAACAAAGTCCCAATGCCCCAGGCAGTGATTGGGGACACTCTCTGGTAGGTGCAGTCTTTCGGATGGGACGTTAAACGGGTGTCCTGACTCTCTGAGGTCATTAAAGATCCCATGCACTTATCGTAAGAGTAGGGTGTTAACCCCGGGTGTCCTGGCTAAATTCCCAATCTGGCCCTCAACCATCACGGTCACCTAATAATCCCCAGTTTACATTGGCTCATTCATCCCCCTCCTCTCCCCGTAACTATCCCCAGGTCGTTGCTGCAAATGAGAACGTGTTCTCAGTCAACTTACTGGTAAAAATAAAAAATAAATAAAATAAATTGTTATTTTATTTTTTACTTTGTTTATTTAGTAAATATTTTCTTAACTCTATTTCCTGAACTGCATTTTTGTGTAAGGCCATGTAAGTAAACATTTCACGGTAAGGTTGTTATTCCGCGCATGTGGACAAATACACATTTTATTTGATTTTACCCTACCAAACATGCAACTAGGGGTATTTTCACAGTCCCCAAATCCAGAACAAATTCAAGAAAGCATACAGCATACAGTATAATATAGAGCCATCCGTTCCATCTCAAATTTCTCAAATGAACAGCAAAAAATCTGATGAAGCAACACCTCACGGCACAACGTCTCTCCCCTATTTGACCTAGATAGTTTGAGTGTATGTATTGATATGTAGACTACATGTGCCTTTAATTTTTTTGATGTAGTTCTGTCCTTGAGCTGTTCTTGTCTATTAATGTTCTGTATTATGTCATGTTTTGTGTGGACCTCAGGAAGAGTAGCTGCTGCTTTTGTAACAGCTAATGGGGATCCTAATAAAATACCAAATACCATAATACKATCMTTGGGCCGCGGGTGTGAAATATTCAGCAGGCTACTGGCATTACACACCTGGTTAAAAGATTACTGTAGCTCTGTTGAAATCACWTTTATAGATAACTTCGACACCTTCTGGAAACAGAAGATGCTCTCCAACCCTGTTCCTGGAGAGCTACCCTTCTGTAGGTTTTCACTCCAACCCCAGTTGTAACTAGCCTGCTTATCAACCAGATAATTATTAGAATCAGGTGTGCTAGATTAGGGTTGGAGTTAAAACCTACAGGACGGTAGCTCTTCAGGAACAGGGTTGAAGAACCCTGCCCTACAGGAATGACGGAGTCCATCCAAATGATCTRGGCTCCTGGACTCTGTCCACGCATTTCAAAGCTGGATTGAGATAATGACTCATCAATGACCAAAGACCAGCTCAGTTAATCCCTACCATTGTGTCACTGAGTTATCATAATATTGCATCAAATGTACATTGTCCCAGGGGTGTTGGCAGACACAATGTAAGTTACTTAATTTATGTCCCCCTAATTGTCCTGAATACCTCTGTTGATCCTACACCTATTGTATGCAGTAATCATGTGCCTATGAACCAGAGTTATACTGTTAGCACTGAGGCGGTGTGCCCTAGTAGGAAGTCCACTGTGTGCAGCTCACCCTGCACTATCATCTCCAATATAAATAACATGAGCAGGTCTACCTCTGATAAGCTTCCCAATAAAGCATTAAAAACAATGAAGCAACACAGAAAGTGCTAAGAAACAAGGTTAAGTCAATAACTTGCTTGTAACAGATTAAATTCATATTCCGAAACTCACTTAGATAATACCTTTAATGATAAGTGATATCAATACATGGTTATAACATCTACCGAAAAGACAGAAATGTCAAATGGATCTATATTCAGAACCACATTCCTGTAAAGTTTAGAGAGGATCTCATGTTAAATACTGTTGAAGTAATATGGCTACAGGTTCATCTGCCTAACCTAAAGCCCATTCTTGTGGAAAAGCTGCAATAGACTACCAAGTGCTTATAGTCAGTATCTAGTGTAGCAGACCAGGGGGTTTGCTCAAGACGTTTACACAGATCAGACACGGACAGAGTTGGATCAGTTCGCTTTCAAGGGTGTTAATTTAAATAACAAACYAAAAGAAAAGTTCTTCCCCAGGAAACCTTCTGCGGGATACCGTCTTCTGGGCTTTGGATCTTGCTGTATCCTGTGGGGAACAAAACTGAGCTCCCTCCGTTATCCCTGGGACTGAGCACGACTATACGGGAGTAACCTCTCTTCCCCCAGTCCCCTCTCCCATGTGCTGCCCTTCTGGCAGCTTTATGGGACTCGTCCAGCTGGTGAGCCATCAGCCCCTTGATTTCTCACCAACCACAATCAGCCCCAATTAGTCCTGGCCGGAGAGCCCGTCGAGACATGGCACATCCAGCTGAGGGAGCCGTCTCCCCGTGATGTAGACTCCGTCTGTCACCAGGCCTCGACGAGTCTCCCCCTGGTGGCTGTCCTGCTGTACGCCACACTCGATAACGTGAGAAATGCTTGATAATGTATGTGATATCAACAGAGGTATATTTTCTGGGTGATTTAAATATTGACTGGCTTTCATCAAGATCCCCACTCAAGAAAGAGCTTCACCCTGTAACCAGTGCCTGCAACCTGGTTTAGGTTATCAGTCAACCTACCAGGGTAGTTACAAACAGCACAGGAATGAAATCATCAACATGTATTGATCCCACCTTTACTAATGCTGCAGAAATGTGCTTTAAAGCAGTATCCAAATCCATAGGCTGTAGTGATCACAATATGGTAGCCATATCTAGGAACACCAAATTTCCAAAGGCTGGGCCTAATATAGTGTATAAAAGGTCATACAATAAGTTTTGTAGTGAATCTTACGTTGATGATGTAAAGAATATTTGCTGGTCTGTGGTGTGTTATGAGGAGCAACCAGACACTGCACTTGACATATTTATGAAATTGCTTGTTCCAGTTACTAATGATCATGCACCCATTAAGAAAATTACTAAAAACTGTTAAATCCCCTTGGATTGATGAGGAATTGAAAAATTTTATGGTTGAGGGGGATGAGGCAAAAGGTATGGCAAATAAATCTGGCAGCACAACCGATTGGCAAACATACTGCAAATTGAGAAATCATTTGACTAAATAAAAACAAGAATTTAGGTATGACATGCCAGCAACAAACTCTGACACTACAAATCCAAGTATATCTGACCAAATTATGAAAGACAAGCATTGTACATTTGAATTCTGTAAAGTGAGTCTGGAAGAGGTGAAAAAATGTTTGTTGTCTATCAACAATGACAAGCCACCGGGGTCTGACAACCTGGATGGAAAATTACTGAGGATAATAGCGGACATTATTGCCACTCCTATTTGCCATATCTTKAATTTTTTCTACCATATATATTGTGTTATGTTCTCCTACATTCATTTCACATTTCCACAAACTTCAAAGTGTTTCCTTTCAAATGATACCAAGAATATGCATATCCTTGCTTCAGGGCCTGAGCTACAGGCAGTTAGATTTGGGTATGTCATTTTACGCAAACATTTTTAAAACGGGGCTGGATCCCGAGAAGCCTCTCCAACATAATCCAGGTAGAATCAGGAATTCCCGAGGGCAACTGTGTAGGCCCCTTACCTTTTTCAATCTTTACTAACGACACGCCACTGGCTTTGAGTAAAGCCAGTGTGTTTATGTAAGTGGATGACTCGACACTATACACGTCAGCTACTACAGCGACTGAAATGACTGAAATACTTAACAAAGAGCTGCAGTTAGTTTCAGCATGGGTGGCAAGGAATAAGTTAAACTAAATCTTGTAATGAATAATGGTATTTGCCTGTTTCTGGACCGCCTGTTAGCTTTCACAATACTTGCCATTCTCCTTTGACTTCTCTTATCAACGAGCTGTTTTTGCCGGAATGACGCTGACTTATTGTTTTTTGAGTTGCTCCATTCTCAAAAATTCCTAGACACTGTCATGTGTGAAAAGTCCAGGAGGCCGGCAATTTTTGAGATACTGGAACCGGCGCGCTTCAAACCGACGATCATACCACGCTCAAAGTTGCGCAGGTCAATCGTTTTGCCAATTTTAACTTTCAGTCAAACAGTAAGTGAATGCCTTGATGGCTTTCTGCCTGCCTGCTTTATATAGCAAGCCATGGCCACATGACTCACTGTCTGTAGGAACTAACCATTTTCGTGAATGGGGTGGTGTACCTAATAAACTGAGATGTGTTAAACAAGGGAAAATGTTTGCAAATGCTAGCTAAATTATATTAAAAAACTCTTAGTATCAGGCATCAAGGTAAGACCCAGATGCAGACTGTTGAAGTAACAATGTTTATTGTAGCAACAAGGGCAGGCAAGACAGGTCGAAAAATTAGGGTAAGGCAAAGGTACAGGACGGCAGGCGGACTTAGGGTCAGGGACGGGCAGAGTACAGTTATCCAGAGGTGGAGCAAAGTTAGAGGACGGCAGGCTCAGGGTAAGGCAGAGAGGTCAGGCGGGTGGGTACAGGGTCAGGACATGCAAGGGTCAAAAACCTGGAGGACGAGGAAAGAGAGGCTGGGAAACGATAGGAGCTGACAGGAAAACCGCTGGGTAGCTTGAACGAACAAGACGTACTGGCAACAAACAGACAGAGAACACAGGTATAAATACACAGGGGATCATGGGAAGATGGGAGACACCTGGAGGGGGTTGGAGACAAGCACAAGGACAGGTGAAACAGATCAGGGCATGACAGTTAGTTTGCTGTTTGCCAACGTTAGCTTACAGTTTGTTATGCGTTTGGTGAACAAACATTTTGAAGATGGAAAACAGGCGGAAGAGCTACGGGTTAGTAAAATAACTATTTGTCAATTAACTTGTAATTAAACGCTAGCAAATGTTGAATGCTGTTAGTTAAGTTAGTTATTGCTGTCACGTTCCTGACCTGTTTTCCTTTGTTTTGTATTTGTTTTAGTTGGTCAGGGCGTGAGTTGGGTGGGTTGGTCTAGGTTTGATTTTCTATGTTGGGATTTTGTGTTCGGCCTGGTATGATTCTCAATCAGAGACAGCTGTCAATCGTTGTCCCTGATTGAGAATCATACTTAGGCAGCCTGGGTTTCACCTGTGTTTTGTGGGTGTTTGTTCCTGTGTCAGTGTTTGGGCCACACAGGACTGTTTCAGGTTAGTCACGTTTGTTGGTTGTTGTATTTTGTAGTGTTTGTTGTTTTCCCATTAAAATATGAATACTTACCAATCCGCATCTTGGTCCGATCCATGCTCCTCCTCGTCTGAGGAGGAGAACGACTACGACAGCRGTTACAGTTGCTCAATTAACTTTTTTCCTATTTAGCAGAGAAACTAACTAGCTAACTAGAAACTTAAACAGCCTTGTCTTACTAGCTAGCTATTTTAGCTGGCTAACCTAGTTACAACAAAACCAACAGTTTAGCTATTTCAGGATTTATCTGGACCTACTCATCCGTAATGCTGCTGATGGATACATGGAGAAATTCTAAAGACAAATTTGAGAGCCCCTTGATCAAGAAGAGAAAGGCCTGGGAAATTGTAGCTTGAATGCTGCATGAGAAAAGTTATACTTTGACCTGGGAGACGTGATGCGAATTGAAGGAGTCTGAAGCACAGTTGTGTGTTGCTATGTACAGTTGAAGTCGGAAGTTTACATACACTCAGGTTGGAGTCATTAAAACTCGTTTTTCAACAACTCCACAAATTTCTTGTTAACAAACTATAGTTTTGTCAAGTCGGTTAAGACATCTACAGTACTGTGTGCATGACAAGTAATTTTTKCAAGAATTGTTTATAGACAGATTATTTCACTTATAATTCACTGTATCACAATTCTAGTGGGTCAGAAGTTTACATACACTAAGTTGACTGTGCCTTTAAACAGCTTGGAAAATTCCAGAAAATTATGTCATGGCTTTAGAAGCTTCTGATAGGCTTATTGACATCATTTGAGGCAATTGGAGGTGTACCTGTAGATGTATTTCAAGGACTACTTTCAAACTCAGTGCTTCTTTGCTTGACATCATGGGAAAATCAAAAGAAATCCGACAAGACCTCAGAAAAAAATCCGCTGTATCATCCTTGGGAGCCATTTCGAAACGCCTGAAGTACCACATTCATCTGTACAAACAATCATACGCAAGTATAAATCAAATCAAATCAAATGTTATTTGTCACATACACATGGCTTAGCAGATGTTAATGCAGTGTAGCGAATGCTTGTCGCTTCTAGTCCGACAATGCAGATAACCAACAAGTAATCTAACCTAACAATTCCACAACTACTACCTTTATACACACAAGTGTAAAGGGATAAAGAATATGTATGTACACTAAAGATATATGAATGAGTGGATGGTACAGAACGGGCATAGGCAAGATGCAGTAGATGGTATAGAGTACAGTAATATACATATGAGATGAGTAATGTATGGGTATGTAAACATAAAGTGGCATAGTTTAAAGTGGCTAGTGATAACATGTATCTACATAAAGATGGTAAGATGCAGTAGATTATATAGGGTACAGTATATACATATACATATGAGATGAGTAATGTACGGTTATGTAAACATGATAATTTAAGTGGCATTTGTTTAAAGTGGCTAGTGCGTGAAATTTTACATAATTTCCATCAATTCCCATTATTAAAGTGGGCGGTGGAGTTGAGTCAGTATGTTGCAGCGGCCACTAAATGTTAGTGGTGGCTGTTTTAACAGTCTGATGGCCTTGAGATAGAATCTGTTCTTTCAGTCTTCGCGGTCCCTGCTTTGATGCATCCTGTACTGACCTCGCCTTCTGGATGATAGGCGGGTTTGTGAACAGGCAGTGGCTTGGGTGTTGTGTCCGTGATGATCTTTATGGCTGTCCTGTGACATCGGGTGGTGTAGGTGTCCTGAGAGGCAGGTAGTTTCCCCGGTGATGCGTTGTGCAGACCTCACTACCCTTCTGGAGAGCCTTACGGTTGTGGGCGGAGCAGTTGCCGTACCCAGGCGGTATACAGCCCGACAGGATGCTCTCGATTGTGCATCTTTAGAAGTTTTGTGAGTGCTTTTGGTGACAAGCCGAATTTCTTCAGCCTCCTGAGCGTTTGAAGAAGGTCGCTTGCTTCGCTTCACAACGCTGTCTGTGTGGGTGGAACCAATTCAGTTTGTACGTGACTGTGTACACCGAGGAACTTAAAACTTTCCACCTTCATCCACTACGTCCCGTCGAGGTGATTTAGGGGGGTGCTTCCCTTCTGCCGTTCCTGAAGGCCAATCATCTCCTTTGTTTTGTGACGTGAGTGTGAGGTTATTTCCTGACACCACACTCGAGGCCCTCACCTCTCCCTGTAGGCCGTCTCGTCGTTTTTGGTAATCAAGCCTACCACTTAGTGTCGTCCGCAAAACTGATGATTGAGTTGGAGGCGTGCATGCGCCACGCAGTCGTGGTGAACATGGAGTACAGAGAGAGGGCTCAGAACGCCACCCTTGTGGGGCCCCAGTTTGAGATCAGCGGGTGGAGATGTTGTTACCTACCCGTCACACCTGGGCGCCCGTCAGTAATTCCAGTCCAGTTGCACTGGCGGTGTTGAGACCCAGGGTTCTCGAGCTTGATGACGAGTGTTCTGGAGTGTACTATGGTGTTAAATGCTGAGCTGTTAGTCGATGAACAGCATTCTCACATAGGTATTCCGGCTTGTCCAGATGGGTTAGGCAGTGTGGCTAGTGGGTTGCGATTGCGTCGTCTGGGACCTATTGGGTCGGTAAGCAAATTGGAGTGGGTCTAGGGTGTCAGGTAGGGGAGGGGATATCGGTCCTTGACTAGTCTCTCAAGACACTTCATGATGACGGAATGATGCTACGGGGCGGTAGTCTGTTTAGCTCAGTTACCTTAGCTTCTTGGGAACAGGAACAATGGTGCCCTCTTGAAGCATTGTGGAACAGCAGACTGGATAAGGATTCATTGAATATGTCCGTAAACACACCAGCCAGCTGGTCTGCGCATGCTCTGAGGACGCGGCTGGAATGCCGTCTGGCCTGCAGCCTTGCGAGGGTTAACACGTTTAAATGTTTTACTCACCTCGGTTGCAGTGAAGAGAGCCCGCAGGTTTTGGTAGCGGGCCGTGTCAGTGCACTGTATTGTCCTCAAAGCGAGCAAAAACGTTATTTAGCCTGTCTGGGAGCAAGACATCCTGTCCGGCGACGGGGCTGGTTTTCTTTTTGTAATCCGTGATGACTTGTTAGACCCTTTTTGCCACATACCTCGTGTCTGAGCTGTTGAATTGTGCGACTCTACTTTGTCTCTATACTGGACTTAGCTTGTTTGATTGCCTTGCGGAGAATAGCACACTGTTTGTATTCGGTCATGTTTCCGTCACCTTGCCCTGGTAAAAGCAGTGGTTCGCGCTTTCAGTTTCACGCGAATGCTGCCATCAATCCACGGTTTCTGGTTTGGGAATGTTTTAATCGTTGCTGTGGGTACGACATCGTCAATGCACTTTCTAATGAACTCGCTCACCGAATCAGCGTATTCGTCAATATTGTTGTTGGACGCAATGCGGAACATATCCCAATCCACGTGATCGAAGCAGTCTTGAAGCGTGGAATCAGATTGGTCGGACCAGCGTTGAACAGACCTGAGCGAGGGAGCTTGTTGTTTTAGTTTCTGTTTGTAGGCTGGAAGCAACAAAATGGAGTCGTGGTCAGCTTTTCCGATATGCTGATAGAATTTAGGGCCTTATATGCGTCGCGGAAGTTAGTATAACAATGATCCAAGGTTTTACCAGCCCTGGTAGCACAATCGATATGCTGATAGAATTTAGGGAGTTTTGTTTTCAGATTAGCCTTGTTAAAATCCCCAGCTACGATGAATGCAGCCTCAGGGTGTGTGGTTTCCAGTTTACAAAGAGTCAGATAAAGTTCGTTCAGGGCCATCGATGTGTCTGCTTGGGAGGGAATATATACGGCTGTGATTATAGTCGAAGAGAATTCCCTTGGTAGATAATGCGGTCGACATTTGATTGTGAGGAATTCTAGATCAGGTGAACAGAATGACTTGAGTTCCTGTATGTTGTTATGATCACACCACGTCTCGTTAATCATAAGGCATACACCCCCGCCCCTCTTCTTACCAGAAAAATGCTTGTTTCTGTCGGCGCGATGCGTGAAGAAACCAGCTGGCTGCACCGACTCCGTTAGCGTCTCTCGAGTGAGCCATGTTTCCGTGAAGCAAAGAACATTGCAATCTTTGATGTCTCTCTGGAATGTTACCCTTGCTCGGATTTCATCAACCTTATTGTCAAGAGACTGGACATTGGCGAGTAGTATGCTAGGGAGTGGAGCGCGATGTGCCCGTCTCCGAAGCCTGACCAGGAGACCGCTTCGTTTGCACCTTTTACGGCGTCGCTTAGGGTCGCCGGCTGGGATCAGATCCATTGTATTGGGTGGAAGGCAAAACACTGGATCCGTTTCGGGAAAGTCATATTCCTGGTTGTAACATGGGGATAAAGATCATACTTTTTGGAGAAATGTCCTCTGGTCTGATGAAACAAAAATATAACTGTTTGGCCATAATGACCAATGTTATGTTTGGAAGAAAAAGAACACCATCCCAACCGTGAAGCATGGGGGTGGTAGCATCATGTTGTGGGTTTGCCTTGCTGCAGGAGGGACTGGTGCCCTTCACAAAATAGATGGCATCATAAGGGAGGAAAATTATGTGGATATACAAAGCTGTTTATCATGTCCGCCTTATCCACTGCCCCCATTTTGAGGTTATCGTCAAGCACGCAGTCTGGTTTGATTTTTCTCTCTCCCGCCAGGTGGTCTATCTTCCCTGTGGCCGACATGGTTGTTGTATGGACAGTGGAGAGGACGTGGATGTCTCGTTTGTCATGTCACTTTACTGCCAGCTGTTGACATTTCTTATGGGAGAAATGGCAGTAGCATTGTTGATGAAATGCAGTCTTGGGAAAAGAGGGTGGCAAAGAAGGGAGTTGCAAACATAGGATCTGTACTCCAGTATTCTCTTAGGGAGATCTTCTTTACAATCCCCATGAGAAGGACTGCCACCAGGAGGGCATATATTTCACTAATTGTAGTTGTCCCCCCCACTCCTGGCTCGCTCTTCTCCTGTAGCTCCAAGGCATAGTGATTGGTCTCTGCTATGTCTCACACCAGCTCCTCTGTCAGAAACAACTTGAAGCACTCTGCCTCAGATGGAAATGGCAAGGGGCGTTGCACTCCAGACTGGGACTCATCAAAGCAATCAGCAGGGCCAGGAGGGATGAAATGGCTGTTAGCTACCACAGAACTCCTGTACTTCATCCACTGTCGGTCTGCCTCCATCACCACCAGCATCTTCAAAGGGAACTGGGACTTTGTCAGTGGWCAAGGGGTCCTCAGATTCAGGGTTCTCAATGGCTGGGGGACAGCTACTCACTGTCCGAATCTGATTCCTGACTTTCAGACTCATTGTCAGAATTTTTTTAAATCTCCAGAATTTCTGCATTTGTGAGTTGTCTCCTTTTGAAAGACATTGCTAATGCTACAGCTTAGCTCACTAGCTACATACATAAACAACAACACTGGCTCAGAGTGGGCGTGAGAGGTTACGTGATTGACTGCCTGCACGCACCATTTGTATCAATAAATCACTATCAGAAAATGTTTTGTGTGGTAATTATTGAGATATTTACTGTATTATTCTCATGTTTTCAATTCCTGGTGATTAAATCATGCATTCCGATTCTTTATTAGATTGTAATGGGCACATTGTGTGTGTAAAATACCTTTTTTAAGGTTGTACTGATTATGATGAGCTAAGCTAATTCCAGCTATATGTGTGGAGCCATGTTTGTTGACATACAATGCATTCTGGGTTTCACGTAATCGTTTGTCGGACCAAAGATGCTGTAACAAAATGAGGTGACTAAGGGTTCACTCATATTTTTAGAACTTCAGGAAGTGAATGGTGGGATGTGAACGATGGTAGACGACACACCCATTCAACATGCATACTTTAAACAGACCAAACTCCTCTTGTCTTCTCTTATTATCTTTGGTTTCTGTGAGGAAAAAAAGCATGGCTGCGTGCTGAAACTAATCATCGTCGGATTACTTTAGATTTCTAGAAAGTGTTATAATCAATTATTTCGATCTATGGTGAGCTCACCCATGATGTGAATAATTATACATAGTAATTGCTATTAGCTAATTCATATTGTAGTTTATGTCAGCCGAGAGTTAGAAAATATGACCGCCTGTGTTGCGTCAATCTTTCCTTAGTTAGCGCTATGACAAATGTAGCCTACATTTTTACAGCTTGGATGATTGTGTTATGCTATAGATACTTCTGTGAATATCTGAACATTGCATCCAAAAATAAACTTCTCACATTCTGGACATAACTTTGTAAGGACTGTGTTGGTGTAAATAGTTTCTGAATAAAGTGTGGCCAGCTCAAATGCTGATTGTTGCATCATTCAAAACTGTCCGTTCTAAATATGCATTCTAATCACACGGGTGTGATCGTACGCTTCAGGGACCACTGTAGAACGATCACACCCGTGTGATGGTACGTGTGAAAGGCTTAAAATAAAGTTGTGATCCTAACTGACCTAAGACAGGGAATTTTTACGAGGATTAAATGTCAGGAGTGTGAAAAACTGAGTTTAAATGTATTTAGCTAAGGTGTATGTAATCTTCTGACTTCAACTGTATCAACCCCTCTTTGTCTTTCTCCTTTGTCCTCATTCTTTCCTATTGCTAGCTTGTTCACTATTTCAATTACTTACACACACACACACACACACACACATGGAAAGAGAGAGAGCAGCTGCTGCTGCTTAGTGAGTAACTATTGCTAATGTTCACTCATGATGCAAAATTGTGTGTCAGGTACACAGGTACAAGGCCATCATTAATGGGCATCAGAAGACGGGGCAGGGGAGAAGGAAGTGGGAGTTCTACTCCATCATGGAGGAGGTCTTCTATGGTAATCCTGCAGTGGTCCCCGTCCCCAGTCAGTATATCATCTTTTCTCAAACGCAACACTCACAATGCAACCCACACCAACCCCAACATCACTACACACACAACTGTGTGAGCGTAGATGTGTGTTGTATCTTAGAGCAGCATCATCAGGTTGTCCCACTTTATTATTGCTGCCTGTCAAACAGCTGTCCTTTGGGGGTCTGGAGCAGGGTCAAGGATGGGGTCAATGGGGGCCTCCACTGGTATTTCCTCTGTGATCCCTTCATGGATCAGGACCAAGTTGTGGAGAACACATGCACTGGTAATCACATGGGGTACTTTGTTTAGAAGGAACATATCCAAGTGCAGCAGTCTCCTCCACTTGCACTTGAGTAGCCCAAACACCCTCTCTATGTGTCAAACTGTGGACCTGGTTGAAATTATTTTGTTAATCTTCAATGTTGCCGTTGTTTCTGATTTGGGACAATTAAGTCCACACCCAGGGGGTACACAGAATCCCCAAGCAGATGGTATTGCGGTCGCTGGTCCTGTATACGCTGGCATTGTGCACAGAATCAGCATTCCCTGTCAGATCTGCTCCTGCTATGCCCTCTGGTGTTCATCCGATGTCTTCTTGACCTGCAGTTTCTCTCCCTCTCCCTCTCTGTGTGATTGTGTGGTTGGAGACAGGTGTGCTGGAGTCAGAGCAGATCTCTACCAGCTGCAATTCGTTCCATAATCAAGACCTCTACAAATACTCAGTCCTGCCACTTCCACTCTGCCAGATCGTAATCTCTGCTCAGTCAGTTCATTATTCTAGCCATTTATGATTACTCAAGATCCTGTTACTCTGCTGTGCCTGTTTCCCTGCCTGACACCGTTTATCCTCTCATTGCAGGTACCGCTCTGGCTCCTGTCTCCTGTTCCACATCTCACCACCCAACTACCTTGCGCTGGATTTTACTCATCACCACTACCTTGGATTCCCCTCAGGACCTGTTTACCCTGTTCTACTCAGCCAACATCTGGTTTTTCTGCAACTCATTCGAGCTTCCCCGGATCTGCACTCCATATCTCTCTGTGTAACAATAAATATTTTGGTTCAATCATCCCTGTTTCCTCATCTGAGTCTGCTCCTGGGTTCCCCTGTATCGCTCTGCTTAACATTCCCTGTTTAGATGTTTGTAAACATGAGCTGGCTGTCGCACACTGCCTGGAGTTGGAAGCTGGCATGGCCTTTTCGGTTTATGTAGGCATTCCTGTTGTTGGAAGGTCCCCTGAGGATGATATGGGTGCCATCTATACACCCAATCACCCAATGGAACGTCTTTCTTTCGAACGCGGCCTAAATCACTGGCAGCTGCTCTACAGAAGGCCACTTCACATAGTCAGGCACCAGCTGGGTGAGGCCTGTGACCACTTATTATTTAACCAGGTAGGCAAGTTGAGAACAAGTTCTCATTTACAATTGCGACCTGGCCAAGATAAAGCAAAGCAGTTCGACACATAAACAACACAGAGTTACACATGGAGTAAAACAAACATACAGTCAATAATATGGTAGAAAAATACGTCTATATACAATGTGAGCAAATTAAGTGAGATAAGGGAGGTAAAGGCAAAAAAAGGCCATGGTGGCAAAGTAAATACAATATAGCAAGTAAAACACTGGAATGGTAGATTTGCAGTGGAAGGATGTACAAAGTAGAAATAGAAATAATGGGGTGCAAAGGAGCATAATAKATAAATACAGTAGGGGAAGAGGTAGTTGTTTGGGCTAAATTATAGATGGGCTATGTACAGGTGCATTAATCTGTGAGCTGCTTAAAGCTAGTGAGGGAGATAAGTGTTTCCAGTTTCAGAGATTTTTGTAGTTGGGTAGTAGTGGTGGGTAGTATATGGGGCTTTGGTGACAAAACGGATGGCACTGTGATAGACTGCATCCAATTTATTGAGTAGGGTATTGGAGGCTATTTTGTAAATGACATCGCCGAAGTCGAGGATCGGAAGGATGGTCAGTTTTACGAGGATATGTTTGGCAACATGAGAGAAGGATGCTTTAGGAAGCCAATTCTAGATTTAACTTTGGATTGGAGATGTTTATTTAATTTTATCCCATTTTCTCCCAATTTTTGTGGTATCCAATCGCTAGTAATTACTATCTTGTCTCATCGCTACAACTCCCGTACGGGCTCGGGAGAGACGAAGGTCGAAAGCATGCCTCCTCCGAAGCAACAACCCACAAGCCGCACTCTTTCTTAACACAGCGCGCCTCCAACCCGGGAAGCCAGCCGCACCAATGTGTCGGAGAAACACCGTGTACCTGGCCCCCTTGGTTAGCGCGCACTGCGCCCGCCCGCCACAGGAGTCGCTGGAGCGTGATGAGACAAGGATATCCCCTACCGGGGATAGGATAAGGATAAACCCTCCCTAACCCGGACGACGCTAGCCAATTTTGTGCGTCGCCCCACGGACCTCCCGGTCGCCGGCTGCGCAGAAGCCTGGGCGCGAACCCAGAGACTCTGGTGGCGCAGCTAGCACTGCAATGCGATGCAGTGCCCTAGACCACTGCGCCACCCGGGAGGCCTGGATTGGAATGTTTTGATGTGAGTCTGGAGGAGAGTTTACAGTCTAACCAGACACCTAGGTATTTGTAGTTGTCCACATATTCAAGTCAGAACCGTCCAGAGTAGTGATGCTGGACGGGCGGCAGGTGCAGGCAGCGATCAGTTGAATAGCATGCATTTAGTTTTACTTGTATTTAAGAGCAGTTGGAGTCACGGAAGGAGAGTGTTATGGCATTGAAGCTTGTCTGGAGGGTTGTTAACACAGTGTCCAAAGAAGGGCCAAAAGGATACAGAATGGTGTCGTCTGCGTAAGAGTGGATCAGAGACTCACCAGCAGCAAGAGCGACATCATTGATGTATACAAGAAAGAAGTCTGCCCAAGAATTGAACCCTGTGGCACCCCCAGAGAGACTGCCAGAGCCCGGACAACAGGCCCTCCGATTTGACACACTGAACTCTATCAGAGAAGTAGTTGGTGAACCAGGCGAGGCAATAATTTGAGAAACCAAGGCTATCGAGTCTGCCGATGAGGATGTGATGATTGACAGAGTCGAAAGCCTTGGCCAGGTCAATGAATATGGCTGCACAGTATTGTTTCTTATCGATGGCGGTTAAGATATCGTTTAGGACCTTGAGCGTGGCTGAGGTGCACCCATGACCAGCTCTGAAACKAGATTGCATAGCGGAGAAGGTGCGGTGGGATTCGAAATAGTCGGTAATCTGTTTGTTGACTTGGCTTTCGAAGACCTTAGAAAGGCAGGGTAGGATAGATATAGGTCTGTAGCAGTTTGGGTCAAGATGGTCCCCCCCTTTGAAGAGGGGGATGACCGCGGCTGCTTTCCAATCTTTGGGAATCTCAGACGACACGAAAGAGAGTTTGAACAGGCTAGTAATAGGTGCGCTGTAAAAATGTTTTAATTTCTATTAGCTAACCACAATAGCCAAAGACTCTACCGCATAGGTAGCTATCACAAAACCGACCAAATATAGATATAATTAGTCACTAACCAAGAAACAACTTCATCAGATGACAGTCTTATAACATGTTATACAATAAATTTATGTTTTGTTCGAAAATGTGCATATTTAGAGCTGCAAACCGTGGTTATACATTGTGAATATGTAGCATCGATTCACCAGAATGTCCGGAGCTATTTTGGACACTCACCTAATCTGACCAAAGAACTCATCATAAACTTTACATAAAAATACTTGTTGTATGGCAAATGAAAGATACACTGGTTCTTAATGCAACCGCCGTGTTAGATTTCAAAAATTACTTTACCATAACAAACAGCTTGCGTTACTGCGAGACAGCGCCCGCCAAAACGGCAGAGAATGGGAATAACATTTTCCACAGAAATACGAAATAACATCATAAATTGTTCTTACTTTTGTTGAGCTTCCATCAGAATCTTGTACAAGGAGTCCTAAGTCGAGGATAAATCGTTGTTTGGTTTTAGAATGTCCTTTTCTCCTGTCGAATTCGTGCCACAATGCTAGCCAATGTTGATGACGTTCCCAGTTTCTCTCGACGCAAAGAACGGAAAACTCCAAAAGTCCCAATAAACGTTGAATAAACTGATGAAACTCGGTTGAAAAAACCTACTTTGATGTTTTTCTAATATGTATCAAATAAAAACAGAGCCGGATATATTAGCCGTGTATACCGAACGCTTATCATAAGACAATATGGAAGTGCTTCCCGCGCCTAGGTAGAGAAAGGAAATTCTGGACAKGTCATTCCAAGAGCTCTTGTTCGACCTCAGATCAAGCTAGACACCCCATTCCACCTTCCACTGCCTGTTGACATCTAGTGGAAGGCGTATGAAGTGCATGCATATCGATAAATATTAGGCAATTGAATAGGCAGGCCCTGAAACAGAGCCTCGCTTTCAGATTTTTCACTTCCTGTCTGGAAGTTTTCTGGTTGGCTAGCTAGCTAGATCATTGATGCTGGGCTTGATTGTTTGATTGTATTTAGGATTCAGACAGCGTTCAGACATTATTAAAGAGTAGTAGGCACATCATAAATAACACATCTGATACAAATACAATATACAAATGTATTGCAAATTACCTGGAAGGTCTCCCAACCCACCCGAAAGTGAGCCCGAAAGGAGAGGTCACTGTCACCTCCTCCACATAATTCAGTATTCTCATTTTCAATCCCATCAATAGCGATTGCTACTAGGGGAAACAATGCTTCCATAGGATCGGGATCAAAATCAAAAATATCTTCCACAATTGCTGCAGCAAGCAGAGCTGATGGTCTTGCCACGTCCATTTCAGTCTTGCCAAGAACTAACCATGTTAAAAGAAATTCAACAAACTAGTTTGCTGCCAGCGTTTGCAAGCAGAAGCCTTGTTGAAGTATATATAAAACACAGGACAATCATGTATTTTACTGCATTGGGCCTTTAATATAATGTTAATTTGTATCATCAGACTTTCCCTGGGGTGTGGTTGGGTTTAATTTCTCTTATAGCTTTTGCTAAAGGAGCCAAAGTAATGGAAGCCAGGTTTTCATTCAAGTGATGAGTGCAAAGTGGAGCTGAGCGTACACATGTTATCTGAGATAAACATCTATATCTCGATTTAATTATCTCCTAAATCAGAGGAAGTATTTTTTATTATTTATTAGGATAGTTATTAGGATTCCTTGGGGTCCAAACAGGGTTAAAACATTTGTATCACAACAAAACACAACAAGAGCACACATCATAAATAAACAACACATCATACAATACATTATTACTCTACTATTACACATTTTCAATATAAAATCCACAATACCACAACATTACAATGTGTGTGTTTTGTGTGTGTAGATTGTGTGTATTAGAGTGTGTGCGTATGCGTGTGTGTGTGTGTACACAGATTAAAGTTTGTTTTGCGGAAAAAGGCATGATTTGATGCACACTGCATATATTTTCTTATAAAAACCTGCATGTGGGTACTAATTGATATGATTATGTAGTGGATTTAAAAGTGTGTGTAATTGAATGACAGTTTTCATCAGTCTGGAGAATGTTCCATAATTGATTGAGAATACTTCATAATTAGACATGCCAATTACGAGCAATTCCACAGAAAAACACATTTTGAGGACAATACTTCAATATCCAATACTCCTTACAATGCACACCACGGACACACTTCATCTCAATACCCATTTACAATATCCATTAGGAGCTGCCTTCTTGCTCAGGTCTCCCAATGAGAAAAGTCTCAAAAGGGAGTTCCTTATTTGAATAGTTTTTTACAAAAATAACACCAACACATCCATGCTGCAACCATCCCCTCAATCATCCAACAACCACGGATCAGACATCATCGCGTCAACACCTCAACAACAGCGACAGGAAGCCGTTTAACGGCACTGGATCATCTATTCTATTTGCTCCTTCTGAGGTGGTGGCCATCTGTCTTCCGTCCTCCATTTATCATTCCTAGACAGTCTGCTGAGTGCTGGGGAGGAGGATGGGGAGGAGGACGAGGGGTCTGATAGAGAGGGAGATAGAGCAGGCGGACGGTGGGGGAGTTCGGAGTGTTATTCCCTCTGTGGCGGTGGACAGGCTCACCCCTGCTGCTCTGAGATGTCTCCACCTGCTGGGGTCTGGTACGTGTGTGCCATGTGGAGGGGCGGCCATGCTAATAAAAACCACACATTAAGAGAACCAGATGGACAGGCCCACAAACATCTGGGACGGGGAATACGTGAGAACATGGACATACTGTTTATAGTGTTTTGACTGTGTTATCATTTTGAGAAAGGCAAGAGATGAGGGAAGTAGATTATGACAGAAGCACATAAGTGAAGGAGCAGACCCAGCAATGAGGGTAAAAGGGATACAAAAAGAGATACATAGGTTCATTCTTGAAGTCACGCCTTAGTTCACAGGTGTTAGTTGAGGTGAAAATAAAGAAACTGCTGTGAATGATTCTCCCACACTACATGTATGTGAAGAACAAATACCTTGTTTACTGTGGTATATCACCCTGTTAAAGACAGGTGAGAGATAGATGAGAGCGTATGTTGAGGTGTAGATAAGATGTGTCAGTTAGATAATAACCAACAGGTTTACTGAGTGGGAAGAAACATGTAAACTAGTAACACACTGTTTGACGAGAGGATTTGATCGAGAGTCAGTATCGCCACTTTATACATGCCATTACCTGTAACAGTGGCATAAAGAAAGACAAGTGCATCACTAACAAGGAGATAAAGCAACATCAACAACATCCAATTTCGGTCATAGCTAAGTGCCGAGGTGATATCCAGCCACTTCAGCTGAAGTGTTACCTTGAATGAGAATGACTGCTGCAGTAGCAGCCCAGAAGATGTGCCTGTCTGCGTGTACAGAGTATCTGGCAGCTTGTCATGGGAGGYCCTCCATTGCCTCGGTGTCTGCTGCGTGTTTATCAGATCAAAAGCCTTGTTAAAGACTTATTCACACTCCACGGTCACTTTGTTACCAACCCAATTATGTCACAGCTCAATGTTTAGTCAATCAGAAGGAAGGAAAATAATACTGCCTGCGTTCTTGACTCCTCATATCAGGGTCTGGATTCATTTAATATCTTATCAGCCAGCAATATTCGTGTTCCAGAGTGGTGCAGTCGCTCAATCATTTACTCTTAATCTTTCCTCTGATATTAAGTGGTGTGAGCATATGGTTGCATTTACAATGACACATTTATCCGGGTGACAACGTAACTAATTGAAAATGTGCGGTGAGTAGGCTCCATCTTGGACTCGTTAGCATATTTAGAAACGCAGCGGAATGGATGATATGGATGTGTGATTTCATTAAATAAACCCCAGATCTGCTAAAGGAGAAGCGCTAAAGGAGAAAGTAAACATAGAAAGGGAATATGGTAAGATCATTTTAGCTTACGTGAGGTAATGGCTAAAGTTACTCATATGGTGAGTGGAGGCTGAATGTATTTTCCATCCCCCTCAGTATTCCATGATGAACAAGGCACAGTTTTCACTGATTTGGGAAAAAACATAAAGGGAAAAATATCCATTGATCCAAGATTCAGAGAAAGCTAATTTGTTTAACCCAGATGGCCAGATGATTAAACATTGGGTCTGTGGGCGCACCCCGGGCTGGACCAAATCATACTACATCGAGGTATTGTTCTTGGCCACTATGTGCTCAGCTCAGCGCTTGGCATACACAGCAGTAGAGACAGCTGCCTAGCCCCTATTAGAGGAAAATCCAGTTGTTTTTCTGACAGCTCTGTAAATGCTATCTAAATGATACATATTAAAATGATTCTGCTCACATTCTGGACTAGCTGTMCTTTCAGAATGGGCCTGAGTCCAATATACATTTTCAGATGCTTACAATGAAAAGGGGATTGCTAAGGTTATATAAAACAATTGTTTGTTATTGTCTTTTTGCCAAGTATATTTGAAATCAATGTCATGTTTTCTCATTATACACTGAGAGTACAAAACATTAAGAGCTCTTTCCATGACATAGACTGACCAGGTGAATCTAGATGAAAGCTATGATCCCTTATTGATGTTGATTGTTAAATCCACATAGATGAAGGGGAGGAGACAGGTTAAAGAAGGTTTTATAATACTAGCTTCATCTAAGCTAACATATGGAATTGTTTTAAGATGGTCATAGCATGGATCATTTAACTTCTCTGGGATATGTGGGACGGTAGCGTCCCACTTGGCCAAAAGCCAGAGAAAATGTAGCACGCCAAATTCAAATATATTACTATAAAAATCAATCTTTGATGAAATCACACATGAAAGACACCAAATTAAAGCTACACATGTTGTGAATCCAGCCAACATGTCTGATTTCAAAAAGGATTTACGGCGAAAGCACACCAAACGATTATGTTAGCTCAGTACATAGCCACAGAAAAACACAGCCATTTTCCCAGCAAAAGATAGTAGTCACAAAAAGCAGAAATAGAGATAAAATTAATCACTAACCTTTGATGATCTTCATCACATGACACTCATAGGACATCATGTTACACAATACATTTATGTTTTGTTCGATAATGTGCATATTTATATCCACAAATCTCGYTTTACATTGGCGCCATGTTCAGAAATGCCTCCAAAATATCCTAAGAAATTGCAGAGAGCCACGTCAAATAACAGAAATACTCATCATAAACTTTGATGAAAGATACATGTTTTACATATAATTAAAGATACACTTGTTCTTAATGCAATCGCTGTGTCAGATTTCAAAAAAACTTTACGTAAAAAGCACACCATGCAATAATCTGAGACGGCGCTCAAACGTAACAACATTTCTCCGCCATGTTGGAGTCAACAGAAATACGAAATTACATCATAAATATTCCCTTACCGTTGACCATCTTCATCAGAATGCACTCCCAGGAATCCTAGTTCGACAACAAATCGTTGTTTTGTTCGATAATGTCCATTACTTATGTCTAAGTAGCTACTTCTGCTAGCACGTTTAGTGCACATGTCCAAATGCTCGCGCAAATGCAGGCGAACTCGGACGAAAACTTCAAAAAGTTATATAACAGGTCGAATAAATTGGTCAAACTAAGTAGAGAATCAATCTTCAGGATGTTGTTATCATATATATCCAATAACGTTCCAACCGGAGCATTCCTTCATGTCTGTAGAAGTTATGGAACGCAAGGGGATATCATGAGGAAAGCGCATGACCAGGAACTGGCAATCTGCCAGACCACTGACTCATTCCCCTCCCATCCGGCCCCACAACACAGCATAAGCTTCATTCCACATTCTACAGACTGTTGACATATAGTGGAAGGCGTAGAAGGGGCAAACAGATCCATATCTTACAGGGAATTGAATCGGGGATGAGTTGAACATTAACCTGTCTCAGAATTCTCACTTCCTGTTTGGATTTTTTCTCAGGTTTTTGCCTGCCATATGAGTTCTGTTATACTCACAGACATCATTCAAACAGTTTTAGAAACTTCAGAGTGTTTTATATCCAATAATATGCATATATTAGCATGTGGGACAGAGTAGGAGGCAGTTCACTATGGGCATGCAATTCATCCAAAAGCTAAAATGCTGCCCCCTATCCATTAAAAGTTAAGCACCCTTGGCTTTCGGTAGCTTCAAAGATTACTATCAAATGTGACTATGTGTGGATTTACAATGAAAGATGACAATGAACCGTATTGTATTATTCAACAGCAGATGGAGGGGGATAACATATGCTGATTACACCTGCCAGATAAACCATAATCACAAAGGTGAATAATAACAGTGTTCAGTAACACTGAATATGAAAATGACTATAAACAGATAAAAACAAATATAAATTATGAGAAATACCAAATTAATAGATACATAGGGCAGTATTCAATCCGTATCACGGAAATTCAGCATTACAGCTTAATTGAAATTTAAACGCAATGTTCCAGCGTTAGAGGAGACTGCATTCGTGGCCAATTTCGTCTCAATAGGAAATGACCTTGAAGTGTTTTGCACACTATCTGTAATGTTTCAGCGATACAGATTGAACTGAGCCCATAGTCTTTAAGGTGTCTGATGGTCCCCATAGCTAGGAGGAAGGGTGGTAGCTAACACTGTACAATAATGTTAATTAATAAAGCCATTTATAAAATCTTCATTAAACTTGAGGATAACATAGGGTTCAAATGAGGAACATACTGTGCATTACCTTAATACTCACAGAGCTGATTTTCCTCATTTCCATTCAGATAACTACCTCTAGGTTCATCCAAGTTAGGATTAATTACCACACTTTCTTTGTTTTCCTCAGAACATTTTAAAGACTGCAGGAGAAAAGCTGATGGTACCAGGTAGATACATTATCTGGACTACACTATGACCACATTAAAGGGTCATTCTGCAGTTCAAATAATAACTGAGCGGTCAAGGCATTCATAAATTATATTCTTCAAGAATCAATAGATTTATATCATTAATTTAAACGTCCAAAAATGGAAGTAGGAATCACAGATTACCCCTTTTAACAATAAACTCAGAACCGGAGGGCTCTGAGGTACCAGAACACATTGAGAAAAAAAGTGACAAACACAACGTGGCTGCGCAGCAGACAGAGTAAACAGCCAAGTAGCCTACTATCTATGGTGGTGAAATGGACAGCACTCTCCAAGGTGCTGATTAATTCAAAGCATTTTAGACGTCACTGCAGTACAGTATGCCTACATACTTGAGTGTAGCTGCGGGGCTTAAACAAGTCAGAATTTCTTATAGCCCACTTTTCTAGACATCAGTGTACAGGAACAATTTAGACGTCACAGCAGAACACCCGCCATATGCATATCCACACATACTCAYCTGTGGGGCTTACCAAGACCTGAATTTCATATAATTTTTAAGACATCAATGTAGCATAAATATCACAATCTCAGAATATAACTTCAAATAAATAAATCTATGTAGGCTACAGCAGAACACATTTATGAGAATATATAAGGGGAAAGGGAGATACCTAGTCAGTTGTCCAACAATGTATTCAACTGAAATGTGTCTTCCGCATTTAACCCAACCCCTTTGAATCAAAAAGTTGCAGGGGGCTGCCTTAATCGACATCCACATCTTCTGGCGCACAGGGAACAGTGGGTTAACTGCCTTGCTCAGGGGCAGAACGACAGATTTGTACCTTGTCAGCTCAGGGATTCGATCAAGCAACCTTCAGGTTACCAGTCCAACGCTCTAACCAGGCCTCCTGCCTATGTGATAATATGAAGCACATATTCAGATTAACTTCACAGTACAGAACAAGTTTGTAAAGGAAAAACATCACATGTCAAGTCCATTTAACTCTTGACAGTCAATTTCTTGCTCAAAGCCATGAGCGGGCCTGTGGCTGTGATGTTGAGTCTCCTTCTAAGGTTGTTTGGAAGACTCTGGCTGTAGTGTCTATTTTGTTATTTTAAGTGTTAACTATAACCTGGGTGTCCTCCTTAGCTTTGTCTACAATGCAGTGCTGCTAGCTAAGGCATCGCCATCAGGATCAGTTTGCCCCTTACTCCTCTCCTCCAGCACTGACAGTTTTCTGACTAGTTCTGGGTTCGATTCACCAGGTTTCTCTGGATTTTTGTCTTCAAAATGTCATCAAACTCGATTACCTTTTCTTACCCATTTTTTATTTGGCTTTCCCACATTTCAATATCAGTAGGGAGACCACTAGCCTAGGCTAGGTGACATGATTACGTAGGGACCTCTTCACTAGCTGACCACCACTACCAAGACCTGTGTCAAGATCAGATACTTACCCCACTGGCCCTCCCCATAACCTCTAAGTACAAATAAGAGAGCAGGTCTGCAATCAGTCTGACAGGATAGGATGATTACACAGAAGGATGACCGCGCTTTTACATGATGGTCATACTGGGGAGCGGAAGAAATAACAAAGACGCAACTTGATTTAACGCTCTTCACTTTTATTAGAATGTCTACAGTGCGAACAGTGAAACAATTAATAAATCATGCCGCGAGAGGTACCGGATCCGGGTAAATAGGTGTCAGAACGAAGTCAAATCTGAGAGGATCCGGCTCAAAWTAAGCACTGCCTAACATAATGTAAATGTCAACTTTAGACTTTACAGTGAGGTTCAGTTTTATTTCACTGTGGTTTTGTGTTGATGAACTCTGTTTACCTGAGGTATGCTCCAGAAACCTATGCAGGCACAGAATCCTTATTAAAAACACCAGAGGATGTGAGTAGCAGGCTGAACATAGAAAGAGCATTATTAGTATTCTGCAGCAAGGGCTGTTCATGCATCAGCATTATACTGCATTGCTGTGCAGGGTGAGGATGCTGATAAATCTACTGTATGTATGACTATGAAAAAAATATATAGATGATGATACTACTTTGTAGGTATATACAAGCCTGCACCATCACTATAAAAGTATATGTGACTCGTTTCAGGAAACTAGGCGTATGTATCGTGTCAGTACTTCACAGGAGAGGCATTAGAACGTAAACATTTATTTTTAATCAAAATGCTTTTTTGGGGGCAGAAATGTCTTATGGAACTTTCATGTGCCTTAATAATAACAAACGTGTTTGTCATCTGTAAATACAAATATTTTTTTTAACCCTTTCATGCGTGAGTTCCAAATATCTCTAACGGTCGCCCCAGCGTGAGTTTTTTTATGCACGTGATATTAGAACGTTCTCTCCATTCCAGAATGTGTTTGTTATGTAACAGTACATTTCATCCGCGCTGCCCTCAAACAAAAGCACGCAGCCTGTTTTTATTTGTCAATTTTAAATTATTTCTAACAAGTTTTTTATTTTCTAATAACAGTTTGAAATGAGGTGTGTTCCGCCTCATTCATTCACATAAAAGTAGTCATTTTTACTTTTGCGGACCAATTAATTTTTTGGACATTTCTGACCCGGACAAAATTCCCCAAACACTTCTCAATTGTTTGTGCAGGACATTTACTCATCTGCCGTCCTGCATACACGTGTTCATATTATTCCACCTGTCGCCTGCATCGAAATCAAAGTTGTTTTCGTTACTCATTTCATAACATTTATGGTGTTATACTCAATGCTTAGGTAGCTAGCTACATTCTCCTATTAGCTCTGGAAAACAATGCTAATTGCGTCAGGGAAGTATTAGCATGTGTTGTATTTTGAAGCTACCCTGGCCTTATGACTCCCAAGTGGCACAGCGTCTCAGTGCTAGAGGCGTCACTCCAGACACCCATCTTCAAATCAAGACTGCGTTTCTATCAAAGTAAGTGCCTAATTACGTTATTGTGTCGTGTTATACCGTTTCTACTATAGCTCACTGTGTGAATGGAGCATAATATATTTGTATATATTCCTTATAACCGCGGACACGCGAGGTAACGTTACTCACCTTTTATGGTGTTATATTCAATCGTGCTTATGTAGCTAGTTACATTATTCTATTAGTTCTGTAAAACAATGCTAAATGCGTCAGAAGTATTGGCATGTTGTATTTTGACGCTACCCTGGAAAAATTAAAAAATATCTTATACCACTTGGTCGTTTTCTGAGTGCATTCCACAAAGCTGTTTATCATCCACTGCCCCCATTTTMAYGTAATAGTCAAGCACGCAGTCTGGTTTCATGTTTCTCTGTCTGGTTTGTTTCTCTCTCCCGTCAGGTGGTCCACCTTCCCTGTGGCCGACATGGTTGCTGTATGGACAGTGGAGAGGACATGGACGTCTCGTTTGTCATGCCACTTTACTGCCAGCTGTTAACATTTCTTATTTTGTATAACGGGTCATTTAGGATGGTAGTAGCGTTGATGAAATGCAGTCGTAGCAGCAGAACTAGAAAGCAGTCTTTACTGTCACCAGGAATGTATACATTTCACTAATTGTGGTTGTCCCCCACTCCTGGCTCTCTCTTATCCTGTAGCTCCAAGGCATAGCGATTGGTCTCTACTATGTCTCCCACCAGCTCCTCTGTCAGAAACAACTGAAGTGCTACTCTGTCTCAGTTGGAAATGGAAGGGGCGTTGCACTCCAGACTGGGACTCATCAAAGCAAACACCAGGCAGGAGGGTGGAAACAGCAGGCCAGGAGGGGTGAAATGACTGGTGGCCTTCCAGCTACCACAGAACTCTGTACTTCATCCACTGTTGGTATGCCTCCATCACCACCAGCATCTTCAAAGGGAACTGGGACTTTGTCAGTGGACAAGGGAAATTCAGATTCAGGGTTCTCAATGGCTACAAGGTTGGGGGCAGCTCCTCATGTCACTGTCAGAATCTGATTCCTGACTTTCAAGACTCATTGTCAGAATTTTAAAAACTCCAGAATTTCCACATTTGTTTGTTGTCTCCTTTTGAAAGACATTGCAATGCTTCAGCTCATCTCACTAGCTACATACATAAACAACAACACTGAATGGTTTAGAGTGAGAGGGTACGTGTTGACTGCCGGCACGCGCCACTTGTATCAATAAATCACTATCAGAAAATGTTTTGTGTGGCAATTATTTGTGTATTTACGGTTTTATTCACATGTTTTCAAATCTAGGTGACAAATCATGCATTCCGATTCTTGCACAGATTGTAATGGGCACATATTATGTGTGTAAAATACTTTTTTGAAGGTTGTACTGATTATGATGAGCTAAGCTAATTCCAGCTGTGTAGTCATGTTTGTTGACGTTCAATGCATTCTGGGTTCACGTAATCGTCTGTTTGACCAAAGATGTTATAACAAAATGAGGTGAGTAAGAGCACTCGTTTTTTGAGAACTTCCGGAAATGAATGGTGGGATGTGAACGATGGTAGACGACACACCCCTTCAACATGCATACTATAAACAGACCAAACTCATCTCGTCTTCTCTTATTATCTTCGGTTTCTGTGAGGAAAAAAAATGCATGGCTGCGCGCTGAAACTAATCGTCGGATTACTTTCGATTTCTAAAAAGTGCTTTACCTAATTATTTCGATCAATGGTGTGCTCAACCGTGATGTGATTGATTATACATAGTAATTGCTATTAGCTAATTCATATTGTAGTTTATGTCAGCCGAGAGTTAGAAAATATGACTGCTTGTGTTGGGTCAATCTTTCCTCAGCGCTAGGACAAATGTAGCCTACATTTTTCCGGTTAGGATGATTGTGTTATGCTATATATTCTTCTGTGAATATCTGAACATTGAATCCAAAAATAAACTGCTCACATTCTGGACATAACTTTGTAAGGACTGTGTTTGTGTAAATAGTTTCTGAAAAAAGTGTGGCCAGCTCAAACGCTGATTGTTGCGTCATTCGAAACTGGCCGTTCTAAACGAGCGTTCTAAATGAGTGTTCTAATCACACGGGTGTGATCGTACGCTTCAGGGACCACTGTAGAACGCTRCAGGGACCACTGTAGAACGATCACACCCGTGTGATGGTACGTGTGAAAGGGTATGAGCCTAGTTGGTGTAACCACTGAAAAAGGCAGGAACTTAACAGCTAGACATGATTGGCTAAGATAATGGATGGGCTGCATATGCCAAGAGATGAGTTCAGATTGGTCTGCCATATAGCTCACTTCTGTCTACAACGCATTCAGGAAGAATTCAGACCGCTTCACCTTTTCCACATTTTGTTACATTATTATTATTCTAAAATGGATTACATAAAGTTTGGCAAAAGGCACCTAAAGGATTCTCAGACCATGAGAAACAAGATTCTCTGGTCTGATTAAACCAAGATTGAACTCTTTGGCCTGAATGCCAGGTGTCACGTCTGGAGGAAACCTAGCACCATCTCTATGCTGAAGAATGGAAATGGGAACATTCTGTTGTGGGGATGTTTTTCAGCGGCAGGGACGAGGAGACTAGTCAGGATCGAGGGAAAGATGAACGGAGAAAATTACAGAGATCATTGATGAAAACCTGCTCCAGAGCACTCAGGTCCTCAGACTGGGGCAAATGTTCAACTTCCAGCAGGACAACGACCCTAAGTACACAGACAAGACAATGCAGGAGTGGCTTCGGGACAAGTCTCTGAATGTTCTTGAGTGGCCCAGCCAGAGCCCGGACTTGAACCCAATCAAACATTTCTGGAGAGAACTGAAAATAGCTGTGCAGCGACACTCCCCATCCAACTGACAGAGCTTGAGAGGATCTGCAGAGAAGAATGGGAGAAACTCCCCAAATACAAATGTGCCAAGCTTGTAGCGTCATACCAAAGAAGACTCGAGGCTGTAATCGCTGTCAAAGGTGCTTCAACAAAGTACTGAGTAAAGGGTCTGAATACTTTTGTGAAAAAATTGCAAACATAATTTTGTGTAGATTGATGAGGAAAAATACAGCCTTATTCTAAAATGGATTAAATTGTAACGTAACAAAATGTGGAAAAAGTAAAGGGGTCTGAATACTTTCTGAATGCACTGTATAACATGAGCTGCTAATCCTTTCTAACGCAGCTTTTTTGAAAGATAACTGTATCACGAAGAACTGCAAAAGTGTAGCTAATGCACTGCACTTTCTGGAGGACCGAGTTTTGAAATCAGTTGAATGTCCGTTGGAAGCAGAGTATGATAGCTAAGGAGATATAGAACATCTTGCCAATTGAAGTATGAGGAAGGAGTCGAAAAGAGAACAGAAGGATGTTGTATAAAACACCTGTCTCCGGATTACATCAACAAACTAAGGTCTACCATGGCATCTCTGACAGAGAGGGAGAAGCTTCCATCCATGTACAGTACCAGTCAAAAGTTTGGACACACCTACTCATTCAAGGGTTTTTCTTTATTTAAAAAAAATTCTACATTGTAGAATAATAGTGAAGACTTCAAAACTATGAAATAACACATGTAGAATCCAAAAAAGTGTTAAACAAATCCMAATGTATGTGTATTTTAGATTCTTCAAAGTAGCCACCTTTTTTCTTGGTGACAGCTTTGCACACTCTTGGCATTCTGTCAACCAGCTTCATGAGGTAGTCAACTGGAATGTAATTTCTTTCCTTCTTAATGCGTTTGAGCCAATCAATTGTGTTGTGACAAGGTAGGGGTGGTATACAAAAGATAGCCCTATTTGGTCAAAGACCAAGTCCATATTATGTCAAGAACAGCTCAAATAAGCAAAGAGAAATGACAGTCCATCATGACTTTAAGACATTAAGGTAAGTCAATGCGGAAAATGTCATGTCAGTGCAGTCGCAAAAACCACCAAGGGCTATGATGAAACTGGCTCTCATGAGGACCGCCACAGGAAAGGAAGACCCTCTGCTGCAGAGGATAAGTTAGAGTTACCAGCCCAAATCATGCTTCACAGAGTTCAAGTAACAGACACATCAACTGTTAATAGGAGACTGCATGAATCAGGCCTTCTTTATTTTTGTTATTTAACTAGTTTAGAACAAATTCTTATTTTACAATGACAGCCTACCCGGCCAAGCCCTAACCCAGACGACACTGGGCCAATTGCGCCCTGTCATGACGTTGCCTGCTTGGGTATTGCAAACCCCATCCCCCTCTCCCTGCCTCTCCCTTTCCTCCTTCAACCCATGCTATGATCACAGAGAGACGTCGTAAATTCCTGAGAATCTCCTCATGGCCAAACAGTATTAGGGAGAGGGTAAACTTTCAGGACAAAGGAATTTTCTTCCACCTCACAGAACTTGAGGTACGAACATATTTCATGTTCCTGCAAAAGTATAAAAGATCGGTGGAGAGTCCAGCTATTAACATGCCCGTTTGTCACCACGTGGGAAACTCATGTGAGACTGTGGGGCTACATTACCATACCGCTGTTTATATAATAACCTCAGATATGAGGTTTACATCTGTTTGTTGTATAAAATGAATGAGTGAGTATGATACTGTTTGTATAATTGTGTAATATGATTTTGGACTGTTTAATGAAGAAAAATACAAATCCCTTTTGTATTTGAACTAAATCCAAGGACCGCCCCTTAGCCCAGTACAGGTCAGACATCCAAGGACAGCCCCTTCCTGCTATCTGAATAAAAGCCATCTCTGAGAAATTATCATTAGACCATGTTTATCCTCCATGGGGAGAACGAAGGTTAAGTACCATTGCTGAATCTTTAACCATACCACYTGGTTAAACTCTTAGATGAATAAGAACAAGTCTTTGATATTGACTACTAGTCTGCAGCTAGGAATTCGGTATCATTGAACGCGAAGAAAGACAACCGCCGAAACATCCATTCTATAACGAATGTCACTCTGAACTATCCACAATAACCGAGACAGAAGGAACTCCAACCAAAACTAACTTCTCGCCAACGATTAAGACGACACACAATGAGCGTAAATATATATACACTGCTCAAAAAAATAAAGGGAACACTTAAACAACACAATGTAACTCCAAGTCAATCACACTTCTGTGATATCAAACTGTCCACTTAGGAAGCAACACTGATTGACAATAAATTTCACATGCTGTTGTGCAAATGGAATAGACAAAAGGTGGAAATTATAGGCAATTAGCAAGACACCCCCAAAAAAGAGCGATTCTGCAGGTGGTGACCACAGACCACTTCTCAGTTCCTATGCTTCCTGGCTGATGTTTTGGTCACTTTGAATGCTGGCGGTGCTCTCACTCTAGTGGTAGCATGAGACGGAGTCTACACCCACACAAGTGGCTCAGGTAGTGCAGTTCATCCAGGATGGCACATCAATGCGAGCTGTGGCAAAAAGGTTTGCTGTGTCTGTCAGCGTAGTGTCCAGAGCATGGAGGCGCTACCAGGAGACAGGCTACATCAGGAGACGTGGAGGAGGCCATAGGAGGGCAACAACCCAGCAGCAGGACCGCTACCTCCGCCTTTGTGCAAGGAGGTGCACTGCCAGAGCCCTGCAAAATGACCTCCAGCAGGCCACAAATGTGCATGTGTCAGCATATGGTCTCACAAGGGGTCTGATGATCTCATCTCGGTACCTAATGGCAGTCAGGCTACCTCTGGCGAGCACATGGAGGGCTGTGCGGCCCCACAAAGAAATGCCACCCCACACCATGACTGACCCATCGCCAAACCGGTCATGCTGGAGATGTTGCAGGCAGCAGAACATTCTCCACGGCGTCTCCAGACTCTGTCACGTCTGTCACATGTGCTCATGTGCTCAGTTGAACTGCTTTCATCTGTGAAGAGCACAGGGCGCCAGTGGCGAATTGCCAATCTTGGTGTTCTCTGCAAATGCCAAACGTCCTGCACGGTGTTGGGCTGTAAGCACAACCCCCACCTGTGGACGTCGGGCCCTCATACCACCCTCATGGAGTCTGTTTCTGACCGTTTGAGCAGAACACATGCACATTTGTGGCCTGCTGGAGGTCTTTGCAGGGCGCTGGCAGTGCACCTCCTTGCACAAAGGCGGAGGCGGTCCTGCTGCTGGGTTGTTGCCTCCTACGGCTCCTCCACGTCTCCTGATGTACTGGCCTGTCTCCGGTAGCGCCTCCATGCTCTGGACACTACGCTGACAGACACAGCAAACCTTTTTGCCACAGCTCGCATTGATGTGCCATCCTGGATGAACTGCACTACCTGAGCCACTTGTGTGGGTTGTAGACTCTGTCTCATGCTACCACTAGAGTGAGAGCACCGCCAGCATTCAAAAGTGACCAAAACATCAGCCAGGAAGCATAGGAACTGAGAAGTGGTCTGTGGTCACCACCTGACAGAATCACTCCTTTTTTGGGGGTGTCTTGCTAATTGCCTATAATTTCCACCTTTTGTCTATTCCATTTGCACAACAGCACGTGAAATGTATTGTCAATCAGTGTTGCTTCCTAAGTGGACAGTTTGATTTCACAGAAGTGTGATTGACTTGGAGTTACATTGTGTTGTTTAAGTGTTCCCTTTATTTTTTTGAGCAGTGTATATTGATTGCAATTGTTCCCGAATGAGTGAGCGTTCATGTGTAAAGGATTAGCATGTCAATTGTTATAATTATGAACTCTATAGTGACTTCTTGGTCGAACGCCAATTTTTCCTTTGTCTAACAAGCCGCCATGCCGGTTCAGCCCACTAGGGCATATTTCTCCCATCATTTCATGTAACTATTTTTAAGTTTGTTTGTTTATGCATTTCTGTGAATTAATTAGTTAGTAATAAATAAATGATTTAAGACAATTGATGTATGGATGACTCAGTGAAGACTGGGTTCGTGCAGATAACCAACAATTTACGACGTTTGGAATGAGACTAACGTGAGGTAAAAATAAATAAATCATTAATCAGAAGACTATTGATCAGATATGAAAATATCTGAAAGGTTATATTGGGAAATTATAACTTTGTAATCTGACTACTTTCCCTGGTGCCCTCGAATTCATAGTTAATTAGTTACGTTACAACTCAGTTGATCGCGTAATCCCTAATTACAGGAATCTTTGATAAAAACTATAAGTCTTCAATTTAATGATAGCAAAGACACGACAGCSCTATGGGACTCGCAATCACAGACAGATGTGATGCAGCCTGGTTTCGAACCAGGGACTGCAGTGACAACTCTTGCACTGAGATGCAGTGCCTTAGACTGCTGCGCCACTCAGGAGCCCATGTATAAATTTCTGCAAAGAAACCACTACTAAAGGACACCAGTAATAAGAAGAGACTTGCTTGGGTCAAGAAACACAAGCAATGGACATTAGACATTCCATAAATTAACAAGGCACACCTGCTAATTTAAATGCATTTCAGGTGACTACCTCATGAAGCTAGTTGAGAGAATGCCAAGAGTGTGCAAAGCTGTCATCAAGGCAAAGGGTGGCTACTTTGAAGAATCTCAAATCTCAAATATATTTTGATTTGGTTAACACTTTTTTGGTTTCTACATGATTCCATATATGTTATTTCATGGTTTTGATGTCTTCAATATTATTTTACAATGTAGAGAATAGTTCAAATAAAGAAAAACACTTGAATGAGTAGGTGTGTACAAACCTTTGACTGGTACTGTATATTAAATACATTTTTAAATGGATYGGTTTATTGGTTGTCTAAATACACCAGTTATGTTATTTTGGACCACCAGGCTGCTGATGTCATTCAGCCTGTGTTTTTTGTGTTGATGCTTTTTCATAACGACACTGACAATAGAATGTTCAATGCGACAACTGTCTACAGACATGTCGATAGACGTAGCTGTCACGACTTCCGCCGAAGTCAGTTCCTCTCCTTGTTCGGGCGGCGTTCGGCGGTCGACGTCACCGGTCTTCTAGCCATCGCCGATCCACCTTTAAATTTCCATTTGTTTTGTCTTGTTTTCCCACACACCTGGTTTACATTCCCTCATTATTTGACGTGTATATAACCTTCTGTTCCCCCCATGTCTGTGTGTGGAATTGTTTGTTGTTACGTGTATGTGCACGTCAGACTGGTTTGCGCCGGGTTATGTGAACCCGTATTTGTTTAGTGTTCTGTGTGTTTGTTCGCCGTATTAAAGGGCTCCGTTTGCTACCCAAATTCTGCTCTCCTGCGCCTGACTTCCCTGCAGCCAGTTACGCATACCTTACAGTAGCATAAGCCAGCCTTTAGTCTCAAAATATTTGGTTGTTTAATACACTACCGTACTCACTCTGCTTAGCACATGGCCTCAAATGTAAATCCTTAAAGATATGGGTGGGGCTAAGGCTTAGGAGGGTGTGAACCATGCTGAATGGGTGTAGACAAAGAACTCTCCAGTTGGTGTACCAAAACATTTAATGGTCATTTTCTCAAAAGTGGGTTTACAAGTTTATCAACTTTCAAAGCAGAATTTCTTTCCCATTGTTCATCAACATTAGTGTATGATATACAATTTTCTAGTTCTGAGTCTCTACTTTTATCCAATGTAATACACATAATTTCAAATTCTGCTACATAAGACCGATTTGAGCCAGTCGGTCAGACTTATGAACTTTATGAACAGTCACAAAATGTTTCTCTCCTGACATTGGAGTCTAAAGTCTGTCAGACCCATTAAAAGTGAACAGGCCTCTGTATTAAATACGTACATTATTACAGGACTGGAGTATTGTACTGTGTGTTGGATAATTAGCTGGGTGAGGAAGTGACAGGCTGGTCTAAACTCGTGGTTGGACCTGTAAAGCCCTGGTGCACCTGTCTGTGGTGCTTTAATTAAACACAGAGAACAGACCCTGGTAGAGAGACTTCAGGACCAACAGCAGTCACCACCATCTGCATCTCCATCATTAGCTTTTTAGAAATGATGGAAACATCTTATTTATTAAGGAATTATGATGTGAATGAAATGCAATGTTGACTTCTGGAAACAAAGTTCTGGAAATAAGGCATGGTTCAATCTTGATGAAATGACATGAAGAAATAACTCTGTTTCTGTGTATTCTTGATTCTAAAACGTTAAACCATATGCAGCTGTCTGTCTGCAGCCCTACAGTGAAACAGCCTCTGCTGAGAGACAYTGAGGGACAGCGAAAGAGAGAGAGAAAGAGAAGYAAGTAATAGGAGACAGAGAGAAGGGAGAGGGAACAAAGGAGAGAGAGACAGGCGTCAGCAAAGAGATGTCGATGTTAGAGCAGGGAGCCTAACAACATCTGTCTCAATGAGCTTACTGCTTCACCTATATTCCGGAATTCTCCCTCTGCATCGGCTTTAATAAGGACTCTATTGTAATAAACCTAACACAATGGTAAATTAGAAATCTTTTAGCTATTTTCACAACTAGAATTATGGGTGCAATCAGTGGTGGAAAAAGTACTCAAATCTCATACTTGAGTAAAAGTAAAGATACCTTCATAGAAAATGACTCAAGTAAAAGTGAAAGTCACCCAGTAAAATACTAATTGAGTAAAAGTCTAAAAGTATTTGGTTTTAAATATACTTAAGAATCAAAAGTAAAAGTATGAATTATTTAAAATTCCTTATATTAAGCAAACCAGACGGCACAATTTTCTTGTTTTTTAAATTTTTGGATAGCCAGGGTCACACACCAACACTCAGAAAAACAAAGCATTTGTGTTTAGTGTGCGAATTTGACCATTTTCTGTCCTGCTAAGCATTCAAAATGTAATGTGTACTTTTGGGAAAATGTATGGAGTACAAAGTACATCATTTTCTTTCAGAATGTAGTGAAGTAAAATTAAATGTTGTCGTAGTAAAGTAAAGTACAGATACCCCGAAAAACGACTTAAGTAAAAATACTTTAAAATACTACTTAAGTACTTTAAATACTACTTAAGTACTGGGCGCAATAGRTGCCGGTGGGACGAAAGGGCTTGGTTTAGATGAATAAAAAATTTGAAGGTGTGTCGAGGTTGATCCCTCACTGGCCAATCAGAACATACTCCATGGATAAATATGTGGTTGCTTCCAGATGTTACAGCCTTATTCTAAAATTCATTAAATAGTTTTTTTTCTCTCTCATCAATCTACACACAATACCCCAATAATGACAAAGCAAAAACAGGTCGAGAATTTTTTATAATTTATATAAATAAAAAACTGAAATATCACATTTACATAAGTATTCAGACACTTTACTCAATACTTTGTTGCAGCACCTTTGGCAACAATTACTGCATTGAGGAAGCGATTACAGCATTGAGTCTTCTTGGGTATGATGCCCTGGCTGGGCCACTCAAGGACATTCCGAGACTTGTCCCAAAGCCACTCCTGCATTGTCTTGGCTGCGTGCTTAGTGTCATTGTCTCCCAGCCTCTGACGCTGAAGAACATCACCACAGCATGATGCTGCCACCACCATGCTTCACCATAGGGATGGTGACAGGTTTCCTCCAGACATGACGCTTGGTATTCAGGCCAATCTTGTTTTCATCAGACCAGAGAATCTTGTTTCTCATGGTCTGAGAGTCTTTAAGTGGCTTTTTGGAAACAGGATGCACCTGAGCTCATTTTCGATTCTCATGGATTTTTTTTWATTTGCAATAATTTCTAAAAACCTGTTATAACTTCGTCATTATGGGGTATTGTGTGTAGATTGATGAAGAAAAACATGAATTTGATCAATTTTAGAATAAGGCTGTAACGTAACAAAATGTGGGGGTCTGAATACTTTCCGAAGGCATTGTATATATTGTGTTGTCATCACAGGAGGCTGTTGAGGGGAGGATGGCATATTGGCGCACGTTTTTAAGGACACACCTCAAATATTGCCACCCCTCCCATCTCGTCGCAAGCCAGATGATGTTAAACAGGTCAATTGCAGAACCTGGCGTAATGGCTGGAAAATGCCATTGCGCCGTTTTTTTATGTGACGAAATTGCAAACTAACATGTGCTTGACACTTGCGCCTCCTTAGCACCAGCCAAGAATAAATCCCTAAAAGTCAGCAGTGACATCAAAGCTGTCGGAGGCAGGCATTTCTAGCCGTCCTCAGATGCAGACTGGAATAAAGTTGGACAGAAAACCTGACTCAAATGACAGAAACAAGGAACAATGGCTTTATATGTGCTGCCAAGCAGAGAGGACTTTGAAAGGAAATCAGGGCTGGCTGTCAAGAAAGGTTTTTATTTCCCTTTTGAAAGGACTGACAGAATTTAGCTGACGACTGAATGGTATGGGTCTTTAGAAATATTAGGTAAAAATATGCATGGTTTGTCCGTCTGTTCTGTATCATACAGCACTACGTATACATGTTTGGATTTTGGTATTTATTAGGATCCCCATTAGCCACTGAAAAAGCATCAGCTACTCTTCCTGGGGTCCACATGAAACATGACATTATATATAGTACAGAACATTATTAGTCAAGGACTGAAATACATACATTTAAAACCTCACACATAGTCTAAATATCAGTTCAAACACACAATATAGTAATGTGCAAAGAACAATACAAGATATATAAAATGTCTATGTCTCTTCACAGTCCCATTTGTGGTGTTCTTTTATCTGTTTTTTGAAACTGGTTTTATTGCTGGCTTGAGTTACCTGGGGTGGCAGAGAGTTCCATTTAGTCATGGCTCTATTTAACACAGTGCGTTTCCCAGCTTCTGTTCTGGACCTGAGGACTGTGAAGAAACCGAGATGAGATCCTCAGAGCCGTTGTGAGACCATATGGTGACACATGCACATTTGTGGCCTGCTGGAGGTCATTTTGCAGGGCTCTGGCAGTGCTCCTCCTGCTCAAAGGCGGAGGTAGCGGTCCTGCTGCTGGGTTGTTGCCCTCCTACGGCCTCCTCCACGTCTCCTGATGTACTGGCCTGTCTCCTGGTAGCGCCTCCATGCTCTGGACACTACACTGACAGACACAGCAAACCTTCTTGCCACAGCTCGCATTGATGTGCCATCCTGGATGAGCTGCACTACCTGAGCCACTTGTGTTGGTTGTAGACTCCGTCTCATGCTACCACTAGAGCTACCACCACTAGAGTGAGAGCACCACCAGCATTCAAAAGTGACCAAAACATCAGCCAGGAAGCATAGGAACTGAGAAGTGGTCTGTGGTCACCACCTGCAGAATCACTCCTTTATTGGGGGTGTCTTGCTAATTGCCTATAATTTCCACCTTTTGTCTATTCCATTTGCACAACAGCATGTGACATTTATTGTTAATCAGTGTTGCTTCCTAAGTGGACAGTTTGATTTCACAGAAGTGTGATTGACTTGGAGTTACATTGTGTTGTTTAAGTGTTCCCTTTATTTTTTTGAGCAGTGTATAATAGCCATATCTAGAAAAACCAAAGTTACAAAGACTGGACCTAAAATTGTGTATAAACGATCATACAAGAGGTTATGCGATGATTCCAATGTCGAAGATTCGAAAAATATTTGTTGGTCTGATGTGTGTAATGAGGAACATCCTGACGCTGCACTTGAAGCATTTACAGTGCATTCGGGAAAGTATTCAGACCCCTTGACATTTTCAACATTTTGTTACATTACTGCCTTATTCTACGATTGATTTAAAAAAATTCTCAATAGCCCATAAAAAAAATGTTTTTTAGAATATTTTTGCATATGTATTAGAAACAAAAAACTGAAATAAAAAATGTACATAAGTATTCAGACCCTTTACTCAGTACTACGTTGAAGCAGTGATTACAGCCTCGAGTCTTCTTGGGTATGACGCTACAAGCTTGGCATATCTGTATTTGGGGAGTTTCTCCCATTCTTCTCTGCAGATCCTCTCAAGCGCTGTCAGGTTGGATGGGGAGCGTGGCTTCACAGCTWTTTTCAGTTCTCTCCAGAGATTTTCGATTGGGTTCAAGTCTCAGCTCTGGCTGGGCCACTCAAGGACATTGGGAGACTTTTCACGAAGCCACTCCTGTGTTGTCTTGACTGTGTGCTTAGGGTCGTTGTCTTGTTGGAATGTTTTCATCAAGTATCTCTCTGTACTTTGTTGCATTTATCTTTCCCTTGATCCTGACTAGTCTCCCAGTCTCTGCCGCTGAAAAACATCCCCACAGCATGATGCAGCAACCACCATGCTTCCCCGTAGAGATGGTGCCAGGTTTACACCAGACGTGACGCTGGAAATTCAGGAAAAATTCAATCTTGGTTTGATCAGACCAGAGAATTTTGTTTCTCACGGCCTGAGTCCTAGGTGCTTTTTTGGAAAACTCAAAGCGGACTGTCATGTGACTTTTTACTGAGGAGTGGCCACTTTACCATAATGGCCTGATTGGTGGAGTGGTGCAGAAATGGTTGTCCTTCTGGAATGTTCTCCCATCTCCACAGAGGAACTCTGGAGCTCTGTCAGAGTGACCATCGGGTTCTTGGTCACCTCCCTGACCAAGGCCCTTCTCAACCCGACTGCTCAGTTTGTACGGACGGCCAGCTCTAGAAAGAGACTTGGTGTTTCCAACCTTCTTCCATTTAAGAATGGAAGAAGAATGAGGTCTTGGGGACCTTTAATGCTGCAGACATTTTTTGGTGCCCTTCACCAGATCGTTGCCTCAACACAATCCTGTCTCGGAGCTCAACTGTGGGACCTTATATAGACAGTTGTTTTCCTTTCCAAATCATGTCCAATCAATTGAATTTATCTGTGGTATGACTTAAAGATTGCTGAACCCATCCAAGTTGAAGGAGCTGGAGCAGTTTTGCCTTGAAGAATGGGCAAAAATCCCAGTGGTTAGATGTGCCAAGCTTATATAGACATACCCCAAGAGACTTGCAGCTGTAATTGACTTATTGACTTTGGGGGGTGAATAGTTATGCACGCTCAAGTTTTCAGTTTTTTTGTCTTATTTCTTGTTTGTTTCACAATAAAACATATTTTGCATCTTCAAAGTGGTAGGCATGTTGTGTAAATCAAATGATACAAACCCCCCKAAAAAATATATATTTTAATTCCAGGATGTAAGACAACAAAGTAGGGAAAATGCCAAGGTGGGTGAATACTTTCGCAAGCCACTGTTGATGATAAACTGTATGACTGAGAGGGAAGAGGCAAAGGGAATCTAAAATACTGTGTCTTACAACACAGCAGACTAGCAAACGTACAGTAAATTGAGAAATCACGGAACTAAACTAACCAAAAAGAAGAAACTATATTATGGAAAAATGTTATCTGATATTTAATTATTTATTTAACTAGGCAAGTCAGTTAAGAAGAAATTCTTATTTTCAATGACAGCCTAGGAACAGTTGGTTAACTGCCTTTTTCAGGGGCAGAAGTTCAGATTTTTACATTGTCAGCTCGGGGATTCGATCTTGCAACCTTTCGTTTACTAGTCCAAAGCTCTAAACACTAGGCTACCTGCCACCCCATATAAAGAATGATAGTAAAAAGGTCTGGAGTACTTTAAATTAAATTCTAGGCAAAAAAAGCACACTCGGCATATGCTTTGTTGGTAACAAAACCCTTTGATATCACCAACCACTTTATAAAAACAGTTTGTCGACAAGATTAGCAATCTTAGGCATGATATGCAAACAACAAATGCTGAGCCTTCATATTCATGCACAATGAACCAAATAATGAAAGACAAGCACCGTAGTTTTGAGTTCCACAAAGTGCATGTGGAAGAGGTGAAAGCATTGTTGCTATCTAGAAATAAGGACAAACCACCTGATACTGACAACCTGGATGGTAAATTGCTGAGTTTGGTAGTGGAGTACATTGTGACTCCTGTTTGCCACATCATTCAATTTAAGCCTYGAAGATGGTGTGGGCCTTCAGACATGAAGGGAGGCAAAGGTCATTCCACTTCCCAAGAATAGCAAAGCACCCTTTTATGGTTCAAACTGCCATCCAATCAGCCTGTTACAAGTGCTTAGCAAACTTTTGGAAAAATTGTATTTGATCAAATACAAAGTTATTTTACAGAAAACAAATTAACAACAGACTTTCAGCATGCTTATAGGGAAGGGAACGCAACATGCTCGGCATTGACAAAAATGACGGAAGATTGGCTGAAAGTAGTTGATAGTAAGAAGGTTGTGGGAGATGTTTTTTTTTTTACTTCAGTGCAGTTTTTGATGTCTTTGATCATAACCTAGTGCTGAAAAAACGTAGGTGTTATGGATTTGCATCCATTCTGTTTTTACTAATGACTTTCCACTGACCTTGAATACACCCTGTGTGTCTACGTACGCAGACAACTCAACAGTATACACGTCAGTTGCAACAGTAAAATAAATAACTGACACACCTTAACATAGAGCTCCAGTCAGTTTTAGAATGGGTAAGTAGCAATAGGCTGGTGCTAAATACCTCAAAAACCAAAAACATACATTTTGGCACAAATCACTCACTCAACACTAAATGTAATTTACATCTATTATCTAATCATGTGGCGATTGAGCAAGTTGAGGAGACTAAATTGTGGTTGTAACCCTAGATAGAAAGCTGTCATGGTCAAAACGTATAGACTCAATTGTTGCTAAAATGAAAAACGTCAGTCCATGATAGGGCATTGCTCTGCCTTCTTGATATCTCAGTCGACCAGACAGCTCCTACAGGCCCTAGTTTTGTCGCACTTGGGCTACTGCCCAGCTGTGTGGTCATGGCGGCAAAAAGGAACATAGGTAAATTGCAMTTGGTCCAGAACAAAGCAGCACGTATCGCACTTAGATGTACACGGAGGGCAAGTGTCAGTAACATGCATGTCAATCTCTCCTGGCTCAAAGTTGAGGAGAGATTGACTGCAACACTATTGATATTTATGCAAGGTATTAATGTGTTGAAGGTACGGAACTCTCTGTTCAAGCAGTTGTCACACAGTTTGGACACCAGTCTCAACGTCAACAGTGAAGTGGTGACTCCGGGATGCTGGCCTTCTATCCAGTGCCTGTGTTCTTTTGCCCATCTTAATATTTTATTTTTATTGGCCAGTCTGAGACATGCCTTTTTCTTTGCAACTCTGCCTAGAAGCTCAGCATCCCGGAGTAGCCTCTTCACTGTTGACGTTGAGACTGGTGTTTTGCGGGTACTATTTATTGAAGCTGCCAGTTGAGGACTTGTGAGGCATCTGTTTCTCAAACTAGACACTGTAATGTACTTGTCCTCTTGCTCAGTTGTGCACTTCAATCTTCAATCAGAACAACAGTTTTCAACTGTGCTAACCTAATTTAAAAAGGGTTTTCTAATGATCATTAGCCTTTTAAAATGATAACCTTGGATTAGCTAAGACAACGTGCAATTGGAACACAGGAGTGATGGTTGTTGATAATGGGCCTCTGTACGCCTATGTAAATATTCCATAAAAAAATCTGTCGTTTCCAGCTACAATAGTCATTTACAACATTAACAATGTCTACACTGTATTTCTGATCAATTTTACGTAATTTTAATGGACTAAAAATGTGCTTTTCTTTTAAAAACAAGGACATTTCTAAGTGACCCAAAACTTTTGAACGGTAGTGTATATTGTATTATAATTTTCACTATTTTATGTATTAGACCTAGATTTTGTGTATGTACTAATACACTACATGACCAAAAGTATGTGGACACCTGCTCGTCGAACATCTCATTCCAAAATCATGGGCATCAATATGGAGTCCGTCCTCCCTTTGCTGCTATAACAGCCTCCACTTCTTGATTCCATTCAGCCACAAGAGCATTAGTGAGGTCGGGCACTGATGTTGAACGATTAGGCCTGGGTTGCAGTTGGCATTCCAATTCATCCCAAAGGTGTTCAATGACGTTGAGGTCAGAGCTCTGTGCAGGCCAGTCAAGTTCTTCCACACCAATCTCAACAAACCATTTCTGTATGGACCTCGCTTTGTGCACAGGGGCATTGTCATGCTGAAACAGGAAAGGGCTTTCCCCAAACTGTTGCCACAAAGTCAGAACCACAGAATCGTCAAGAATGCCATTGTATGCTGTAGCGTTAAGATGTCCCTTCACTGGAACTAAGGGGCCTAGCCAGAACCATGAAAAACAGCACCAGACCATTATTCCTCCTACACCAAACTTTACAGTTGACACGATTAATTGCGGCAGGTAACGTTCTCTTGGCATCCACCAAACCCAGATTCGTCCGTCGGACTGCCAGATGGTGAAGCGTTATTCATCACTCCAGAGAACACGGTCCCACTGCTCCAGAATCCAATGYCAGCAAGCTTTACACTACTCCAGCCGACGCTTGGCATTGCGCACGGTGATTTTAGGCTTATGTGTGGCTGCTGGGGCGTGGAAACCCATTTCATGAAGCTCCCGACGAACAGTTAATGTGCTGACGTTGCTTCCACAGGCAGTTTGGAAAATCGGTAGTGAGTGTTGCAACCGAGGGCAGACCATTTGTAAGCGCTACTCCCTTCAGCACTTGGCAGTTCCGTTCTGTGAGCTTGTGTGACCTACCATTTTGCGGCTGAGCCATTGTTTCTCCTAGATTTTCCACTTCACAATAATAGCACTTACAGTTGACCGGGGCAGCTCTAGTAGGACAATTTGACAAACTGACTTGTTGGAAAGGTGGCATTCTATGACAGTGCCACGTTGAAAGTCATTGATCTCTTCAGTAAGGCCATTCTACTGCCATTGTTTGTTTATGGAGATTGCATAGCTGTGTGTTAGAGTTGATACACCTGTCAGCAACGGGTTTGACTGAACTAAATGAATCCACTCATTTGAAAGGGTGTCCACATACTTTTGTATATATCTTGTATGTAGGCTATGTGTATGTAGGCTAATGGGGTTCCTAATAAATACCACCTCCGCAGATATATCCTGCACTTCAAAACCATAGCACCACATTAGGCCCAAATTACTGCCCATATGGTGGAGCACTCTCTACACACATTTCATAAACCTGAGGATAATTGGACCACCTTCCCAATATGCTGCTATTGAGAAACACATGTTGAAATTAAACTGCCCTCATTTGCACTCCATTTTGTAGCACAAATTAGGCCCTGCAGTATATTTGTGGTGTTTTTTTTTTAACCTCTACTTCATCACCCTCCCGGATCCGGGATCCTCCTCATCAAAAAAGCTGACTAGCATAGCCTAGCCTAACGGGACAGGGATATCATATAATATAATTTTGATGAAATCACAAGTCCAATACAGCAAATGAAAGATAAACATCTTGTGAATGCAGCCATCATTTCCGATTTTTAAAATGTTTTACAGCGAAAACAAAATATGTATTTCTATTAGCTTACCACAATAGCCAAACACACAAACGCATTTATTCACCGCAAAGGTAGCTTTCGCAAAAACCAGCAAAAGATATAAAATGAATCACTAACCTTTGGACAACTTCATCAGATGACAGTCTTATAACATCATGTTATACAATACATTTATGTTTTGTTCGAAAATTTGCATATTTATAGCTACAAATCCTGGTTATACATTGTGAATACGTAGCAACGATTCACCAGAATCTCCTGAGATATTTTGGACACTCACCTAATCTGACCAAAGAACTCATCATAAACTTTACATAAAAATACTTGTTGTATGGCAAATGAAAGATACACTGGTTCTTAATGCAACCGCTGTGTTAGATWWAAAAAAAATAACTTTACCACAACATACAGCTTGGGTTATTGTGAGACAGTGCGCACCAACACGGCGGAGAATAGACATCAACATATTACACAGAAATACGAAATAACATCATAAATGTTGTCTTACTTTTGCTGAGCTTCCATCAGAATGTTGTACAAGGAGTCCTAATTCCAGAATAAATCGTTGTTTGGTTTTAGAATGTCCATTTCTTCTGTCGAATTCACGCCACAATGCTAGCCAAGGTTGCTAACATTCCCATCCTCTCTTGGCGCAAAGAACGGAAAACTCCAAAAGTCCCAATAAACGTTGAATAAACTGATAAAACTCGGTTGAAAAAAACTACTTTATGATGTTATTATCATATGTATCAAATAAAATTAGAGCCGGAGATATTCGCCGTGTATACCGAACGCTTTTCAGAAGAAAATGTCGAGGTCCCTCGCGCGCCGTCGAAGACAAAGAAATACCGGACCTGTAACTCCAAAAGCTCTTGTTCGGCCTCAGATCAAGCTAGACACCCCATTCCACCTTCCACTGCCTGTTGACATCTAGTGGAAGGCGTATGAAGTACATGCATATCGATAAATAAAAGCCAGTTGAATAGGCATGCCCTTTAACAGAGCCTGTTTTCAGATTTTTCACTTCCTGTATGGAAGTTTGCTGCCAAATGAGTTCTGTTTTACTCACATATATAATTCAAACAGTTTTAGAAACTTGAGTGTTTTCTATCCAATAGTAATAATAATATGCATATTGTATGATCTAGAACAGAGTACGAGGCCGTTTCATTTGGGCACGATTTTTTCCAAAGTGAAAACAGCGCCCCCGTATTGACAAGAAGTTTTAAGGTATGCATGCTAAGTAGTTTTGATACATTGAGCACTTTCAATCACTTTCTGTTGTGAAAATCACAATAGAAATCAATTTCTTGAGTGTGACCTGCTCTGCCCTCATTTTAGTGGATCAGGGCGAGGCCTCAACATGTCCATTTTGATGCCCGTCATCGTGATTAGCCTGTGCTGGGGACAGATAGACAGAAATCACCGGCTCAATGTTCTGCAGCCAGGGACAAATATGAGCTTTTGGAAGGAGGGCCATTGTTGCTGCTCAATTCCACGGCGGGCTAGTGGAGAGGTCATACAGGCTCACCTGTATTCCTTTCTTACAAAGACATTTTTACGCCAACTTTACCATACCGCCAACTTTTCTTTATATCTGAAAGGTATTGCCGGTATCAAAGCCCAAACTTTTATTTCCGTCTAACAATCCAGTAATCATTTCGAATAACTTCTGCATACGGCTTAGTATGAAAATAGCCGTAATGGTAAGGCAGCATTGGCACACACTGTGCTCTCAAACTCTTTTAATGAGCATGGCCTTATTTCTATTAAAGCATATTGGATTCATGACAACAACAACAAAGGACTTAAGAAACACATTTTCAAAATAAAATAAACTTCTTGGCAGGTCAAAAACACATTTGAATAAATGTGTGTTTTGATACTCTTATGTAGTTGTCATAACCAGCAATAAAATAATGCCATATAAACTACATGAGAGTGCTCCACCATATATGGGCAGTAAATTGGATCTAATGTGGTGCTATGGTTTTGAAGTGCAGGATATATCTGTGGTGGTGGTATTTGGTATTTATTAGGATCCCAATATGCCCACATTGCTTGTGGACTCTCCCACATGCCTTTTGACGAACACCAAACTTGTTTGCTTATTTTTTTCTTGAAGCAATGGCTTTTTTTCTGGCCACTCTTTCGTAAAACCCAGCTCTGTGGASTGTATGGCTTAAAGTGGTTCTATGGACAGATACTCCATTCTCCGCTGTGGAGCCTTGCAGCTCCTTCAGGGTTATCTATCTTTGATCTCTGTGTTGCCTCTCTGATTAATGCCCTCCTTGCCTGGTCCGTGAGTTTTGGTGGGCGGCCCTCTCTTGGCAGGTTTGTTGTGGTTCCATATTCTTTCCTTTTTTAAATAATGGATTTAATAATGGTGCTCTGTGGGATGTTCAAAGTTTTGGATATTTTTTTATAACCCAACCCTGATCTGTACTTCTCCACAACTTTGTCCCTGACCTGTTTGGAGAGCTCCTTGGTCTTCATGGTGCTGTTTGCTTGGTGATGTCATTCGCTTAGTGGAATTGCAGACTCTGGGGCCATTCAGAACAGGTGTATACTGAGATCATGTGACAGATCATGTGACACTTAAATAAAGTCCACCTGTGTGCAATCTAACTAATTATGTGACTTCTGAAGGTATTTGGTTTCACCAGATCCTATTTAGGGGCTTCATAGCAAAAGGGGTAAATACATATGCACGCACCACTTTTCCATTTTTTAATTTTTTTTAAAACAAGTTATTTTTTTCATTTCACTTCACCAATTTGGACTATATTGTGTATGTCCATTACATGAAATCCAAATAAAAACAAATTTAAATACAGGTTGTAATGCAACAAAATAGGAAAAACACCAAGGGGGATGAATACTTTTGCAAGGCACTGTAGGAGCACTTTAAGCCATACACTCCACAGAGCTGAGCTTTACGGAAGAGTGGCCAGAAAAAAAGCCATTGCTTAATAAAGAAAAAAATATGCAAACACGTTTGGTGTTKGCCAAAAGGCATGTGGGAGACTCCCCAAGCATATGGAAAAAGGTTACTCTGGTCAGATGAGACTAAAATTMAGCTTTTTGGCCATCAAGGAAAACGCTATGTCTGGCGTAAACCCAACACCTCATCACCCTGAGAACACCATCCCCACAGTGAAGCATGGTGGTGGCAGCATCATGCTGTGGGGATGTTTTTCATCGGCAGGGACTGGGAAACTGGTCAGAATTGAAGGAATGATGGATGGCACTAAATACAGCAAAATTCTTGAGGGAAACCTGTTTCAGTCTTCCAGAGATTGAGAATGGGATGGGGAGGTTCAGCTTCCAGCAGGACAATGACCCTAAGCATACTGCTATAGCAATACTTGTGTGGTTTAAGGGGAAACATTTAAATGTCTTGGAATGGCCTAGTCAAAGCCCAGACCTCAATCCAATTGAGAATCTGTGATATGACTTAAAGATTGCTGTATACCAGCGTAACCCATCCAAATTGAAGGAGCTGGAGCAGTTTTGCCTTGAAGAATGGCAAAAATCCCAGTGGATAGATGTGCCAAGCTTATAGAAACATTGTCACGAATCCCGCTTCCTGAGTCTGTTTTTGCCTGTGTTCTGTCCTGGAGTGTTTTTCCGGTGTCCTGGAACGCACCCTGTCTGGTTGCCGGGCGACGTAGCTAGTTGGGAGATCTCTGATTACCCGCACCTGTATCCCATCAGCTATCTGCACACCTGGTCCTGATCATCACCCCTCCACTTCATAAGCTCTGACCTGACATCCATTCCTTGCCGGATCGTTAGCCATGAACAGTATGTTGTGCCAGCGTATCAGCCTCCAGTTTGATAGTTTGTTTTGTACGTCTTGCCTGCCTTGAACTTACCTCCGTTTGTTCTGTCTACAGTCATTCACCCGGAACACTCACCCCATCCCTGCCTGGTCGTCGGTGGCTTCTGTTACTCCCTTGGATCTGCCTATTCACTCCCATCAACTCACCTCCGCTGCCCGCTCCGCCACCTGGATCTTTCTACCTCTACGTTTAAACTTGTAAATAAATACTCACCTTCGTCCTACTCTCCTTGTCCTGGTCTGCTTCTGGGTTCTATTTTAGAAAACCGTGACAAACATATCCCAAGGGACTTGCAGCTGTAATTGCTGCAAAAGGTGGCTTATTTCTTGTTTGTTTCGCAATAAAACATATTTTGCATCTTCAAAGTGGTAGGCATGTTGTGTAAATCAAATGATACAAACCCCCCAAAAAATCAATTTTAATTCCAGGTTATAAGGCAACAAAATAGGGAAGATGCCAAGGGGGGGYAATACTTTTGCAAACCACTGTAACAGTGGTGTACAGCTGTGTCTGAGGAGACTATAGCTGCATCAACACCAAGAACTTCTATTGGAAACTCAGAGAAGCAACGCAAAGATAACACATGAAGCCATGATGCATGCATGGTCAAACCCCGCTACAGTCATCATCACTATCCTTGCACGCATGGACACACACACAGTTTGTATGTGTCCTTCCCTCATTACTTTTTAACTGGCTGGCTGGCTGTGGTTGAATGAAACAATATTAAAGGGTTCATCTCACACCTCTTACCTCAGAGCACTTAATAAAGACTGCGTCAGCATAAATACAGTATGATTTGTGTTGTGTGTTAGGGTTGTTCCACAGAGCATCAGAGGTGTTGTATTTTGTAGACTGAGCATGTTCTAGATAAATTGTTGAACTGATTCCCGTCTTCCGTCTCATCATTATCGAATTGTTATAATTCATGGGTTATGAATTCTACGAGACATAACAAAATATTGGCGACGAGTAAATCTGAACATATGGGAACTATTCTGTCCGGACTAAATCTGGAGCAGCACAGGGGAACCCAAGAGCAGACTCAGACGAGGAAACAGAGATGAATAAACCAAGGTATTTATTGTAACACAGGGAAACATGGAGTGCAGATCCGGGGAAGCTTGGATGAGTTGTAGGAAACCAGATGTGTGTAATGCTCGTCGTCGTAAGGAAGAGTGGACCAAAGCGCAGCGTGGAAAGTGTTCATGATATTTATTTTCAGGAAACACTCAAACAAAAATAACAAATCCAAAAACAAAAGTGAACAGTTCCGTCAGGCACAGACACTAAACAGAAAATAACTACCCACAAAACACAGGTGGAAAAAGGCTACCTAAGTATGATTCCCAATCAGAGACAACGATAGACAGCTGCCTCTGATTGGGAACCACACTCGGCCAAAAACAAAGAAATAAAAAAACATAGAAATAAAGAAACTAGAATGCCCACCCTGGCCTAACCAAAATAGAGAATAAAAGCRTCTCTATGGCCAGGGCGTGACAATGTGGAGGCTGAAGTTGGAGTGTGCTGGGTTGGGACAGGGTAAACAGGTCCGGAGGGGAATCCAAGGGAGTGGTGGTGTGGCGACTCCAGAACAGGGTAGCAAGATGTGGAACAGGAGACAGGAGCCAGAGTCAGGGTGGCAAAACTGCAGTGAGAGGATAAACAGCGTGAAACAGGTACAGCAGGGTAACAGGATCTTGAATAATAATAATAATAATGGCTAGACGCATAAACTGACTGAGCAGAGATTACGATCTGGCAGAGTGGAAGTGGCAGAACTGAGTATTTGTAAAGGTCTTGATAATGGAACGAGTTGCAGCTGGTAGGGATCTGCTCTGACTCCAGCACACCTGTCTCCAACCACACAATCACACACAAACAGAAAGGGAGGGGGAGAGAGAGAGAGAGAGTGTGTACTGGGGAAATGGCTGCAGGTCAAGCAGACACCGGATGACCACTAGGGGGTGTGGCAAGAGCAGATGTGACAAAATCAGGTTTTACAAGTTTAAAACTGTTTCTTTCTTTGGTACAGTCTAGGCTAATGTTAGCCAGTGTATTTACAGCAGAGGCAAGTGCATAGTCGAGCTAGCTGAGAGAGAGTTTGCATCATCATGGACGGCAGAAAATAATTCAAGATGACAGTCGAAGCGGGAAATCAATGTGATTAAAAAGGAAGGAATATACAGTGAGTAAAGGGAAATACATTTAGTCAACTGTGAAGACGAACTTTGGAATTAAAAACTGCTAAATGAGCAAAATTGAGGATGAAACATCAGTGTGTGAATTGAATGAAGATCACGTGACTGAGGAAAAAATTGTCATGGTTGAAGACAATATTGACGTGAGTGACAATCAGGAGCCTATTGAGAAAGGAAAATGGCTGGAATTGTTGGAAACATTGGACAGTTTGATTAAAATGTTGAGTAGTGGAGCTCATATACAGAACGGTTTGAATATTTTGTTCTTGTAAATGACATTGAGGAGGACAAAATTGTGCCAAAATATTTTTGTGTAATGGGGCCAACGCAGCCTGCTACAGCCAGACAGGTAATAAGACATATGTGATCCGTTTCAGGAAACTATGTGTATGTCGCGGGTCACTACTTCACACGAGAGCCATTTTAACATATATTTTTGGGGCATAAATGCATTCTGGAACATGTGAACTTTCATGTGCGTTAATAACAAACTTGTATGCCATCTGTAAATATTAATAAAATGGTTGGTTTAGCCTAAGAAAAATATAGCAACCTTTCCTCTAGCCATGAGTGGGCTGGACATGTCAAGCGATGAGTTCGGATTGCTCTGCCATATAGCATATAGCAGCTTCTGTCTATTTGAGCTTGTTAGCATGTGTAGGTAATCCTGACTAACGCGGCTTTAAAATATATATATTGCTTAGTAGAACTGCACAACCTTTGCTCTCCAATCTCCAAGTTTTGAAATCAGTGAAATTAGTGTATGATACTTAAGGAGATGAACAAAACACCTGTCTCACATCTTCAAACTAAGGGCAACCATGACAGAAAGAAGTGACCAACCATGATGTATACGGGTAAGAGAGTCTAGCTAGCTACATTTTCAGATATTACACGCTTCTAATTTTGACAAAGTTGTTTTCATTCAAGTTAAAGTGTACTGTTAGCTAGCTAGCTAGCTAATGTTTGCTGGCTGGCTCGCTAGCAAACGTTACGTGTATGATCCTATTATTTGTATCTCAGAGCCATTTGCTTGGCTAATGTTAGCTAGCTAATATTGAATCTGGTGGTTAGCTACCTGCAGATTCATGCAGGGTAGAAACGTCATGAGTTGGGATTATGGTCCATTGTTTACCTAGCTACATGTCTTAACAAAAGACTCCACTATGCAAGTAATCATTTCGAGTGCGTTTCGTAAATTCTGTCTGGCCATCTACTCTGATTTCAGTGCACTCTCGTTTGAGTGCCAGTGTGCAGAATAACTGATGAATTTACGAACGCTTAACACCCGTTGAATATGGCCGTCAGTAAACGTTGGCAACAAAATGTAATTCAATTGTTGCCAGCAGCACAGTTGCAGTCACCAATGCTCTGAATAACATGCAAACAACCTAACCAGCTCTGCTAGGGCGAGTTAAATGGTCAGAGTGGAGTGTTCTGTCATTTGTGAAGTAGCGAGCAAGCTAGCCAATGTTAGCCAGTTAGATTGGGTGCTTGACTCTCGTTGTGAGGTCAGAACGCTCGGATCAACCCTACTCTTCAGCCAGAGCGTCCAGTGTGTGCTCTGAGCGCTTAGAGAGCGAAACGCTCTGAGTTTACGAACGGACAATCTGACAGCACAGTTGCAGTCTCCAACTCTCTAAATAACATAAAAAACAGCCTAAGCAGCTCTGCTAGGGCGAGTAATGTTCAGTGAGCTGTTCTCTCATTTGTGTCTGGAAGTAGCTAGCAAGTAAGCCAGTTAGTTTGGGTGCTAAAGCTTAAGAGGGTGTAAACGATGGGTGTAGACATATAACAGCTCTCCAGTTGGTACCAAATTATTCAAAGGCCATTTTCTCAAAAGTGAGGTTACAGCAGAATTACTTTCCCATTTTCCCTTAACGGAGAACTGGGTAGCATGAACAACATTACAGTGAAGCTTAGCATTAAGCCAGACAGCAAACCAAAGTTGAGGCTGACTTGGTCGATGTAGTTCAAAACAAAGTACTGGAGCCTGTAGATGTGAGTGAATGGGCAACACCCATCTTACTAGTCCTTAAAGTGGAACTGACCATGTTTTAACTACTTTGCAGATATGAAGCACAGACAATCATAATTACAGTAAATAATATCACATTCCCAGTTTATGCTACAAAACCAACTTCATAAGAGGTTTTAAAAATAGGTTCCATTTGAATCAACATTCCATGATGTACACTAAGGCACTGTTGGCAGACTAGATGGATGCAGTTCAATACATGATTAATAGCTTTTTGAAACAGAAATTTGCATCCTGTAGCACTAATTCCAAAAAGTTTTGGGACACTGTAAAGTCCTTGGAGAATAAGAGCACCTCCTCCCAGCTGCCCACTGCACTGAGGCTAGGAAACACTGTCACCACCAATAAATCTACGATAATCAATAATTTCCATAAGCATTTTTCTGCGTCTGGCCATGCTTTCCACCTGGCTACCACTACCCCAGCCAACAGCTCTGCATCCCCTGCAGCAACTTGCCCAAGTCCCCCCCCCCCCTCCCCCGCTTCTCCTTCACGCAAATCCAGACAGCTGATGTTCTGAAAGAGCTGCAAAATCTGGATGCCTACAAATCAGCTGGGCTAGACAATCTGGACCCTCTCTTTCTAAAATTATCCACCAAAATTGTTGCAACCCCTATTACTAGCCTGGTCAATTTCTCTTTCGTATCGTCTGAGATCCCCAAAGATTGGAAAGCCGCCACGGTCATCCCCCTCTTCAAAGGGGGAGACATTCTAGACCCAAACTGTTATAGACCTATATCCATCCTGCCCTGCCTTTCTAAAATCTTCAAAAACCAGGTTAACAAACAGATCACCAACCATTTCGAATCTCACCGTACCTTCTCCTCTATGCAATCTGGTTTCCGAACTGGTCATAGGTGCACGTCAGTCACGCTCAAGGTGCTAAACAATATCATAACCGCCATCGATAAGAGACATTACTGTGCAGTCGTCTTGATCGACCTGGCCAAGGCTTTCGACTCTGTCAATCACCGCATTCTTATCGGTAGACTCAATAGCCTTGGTTTCTCAAATGACTGCCTCACTTGGTTCACCAACTATTTCTCAGACAGAGTTCAGTGTGTCAAATCAGAGGGCCTGTTTTTCGGACCTCTGGCAGTCTCTACGGGGGTGCCACAGGGTTAAATTCTCGGGCCGACTCTTGCTGCTGGTGATTCTCTGATCCACCTCTACGCAGACGACACCATTCTGTTCACATCTGGCCCTTCTTTGGACACTGTGTTAACAAACCTCCAAACGAGCTTCAATGCCATACAACACTCATTCCGTGACCTCCAACTGCTTTTAAATGCTAGTAAAACTAAGTGCATGCTCTTCAACCGATTGCTGCCCACACCCGCCCGCCCGACTAGCATCACCATTCTGACTTAGAATAAGTGGACAACTACAAATACCTAGGTGTCTAGTTAGACTGTAAACTCTCCTTCCAGACTCACATTAAGCATCATAAAATGTAATATCCTACCAATCATTGACTTTGGCGATGTCATTTACAAAATAGCCTCCAACACTCTACTTAGCAAACTGGATGTAGTCTATCACAGTGCCATCTGTTTTGTCACCAAAACCCCATATACTACCCACCACTGTGACCTGTATGCTCTTGTTGGCTGCCCCTCGCTACATACTCGCCAAACCCACTGGCTCCTGGTCATCTATATGTCTTTACTAGGTAAAGTCCCGCCTCTTCTTAGTTCACTTGTCACCATAGCAACACCCACCCGTAGCACGCGCTCCAGCAGGTATATTTCACTGGTCATCCCCAAAGCCAACACTTCCTTTGGCCGCCTTTCCTTCCAGTTCTCTGCTGCCAATGACTGGAATGAATTTCAAAAATCACTGAAGCTGGAGACATATCTCCCTCTCTAACTTCAAGCATCAGCTGTCAGAGCAGCTTACTGATCACTGTACCTGTACACAGCCAATCTGTAAATAGCACACCCAACTACCTCATCCCCATATTGTTATTTATCTTGTTCTCAACTGGCCTACCTGGTTAAATAAAGGTTAAATTAAAAAATTAAAAATTAAAATATATACTTCACCAATACATTTCTATGTAGTCCAAAAGATATTGTTATCAGGTCGGTAATCACAGCTGGCCTGGTACATTGTTTGCTGTCTCCATTCAGGATGCACTGTTTCAGTTTCAGTGACTCAATATCTTGGACAAAAGCAGATGAACATAACTAAGGCTGGGAATGTCAAAACACTCAAACTAGCAAGGGCAATAATCACAAGTCAGTCATACATGTGGCTAATAGGCTAGCATATCTATTTGTGTAGCAAGCTAAAAACACAGAATCTAACGTTATCATGTCATTTGTGGGGTGGGTGAGTGACTGACTTTTTCCCCTCATATCATTTTTCAGTGGCTATTCACAGCTAGAGATGCAGGTGTCATTTGGTTAGCTAGCAAGAACTCGAACAACTGTTATCCAGTTAGCATACAGTATCTCTTGCAAATTCACTCTGATTATCTCCACTAATTTCAGAGCACTCTCATCTGAGTGTGCCAGAGTGCAGAATAACTGAGGAATTTACAAACGTGTAATAGTTTGTCACGAATGCTCCAGATATCAGAGCTGGTTACATGTTAGGTAGAAAAAATMGTCAGATTGAGGGATTCTCTCATTTGTGTCTAGAAGTAGCTAGCTAGCAAGCTAGCCAACTTTAGCCATTCTAAGAATTTATGAAAACGAAGCGCGTGCTTGTCAGATTTTTTTTATGTGTCATATTCTTCCTTTTGGTGTATATGAACAAATTTTAATGAGATTACAAGTTGCTAAAATTCAGTTAGTTCCAATTTAAGAAGGATGGTGGTGTCAGGATATGTGGAGACTTTAAAGTCACAGTTAACATGTAAAGTGTGGTGTACCGCAGGGCAGCTCTCTAGGCCCTCTACGCTTTTCTATGTAAAAAAATGACCTGCCACTGGCATTAATCAAAGCATGTGTGGCCATGTATGCTGATGATTCAAGCATCAGCAACCACAGCCAATGAAGTCACTGAAACCCTTAACAAAGAGTTGCAGTCTGTTTTGGAATAGGTGGCCAGTAATAAACTTGTCCCGAACATCTCTAAAACTAGGAACATTATATTTGGTTCAAATCATTCCCTAAGTTCTAGACCTCAGCTGAATCTGGTAATGAATGGTGTGGCTGTTGAACAAGTTGAGTAGACTAAATTAATTGGTGTTACCTTAGATTGTAAACTGTCATGGTTAAAACATATAGATTCAATGGTTGTAAAGATGGGGAGAGGTCTGTCCGTAATAAAGTGATGCTCTGCGTTTTTGACAGCAGGCTCTAGTTTTATCTTATCTTGATTATTTTCCAGTCATATGGTCAAGTGCTGCAGCTGGCAAAGAACAGAGCAGCACGTCTTGCTCTTCATTGTAATCAGAGAGCTAATATTAATACTATGCATGCCATTCTCTCTTGGCTAATAGTTGAGTGAAGACTGACTGCGTCACAATTTGTATAAGAAACATTCATGTGTTGGAAATTCCAAAATGTTTCCGTATTCAACTTACACACAGCACTGACAAAAACACTTACCGCCAATAGACATGCCACCTAATTCAAGGAAACATACAGTATTTTAGAGAGCAATGAGTGAATGGAACTCCCTTCCATCTTATATAGCGTAAGTGAACAGCAAACCTAGTTTAAATAACTAATAAAGCAACACCTCATGGAACAACGCCTCTCCTCCATGTGACCTACTTGTTGTGTATGTACTGACATGTACAGTATGTGTAACTGATAGATACACACACACACACTACATGTTAATGTTTTTAAATGTATGTAAATTGTAAAGTATTTTGTCTGTAATGTATTTTTTGTTGTGTGTCGTACCCCAGTAAAACTAGCTGTCGCCATTGGCGTCGGCCAATGGTGATCCTAATAAATCAAATCAAACCCCTGTGTTTTCCGCTGAGCAGTATCCGCTACCACAGGTTTGGCTTAGCTGGGCGTCAAAAGTTCAGCAAAATCGACCCATGTCAAACATAAATGCAGATTGATGTGGATAAAAAGTTAAATGAGCTGCTGACCGTCATGACACACAAGTGCTCCAGCGCTGTTCCAGAGAGAAATGGACCATTCTGAGTGGATTTCCAGGAGTACAATACTTCCTGGATGACATCCTCATTACTGGGAAAGATGAAGAGGACCCTCTCCAGAACTTGGATGCGACCTTACATAGATTAACTTCTCACGAGTCACCAACCCTGATCCGGTAGCACCCCCCACCCCCCACCCCACTGAGTAGCATAGCTAGCATAGCGTCAAAGGTAACTTGTAGCATCTAAATATCATTAAATCACAAGTCRAAGACACCAGATGAAAGATACAGGTCTTGTGAATAAAGCCACCATTTCAGATTTTTWAAATGTTTTACAGGGAAGACACAATATGTAAATCTATTAGCTAACCACGTTAGCAAAGGACACGATATTTTTACTCCCAACAGCTTTTTCCTGCGTCAGTAYCTATCACTAATTCGACTAAATAAAAATATATATAGCCACTAACCAAGAAACAACTTCATAAGATGACAGTCTGATAACATATTTATGGTATAGCATAGTTTTTTTTTGGAAAAATGTGAATTTTTCAGGTATAAATCACAGTTCTACATTGCAGCTGCAATCTGAAATAGTGCTGACCCAGCCAGAACAATTACAGAGACCAACGTCATATAACGAATTACTCATCTTAAAACATTTCAGAAAAATACACAGCGTACAGATATTGAAAGCCCAACATCTGGTGAATCCAAACAATATTTCAGATTTATMAAATGTTTTATAACGAAAACAAAATGTAGCGCTAAATTAGCATAGCTATACCAGGCAGATTCGGCTAGGCGCCCACGGCCAGTTCACATGCACAACAGATATGATATAACATCGTAAATTGGGTCTTACTATGGCTGATCTTTCATCAGAATGTTGATCAAAGTGTCCTTTGTCAAGATGAGTCGTTGGTTCCGTTCAGAATTGTTCCTTGCCCACTCCATTTAGCACAGGTACCGGTCGAGTGGCACGGATCTCAAACGGAACACCACAAAACTCCCGAAAAAATTCAAATAATCTGATTAAACTATATTGAAAAAACATACATTACGATGATCTGGTCACATGTATCAAACAAACTTCGAGACGGAGATAGTTTTCATCCATAATGGCCGCACAAAAGAAGACAATCGCAGCTAAAAGTCGCACGATTTAGACAACCGGAAGTTGTCGGTCACGCCAAAGAATTAGCTCTCATTTCACGTCAGTCCCAGATAAACAAGATATTTTTCCTCTGACGTCCTCTTGACACCCAGAGGAAGGCCAATGAGGTGTGTTTCGGGTCATAGGGGGCACGACCATATATAGGCAGAGCGTTGAAGCTGGCATACACATCTTGCCTGTCTCTTATACACATCTAGATGTGTATAAGAGACAGCCTATAGGCAGAGCGTTGAAGCTGGCATACACATCTTGCTTTTTTCTTCTTGGTCATGGAAAGTGCTGTCAAATGACTTCTGTATCACTCAGAGACAAAATTGAAACGGTTTTAGAAACTAGAGATTGTTTTCTTTCCAATGGTATTATTTATATGCATATAGTAAGAGCAATAATTGAATAAGAGGCAGTTTAATCTGTAGAGCAAATTATGCTAATGGGAAAATAGCACCCCCTGTATTCTCAAGAAGTTAAAGGACTACGGACTGTGAGCTCGTAAGGACAAATGTGCATTCTTCCAATCATCGGTTAAATACCACAGACCTTCACAAGGCTCCGTCCAAGATCAAGCCTGTCTTGGATGCCCCAGCTCCTCAGAACATGAGCCAACTACGTTCTTTCCTGGGGTTATTGAATTATTACCGATGCTTTATCCCGAGCTTAACAACGAATATGAAGCCGTTGCTTTGTCAAGAGAAAACATAGACAGAACAATCTGAGAAAGTATTCATGAAAACCAAGGAAACTCTCCTAAAACCTGAGGCAGTGACACACTTTGTCCCGTCATTGCCCATTCAACTAGCTTGTGATGCTAGTCCATATGGTGTGGGAGCAGTCATGTCCCATATCATGCCTTCCGGTGAAGTGAAACCGATCGCATTCGCATGGAGGAGAATGAACAAAGCAGAAAGTAACAGCGCGCAGATAGAACGAGAAGCTGTAGGGATCGGTTTTGAAGTGTGTACGTTTTACCACTATCTGTATAGGAGGAAGTTCACCCTTCTTACAGATCATCGTCCCGATGACGAGTATCTCTCGACCGCATACTGGAATTCCGTCACTTGCTGCAAGCAGAATGAAAAGGTGGGCTTTGGTGTTGTCAGCACACAACTAGGACATCAAGTACCGCAAGTCAGAACTGCACTACAACACAGATGGACTTTCCAGGTTACCACTACCTGTGGTCAAGCCAGAGTCACACCAAATGGACATCTTCTACTTCAGACAAGACACATGGAAAACTCACCAGTCACTTCAAAACAAGTGGGGAGAAACACCAAAAACGACTCGGTGTGATTGAAATTATCATCAAAAGGTAAAGTCGCAGGAGATGCTCCGAAACTGAAACCTTACCTTTCCAGGAGAACTGAGCTGTCAGTACAGTCCGGTTGTCTGCTGTGGTGGAGTAGAGTTATAATTCTGCCTTCACTGAGGAAAACAGTGTTGCAACAGCTACACTCAGGTCATTGTGGATGGTTTGCATGAAGAAAATTGCACGAAGCTACTTCCCAGTTAAACAATGATTACTCGGGAGGCCGGCATCCCTCCAGAGTGATCAAGCGGCACGCACCATKATTTTRCCCCCATCGGCCTCACTGATGGGGCGCTCTCATAATAGGCCGCTTGAGTCACATGGCAGCTGTGCTCTTGCCGTTCATGTGCCATTTTCCTCACAAAGCCAAACAGCCTAGATTTTTATTATTTTAATATTTTGTGGAAAAGAACTGTAAACTATTGCGTGTATATCAATAGATGACGGACAGTTCTGGTCACCTGGATCCACTGGTGAAGACAAATCATATCCAGTCAAATACGTTTTTATTGTAATGTACTTGCAGGCTTCTCACACAGTGCAATGCTGATAAAAATGACATAGTAATCCAAATAAGTAACATAGGAAAGCAATCAAAAAAGTGACATTGTAAATATAAAACATACAAAAAATTATAAAAAGACTAAACTAAATAAAGTACAAGAGGCATGCAAATAAAAATACAAAAATAAATTAATAATACGATTTTCAAAAATTGCAACCCACTTGCTTACAGCTGCACTAGGGTCGGACAGGCATCCTGTTTAGATTAAGACACCGCGGAGCCGGTGTGAGATATGGCTCGGAAAATGTACCTCAATCCAAGGATGAAAAATTAGTTGCATTCCGAATTGTCACATTATCCCAACTGTTACACCAATAACATTATACAACTGCTAGTTTTGCCAGAAAACTGCCCTTTTCGTCCTCGTGTTAGGTAGCAGAAGCCACACATCTTGTAATGTAAGTGTCAGCCAATCAGGTCCTTTGTTGTTCAACGTGATGTGCGATTCCAAAATGATGTGCCATTCCAGCTGCTATGGCTGCTGCTAGGTAGCATACATTTTCTGAGATGTATCTTGCGCCGGCTCTGCTGTGTCTTAATGTAAACAAGAAGCTAGTGTGGATAGTGAGTGGAATAAGGTACAGTGTAGTAGCAGCAACTAACGATATGAAAGCATAGTAGTGCAGTAAGGTGAAATAACTATTTAATTGGTCCGGTAGGCTAAAGTGATTTCAGTGTGTAAAGAATATGAATAAATGGTAGGTGTGTGGTAGGGTGCCATAGTCAGCCCAGGGTCCAGCTTTTGGAACAGCCTTGTGGATTGGGGGTAGAGGCTGGCTTTGAGACAGATGGTCCGAGACTTGATCCATATCTCCTGTGTGCCGCCTACACAATTGGAGGCCCCTTACAGGTAACGGGTGACCTGAATCTGGACCCCCTCATCTGTGGTATCCTGGGTTGCAGGGTTCTTCCAAATGGCTCCTATACACAAAGAAAGAACATTGAGTTACATTTTAATCGCACATATGATTTTAAGAAATGACTTAAAATGTAGAGAATACAAGTGTAACACATTTAACCCTTTCCTGCCCTTTTTTTTTTTTTATCCGATGTAATGTTCTGTGATCAAACACTTTCTTATCTGGATAGTATATTAAACACATATCTGCACACAAAAAAATACAAATAGCATTTACTCTTACATTTGAAAGACATAAACAAGTGATATAATCTTAGGGGAATACATTGTCTCATTCAAACCTGAAAATGAAGACAAATTTAAATATTTACCATAACCATAACATTATACAACATTCATTTCAGGGCTGATTTCATCAAAATCGATTTGTCATCACCAGTGGATCCAGGTGACCAGAACTGTCCGTCATTTATTGATATACACGCAATAGTTTACAGTTCTTTTCCACAAAATATTTAAATAATACAAATCTAGGCTGTTTGGCTTTGTGAGGAAAACGGCACATGAACGGCAAGAGCACAGCTGCCATGTGACTCAAGCGGCCTACTTTGAGAGCGCCCCATCAGTGAGGCCGATGGGGGAAAAATGATTGTGCGTGCCGCTTGATCACTCTGGAGGGATGCCGGCCTCCCGAGTAATCATTGTTTAACTGGGAAGTAGCTTCGTGCAATTTTCTTCATGCAAACCATCCACAATGACCTGAGTGTAGCTGTTGCAACACTGCTTTCCTCAGTGAAGGCAGAATTATAACTGTACTCCACCACAGCAGACAACCGGACTGCACTGACAGCTCAGTTCTCCTGGAAAGGTAAGGTTTCAGTTTCGGAGCATCTCCTGCAACTTTACCTTTTGATGATAATTTCAATCACACCGAGTAATTTTTGGTGTTTCTACCCTCTCTATCTGCCTCCGCCTGTTTCCATGGCAAGCTTTTGTCGCCTGCCATGATCTCCTCCCATGTCCACGATGTCCTAAACTCCCTTCTCTCCTGTGCCCAGGATCCTTTCTCCTCCTGGCCACGCTGCTTGGTCCTTTTGTGGTGGGTTCTTCTGTCACGATCGTCATGGGAAGAAGTGGACAAAAGCGCAGCGTCGTACGTGTTCATCCTATTTATTTAATTGATGAACACCGACAAACAACAAAACAAAATACGAATGTGACGTTCTGCAGGGCAAAATAACAACCAATGCAAAAATAAGAACCCACAAATGAAAGAGGGAAAAAGGACTGCCTAAGTATAAGTGACGATGGATAGCTGCCTCTGATTTGGAACCACACTCGGCCAAAAACAGAGAAATAGGAAACGTAGAATGCCCACCCAAATCACACCCTGACCTAACCAAATAGAGAAATAAAACGGCTCTCTAAGGTCAGAGCGTGACAAGATGTCCTAACCGACTTGCCAAAACTATAGTTTGTTAACAAGAAATTTGTGGAGCGGTTGAAAAACAAGTTTTAATGACTCCAACCTAAGGGTAAGTAAAACTTCCGACTTCAACTGTATGTTTTTTAATAATTTTATTCAATACAAGCTTCCTTTTCACTCTGTAATTTATGTTAATATTATTGAGTAACTGCATTGTTGTTGATCCATCCTCAGTTTTCTATCACAGCCATGAAACTCTGTAACTGCTTGTCACGATCGTCTTGCTGAGAGAAAGTGGACCAAGGCGCAGCGTGTGCAAAATACATTCTCTTTTATTGTAGAGAAAGGGAAAAAACACGCAACAAACACTATAACAAACTGAAACAAAACAACAAACGAATCGTGAAGCTAATAACGTAAGTGCACACACAGGCTACAAACGTACAACATAGACAATTACCCACATTAACCTAGTGCCTATGGCTGCCTTAAATATGGCTCCCAATCAGAGACAATTAATGACATCTGTCTCTGATTGAGAACCATTCAGGCAACCATAGACACAGCTAGACACCTATATTAAACACAAACCCATCTACTCTATTTAACCCCCAAAACCATACAACCACCCTAGACACTACAAAAACACATACATTCCCCATGTCACACCCTGACCCAACTAAAATAATAAAGAAAACAAAGAATACTAAGGCCAGGGTGTGACACTGCTTTAAAGTCACAATTTCCTTCCTCTCTGGCAACTGAGTTAAGGAAGGACACCTGTATCTTTGTAGTGACTGGGTGCATTGATACACCATCCAAAGTGCAATTATTAATGACGCCATGCTTAAAGGGACATTCAATTTAAATGTTTTTACCCTTCTACCAATATGTGCCCTTCTTTGCAGGGCATGGGACATCTCCCTGGTCTTTGTGGTTGAATCCGTGCTGAAATTCACTATATGTAATTGCATAATTCTCTTTTTTTTCTACCATGTTATTGACTTGTTTATTGTTTACTCCATGTGTAACTCTGTGTTGTCTGTTCACACTGCTATGCTTTATCTTGGCCAGGTCGCAGTTGCAAATGAGAACTTGTTCTCAACTAGCCTACCTGGTTAAATAAAGGTGAAATAAAAAAAAAATAAAAAAAAATCTGTGGGATACAGAGAAAAGGTAGTCATTCAAAAATCATGTTAAATGCTAGTATTGCACACAGAGTCCATGCAATTTATTATGTGACTTGTTAAGCAATCTTTTACTCGTGAACCTATTTTGGCTTGCCATAATAAAGGGTTTGAATTCTTATTGACTCAAGACATTTCAGCTTTTCCTTTTTAATTAATTTGCACAAATTCTAAAAACATAATTCCACTTTGACATTATTGGGTATTGTGTATAGGCCCGTGACACAAACGTTTAATTTAATCAATTTTAAATTCAGGCTGTAACACAAAACTTTTTGAAAAAGTAAAGTGGTGTGAATACTTTCCGAAAGCACTGTATATATATTTTTTCAAGKCACTTCTCTCCAGCTCAATAGAGGAGGACAACCAAAGGACATCCAACTCCTCTCGAGTCCACATCAACAGGCAGCTCCCATCTGCCTAAAGTTCCACTGGCCATGGGGCAACTCTTTCTCTCACACAGCTCTGCTCAGAGACAAAACCATCCCATGCTGCTGGCCTACTCTTCAGTTATTCCATGCAAATGAACATCTCTGGTGTCTGCTGCTGGCATAGGATTATTATCAAAGACAGCCTCCTCATGTTTTTCTTGCAGAATGTTTCCATGACAGCAAAGGCCTTCACTGCGAAATAACAACTCTGGTGTTCTGGTGCCCGCTTCTGTTTTTGAAAAGTAGAGACTAGTGCGAAGTGAAACTGAGAGCATGACAAAGTAGAATTTAAAACAAGAGAAGAGCACGGGAGGAGAGGAGAAAAAAGCAAGGGAGGAGAGAAGAGCACAGGAGGAGTTGAGGGGAGATAAGAGATGGGGAGAAAAGGAGAGGGAGAGAGGAAAGGAAATGAGGGAAGAGGATAAGAGAAGATGCTATTCACATTTAGTGAGAACAGTGAGTTCCTCCGACTGGACAGGCCTTTAGAGTAGAGTGACCTGAGGCTTAATAATACCGCCACATTTCCCCTCTGTAGGGAAGAGAGAAACATAAGTGTGTGCATGCCTATTCATCATGGGCAACAGGCTGGGGAAGCATGTTCATCTGTACCTGTCTAGGAGATAATAGCCAGAGAGGAGTCACTCTGTGGCCACAGGCAGATGTGAGCAGGAGGAACAGGTGCTTTATCTATTCCCACATGCTGAACAGACGCTGCAGATGGATGTGTTCCAGAAGACTCTTAACCTCTCTTGGGTATGTGAGACGTTAGCGTCCCACCTCTTCAACAGCCAGTGAAACTGCTGGGCGCCAAATTCAAATACAGAAATACTCAGAAAACAAAACATATTTTACATAGGTTTAAAGATGAACTTCTTGTGAATCCAACCACGGTGTCAGATTTTAAAATGCTTTATGGCGAAAGCATACCTTACGATTATTTGAGAACATAGCCCAGCAGACAAATCATTAAACAGTAACCAGCCAAGTTACAGTTACACAAGTCAGAAATAGAGATAAAATTAATCCCTTGCCTTTGATGATCTTCATATGGTTGCACTCAGCAGACATTAATTTACTCAATAAATGTTCCTTTTGTTCGATAAAGTCTCTTTATATCCAAAAACCTCAGTTTTGTTTGCACGTTTTCTTCAGTAATCCACAGGCTAAAACGCAGTCAAAACAGGCAGACAGAAAAATCCAAATTGTATCCGTAAAGTTAATAGAAACATGTCAAACGATGTTTATATTCAATCCTCGGGTTGTTTTTAGCCTAAATAATCGATAATATTTCAACCGGACAATATCGGCGTCAATTTAAAATGTAAACAAGAAAGGCACTCTCTCGYTCTCGCGCATGAAAAAGCTCTGTGACACTTTAGGGTCCACTCATTCAGACTGCTCTTACTTCCTAATTTTTCAGAATACAAGCCTGAAACTATTTCTAAAGACTGTTGACATCTAGTGGAAGGCATAGAAACTGCAATTTGAGTCCTAAGTCAATGGATACTGTAATGGCATTGAATAGAAAACTACAAAACCAAAAAAAATACTCCCTGAATGGATTTCTCTCAGGTTTTCGCCTGCCAAATCAGTTCTGTTATACTCACAGACACTATTTTAACAGTTTTGGAAACTTTAGAGTGTTTTCTATCCATATATACCAGTTATATGCATATCATATCTTCTGGACCCGAGAAGAAGGCAGTTTAATTTGGGCATGCATTTCATCCAAAATTCCGAATGCTGCCCCCTACCCTAGAGAAGTTAACTCCTGTGAGCAATCTGTCCACAGACCACATCTCCAACAGCCCTGACTGACAAGTGACTCCACTCACTCTAGGATGAGGATGGACTGCTGATCAATGGATTCTTCATTCACTCCTGGTTGTTTCCATTTGCTCCAGTACTGGATCCCAAAAATGTATGTTAGCAAATGTTACATTATATCATCAGAAAGCTCATATTTCCTATCTCCATTTGCTAAACATCTTTGAATGAGATAAAACTGCTAAGAACACAAAAGACTGCATTGGAAATGTTGACTTTTCACAGGCACAACTCCAAACTCCCAAAATAAAGAGATGTTTAGCATTGTAAAAAAAACTTTTCCAGACCAATGGCCAGCTAGCTTGTCTGATTTCTATTCACATAACCTGTGTTCAACTAAATGTAGGCCATGTGTTGGGGGTATGTATTCGGCGCACGCAGGAACAAAAAAAATGATTGTGCAGAACATAAAAGCAGCAGTTGTTTTGAAATGTTTCTATCAGCTGCGCCTTTGGGGGCTCCATTTTATTTGTTGTGGCATGATGTATGGACCCTGTGGTGCAATTCCACAACATTTTGATTGTATTGTTCTGATTGTTTTTGATGTGGTATATATTAGTGTGTAAGGTAAACTCACAATGCAGCGTAGAGTACAACAGAGAATGAATTATCATAGAAAATATCAAATAACCCACATCTGACTGAGCACTAGGATATGTAAATAAGATAGGAAATAATGTAGTCTATTTCAGGATCTAATATAACAGCTAGCATAGAGGGGGGAGAAAAACATATGATTGTTCGATATCACCATGGTTGCCACTGCAATAGAAGCTTTGAAGGTATTTCTCTCCCAAAGGAGATGGAAGAAAAAGTATTTTGAAAACCAGGCGAAATTGCTACTCTCGGTCACCATTTAAACATGAGTCTTTCACCGATAAGCTGATAACTCTCCATTCATAGAATATCAAAACGCTATTGTTATGAACAATTTCTCTCAATATGAAGGATTAACTTTGTCTATTAAACCTGAGCATTCATACGGAGGAACCGACATAGTGTTAGTTAACATCTGTTAGGAGAAGGTAATCCTGGCACTAGCAGTAGCAGCCAGGTATGGATTTTATTATTGTCAGCTTGTTTGAGGCGCCACAGGTGGGTGTATGGATATACTCCAGTCACCTCATTATAATTATGATGAAGCAGCCATCTCTGGCCAGGCTTATTTGGGTTACATTTCCCTCTTTGTATTCCTGACAGGCCAAATGAAGAAGCATTCACTGCCTCTCCTGAGGCACTGCTTAGATTGGGACTTAAGAAGCAAACATGAATTAATCACACTAGCTGTGTGACAACTTTCTTCTGCCTCTATTAAGATGGGCAAAACACCTAATTTAACTGATATCACGAAATTCGACAATCACACACATCTTTCTCGCTCTCCTCCTCTGTTTCTCTCTCTACCTACCTCCTCTCTCGCCCTCTCTTCTCTCTCTCTTCCTCGGTCATCAATCAAAGACAAGATCATTCATCCTCTCTGTCTCTCTCTCGGTGTCCTTCACTCTCATTACCTCACACCAATCTCTAAAACATGCATTTCTRTTTCACTCCCTCTCACTCCCTCTGTCGTCCTCTCTCCAAAACACACTGATCAGTCTCCATTTCTCTCTCTCTCTCTTTACTGACATTTGGAAGATCTGCATACTGTTCTTCATCTCAGCATACGTGCCAAGTCAAAGGTCTCTCTCTCTCATTCCACTTCCCCCCTCTCTCCTCCCCTCTTCTCTTCTCTGAAGACCTGGTGCTCTGGAGTATCCGGAGAAGGAATTCAGATTAGTCTGAGTCTACTCCCTCTCTCCCAAGTACGGAGGTGAATGGTGCAAACCAGCGATTGAGGGAGGGAGGGAGCGAAAAGAGAGAGAGAGAAGAGGTGTAGAGAGGTGTATAGAGGGAGAGGTGAGGCAGGCTTTTGAGGGAGTGTTTGTATGGGGCGTAGGTAGAAAAGACAGCATCGCTGCCTGCCCTCCCCACTCTGCAGGCTGCAATGGTTCTTGCAGCTGGTTGATAGAGCTTTAGGGGTCTGACAGCAAGGGCCAAGGGTGAGAAAGCATCACCAGACAGCAACGTCCGCAGGGTTCATTAAAGCCGCCGAGATGCACTCTATCCCTGTCATTGTCCATCTTTCGCTCCCTCTTTGCTTATGTTTCTTTGTCTGTGCACCTCCCTTCTTTCTTTTTATACCTGTATACCCCCCTCTCTCTTTTCCTTTCTTTTTCAAGGCACAAATCAACCTGAAACTGATCTTCAGTGGTTGAACTAGTAGGGCGTGACAACTGCTGTATTTGTGTCTCCGTTTTGATTTATTGATGTTGTGTATGCAGTATTGAAGCTTTGTTTGTAAAACCCTTGTGAAATAAACTCAAATTATTTCTCTGTGTCTTACCTCTATTGCTCTCCCTCAAATATATTTAACCCATTCTTTCTTTTTCTCCTTCCTCTTACCACCTCTGCTTCTATCTCTGTTCTTCTTTCTGTGTAGTCTCTTTCTCCTTCTATTCTCATACCCCCACCTTTTCTCTCTCTGCTCTCTTCTTTCCAATGACAGTGGAGCAAGGCACAGGTCCCGCTGCTGTAAGGCAAGGAGATAAATCTACAATAAATGATCGGCCACATAGTAAAGTGTACCAGACAGCACCAGAGATACTCTATTGAGCACACTTTCAGCAGGGGTTCCTGTGTGTATACCTTATGTGTGTCTTTTTTTGTTTCTTTGTCTACCTATGCTTCATGTGTGTGTGTGTGTGTGTGTGTGTGTGTGTGTGTGTGTGTGTGTGCGTGCGTGCATAGACCAGCTAACTAGCCTCAGCACGGTTTGCGGATGGTGTCCCTGGGCACAACAAGGCAGTGTTTGTTAGGGTATCTATCATGGTTCCAGAGAGGCCTGGGGCTGGACAAGCACGCCATCCATCACTATGCTGCGTACTGGGGCACAGGTGGCAGGCGCAGGGCCTGCTTTCACACCCCAGGAGTTTACAGACAGCCAGGGTACACAGTACACACTCGCACACAAAACAACTAGACAGTAAGGATGCACTGTACACAATTACACACACAGACACGATTGCAAACAGACACATACACAATGGCCCTATTACACAATCACAACAAGACAGGTAGACTTAATAAAGACAGCCAGGCCATGCAATACACACGGACACAACAAGATAGACACAGATACGTAACAGGGAAAACTTCGGGGAAAACAGATGCTTCGGGGAAAACAGATGCTTACACAAAGGCCAGATTATGTAAATCACTTTTGGAACCGCTTCATATGCATTTTTCATGTAGCTGTTTTTTCAAAGAAGCACTTAGGATATGCTGTCGTGTGTAAAGTATAACATGGAAATCACCTGAGATGTAGAGAGACATCCTGAGAGAGAGAGGGATTCAAATCAAATCAAATTGCATTGGTCACATACACATGTTTAGCAGATGTTATTGCGGGTGTAGCAAAATGCTTGTGTTTCTAGCTCTAACAATTTCACAGCAATACACACAAAGTTAAAGTAAAGGAATGTATAAGCATTTGGATGAGCAATTTTGGAGCGGCATAGACTACAATACAGCAGAATAGAAAATAATAGAATACAGTATACATGTGAGATGTAGTGCAAAATATGTAAACATTATTAAAGTGACTAATGTTCCAATTACTAAAGTGGCCAGTGATTCTAAGTCTGTATATAGGGAAGCAGCATCTAAGGTGCTAGTGATGGCTATTTAAACAGACTGATGGCCTTGAGATAGAAGTTATTTTTCAGTCTCTCGGTCCCAGCTTTGATGCACCTGTACTGACTTCGCCTTCTGGATGATATCAGGGTGAACAGGCAGTGGCTCGGGTGGTTGGCCTTCCTGTGACATCGGGTGCTGTAGGTGTCCTGGAGGGCATAAAGTTTACCCCCGGTGATGTGTTGGGAAGACTGCACCACCCTCTGGAGAGCCCTGTGGTTATGGGCGGTGCAGTTGCCATGCCAGGCGGTGATACAGCCCAACAGGATGCTCTCAATTGTGCATCTGTTAAATGTTTGTAAGGGTTTTAGGTGACAAGCAAAATGTCTTCAGCTTCCTGAGGTTGAAGAGGCACTGTTGCAACTTCTTCACTACACTGTCTGTGTGGGTGGACCATTTCAGTTTGTCAGTGATGTGTACACCGAGGAACTTGAAGCTTTCCAACTTCTCCACTGCGGTTCTGTCGATGTAGATAAGGGGGTGCTCCCTCTACTGTTTCCTGAAGTACACAGTCAGCTACTTTGTTTTGTTGAAGTTGGGAGTGAGGTTATTTTCCTGGCACCACACTCCCAGGGCCCTCACCTCCTCCCTGTAGGCTGTCTTGTCATTGTTGGTAATCAGGCCTACTACTACAGGACCCAGTTGCACAGGACAGGGTTCAGACCCAGGGCCTCAAGCTTAAAGAGCTTGGAGGGTTCTATGGTGTTAAATGCTGACCTATAGTCAATGAACAGCATTCTTACATAGGTATTCCTCTTGTCCAGATGGGATAGGGCAGTGTGCAGTGCGATGGCGATTCCATCGTCTGTGGATCTGTTGGGGCGGTAAGCAAATTGAAGTGGGTCTAGGTTGTCAGGTAAGGTAGAGGGAATATGATCCTAAACTAGTCTCTAAAAGCACTTCATGATGTGAGAATGCTGTTCATTGACTACAGCTTAGCGTTCAACACCATAGTACCCAAAAAGCGTATCACTAAGCTAAGGACCATGGGACTAAACTCCTCCCTCTGCAACTGGATCCTGGACTTCATGACGTGCCGTCCCCAGGGGGAAAGGGTAGGCAACAACACATCTGCCACGCTGATCCACAACACTGGGGCGCCTCAGGGGTGCGTGCTTAGTCCCTTCCTGTACTCCCTGTTCACCCACGACTGCGTGGCCAAACACAACTCCAACACCATCGTTAAGTTTGCTGACGACACAAGAGTGGTAGGCCTGATCACCGACCAAGATGAGACAGCCTATAGGGAGGTCAGAGACCTGGCAGTGTGGTGCCAGGACAACAACCTCTCCCTCAATGTGAGCAAGACAAAGGAGCTGATCGTGGACTACAGGAAAATGTGTGCCGAACAGACCCCCATTAACATCGACTGGGCCGTAGTGGAGCGGTTCGAGAGTTTCAAGTTTCTTGGTGTCCACATCACCAACGAACTATCATGGTCCAAACACACCAAGACAGTCGTGAAGAGGGCACAACTACACCTTATCCCTCTCAGCAGACTGAAAAGATTTGGCATGACCCCCCCCACAGTCCCCCAATAGTTGTCCCTCAACCAAACTGGTATACTTTCCTATTTATGCTATTTTTATTCCTCCGCCAGTTTTGAACTTTATATTGGGCAGACAGACCAGTTCCCTACTTCCTGCCGCTGCCACCTGGCTCCTCCATGTTTGGGGTAGTGCTGTAATCATTTGGTTGTACTCTTGGATTGAGCAGACCTTCCCATACAATTCTGATATCTCCATGAATGACAACTCTACCATTCCAATTTACAATATCATTTAAGAACAAAATACCCTTTTCAAKCATCTTTCCCATAAATACAGGTATTTTATCAACCAGCACATTTGAGTTCAGCCACAATATTTGTTGTAATATTTGTTCTATCTTTTTAGGGGGATGAAATTGAAATTGTAGCCAGCTCTGAAATGTTTGTTTGAAAAAGACAGATACTTTGAAAAAGGTATAATTTTCAATTAATCGAAAATGAGACATGGCAATCTGCACAAAGGGAAAGGCAATTTTTATACAATGGATGAGCTTTTCTTATTAATCTACTTGAGAACCATTTAAGGTTCAAATAAAACTTTTAAATMAGTAAAGCTTTTAGAGAGAGGTTTAGTGCTTTTATATTTAATAATCTCAATCCATCCAATTCATATTCATTATATAGATAGGCACATTTTATTTTGTCTGGTTTAGTGTCCCAGAAAAAGTGAAATATTTTTTGCTCATATTATTTGAAAAACGAATCATCAGGAGTAGGCAGTGCCATAAGTAAGTGAGTAAACTGAGATATGACTAAGGAGTCAATCAGGGCAATTTTTRCATAAATAGACAGGTATTTACCTCTCCYTGGTTGCAGGATCTTGTCTATTTTTACAAGTTTTCTATTGAAATTCATTGTGGAGAGCTTATTTATATATTTTGTGATATGAATACCGAGTATGTCTACTTCACCATCAGCCCGTTTTATAGGTAAACTGCAGGGTAATGTAAAAGTTGTATTTTTTAAAGATCCAATATGCAATATTGTACACTTATCATAATTAACTTTTCTGTACTCTGGACTAAAACCTATCTAGATCTTCAATGAGACATTGCAGGGATCTATTTTGCGGACTTAATATAAAACTTGAGTCATTGGCATACATGGACACCTTTGTTTTTAAGCCTTCAATTTCCAATCCTCTGATGTTGTTACTGTCACGTCCTGACCTTAGAGATCCTTTTTATGTCTCTGTTTTGGGAGGTCAGGGCGTGAGTTTGGGTGGGCATTCTATGTCTGGTGTTCTATGTTGTCCTTGTGTTGTATTTCTGTGTGTTTGGCCTGGTATGGTTCTCAATCAGAGGCAGCTGTCTTTCATTGTCTCTGATTGGGAATCATATTTAGGTAGCCTGTTCCCACCTGTGTTTGTGGGTGGTTATTTTCTGTGTCTGTGTTTCACCATACAGAACTGTTTCGTTTGTTTGTTCATGTTTTTTTGTTAATTTGTTCCGTGTTCATGTTGATTTATTAAAAATCTAATTATGGACACTTACCACGCTGCACATTGGTCCGACTTTTCCTACTCCTCCTCAGACGAAGAGGAGAATCGTTACAGTTACTGGATCTAATTTCAATAGTTAGCATTTCGATGGCCGTAACAAATAGATATGGTGACAGTGGCAATTCAAAACTCTGAGAAGTAGCTGTTATTTACTATTTTACACCTGGGGTTGCTATACATAATTTTTACCCATTTTAGAAGAGAATTACCGAAATTGAAAAAAATCCAGGCATTTATTAATAAAATTCAGTCTTACTTTATCAAATGCCTTTTCAAAATCCAATATAAATACCATTCCTGGCTTCTTATATGTTTCATGATGTTCTATTATTTCTAGTAGTAGTTGTATATTATCTCCAATGTATCATCCATGTAAAAAACATGTCACCAGGATGAACAATACTGGTAAAAACCCTTTTAATTCTGAGTGCTATGCATTTCGCTAGTATTTTTTAATCACAACATTGAGGTGTAAAGGGCCTCCAGTTTTTTTAGATAGACTGGGTCTTTATATTTGCCATCTGGGTCTTGTTTTAATAATAGAGAAATCAGACCTTCCTGCTGAGTACTTGACAGACTACCATTTCTATAGGAGTAGTTAAAACAATCTAACAATGGAGCTTTTAATATATCAAAAAATACTTGATATACCTCTACCAGTATGCCATCAAGCCCTGGGGTTTTTCCAGACTGAAAGGATTTAATAGCCTCAAAAAGTTATTCCTCTGTATTTTGGCCTTCACACTGATCTTTCTGTACATTTGTTAATTTTCCGTTGTTTATATTATTTGGAAAGAATTCCTTACCATAATGTTCATTCATTGGGAGAGAACATCTGCCTAAAATAATTAGCTTCCACTTTTAAAATATCATTCGGAGAATCATAGATGACTCTTCAGTAACAAGTTTCTGAAAATGATTTTTGTTAGCGTTCCTGTATTGGAGATTCAGGAAGCATTTTTCTCCATATTCCATCCAGTTTGCTTTAGTTTTGTAATAGATTGTTCTTGAATAAATTCCTCAAGTTCTTTTTCCTCTAACTTATTTTGTATCTCTGTAGTATCGTTTTTATTGCTATCTACCTGTACTATTAGTTCATGGATTTCCCTTGTTAGTCTTGTCTTTTTAGCCATGAACTGCTTTTTTATTATTGATGAATATTGAATAGAATGACCCCTGAAGGTACATTTAAAAGGTATCCCAAACAATAAGGGGATTTGCTGAACCTATATTATACTGGAAAAATTCAGTTATTAATTATTTTGTCTTATTTTTAACTAAGTTGTCCTCTAGTAAACTTTGATTACATTTCCAATATCCCCGTCCACGTGGAAAATCTATAAGAGTTATGTGAATTCCAATTAGATGATGATCCGATCGCATTCTGTCTCCTAAACCTTAATAACCTTTGATGCAAGAGAGAAAGAGACAAGAAAGTAGTCAAGACGACTAGCTTGATTAAGTCTGCTCCATGTATATCTCACTAGGTCAGGGTTTTTTAGCCTCCAAATATCCACTATTTCAAATGTGTCCATAATATCTGTGATTTCCTTAAGGGCACGGTGATTATAGTTTGTAGAGTGATTACCTTTACGGTCCATTGAGGTACTTAACACTGTGTTATAGTCTCCTACCATAATGATTAGATCATTTGTTGCCTGAACTGCATTGTTGGTTAACCTCTCTGGGATAGGCGGGACGCTTGCGTCCCACTTGGCCAATAGCCAGGCAAAATGTAGAGCGCCAAATTCAAAAAAATGATATAAAATCTAACTTTCATTAAATCACACATGTAAGATACCAAATTAAAGCTACACTKGTTGTGAATCCAGCCAACATGTCAGATTTCAAAAAGGCTTTTCGGCGAAAGCATAAGATGCTATTATCTGATGATAGCACAACAGTAAACAAAGAGAGTGAAGCATATTTCAACCCTGCAGGCGCAACACAAAACGCAGAAATAAAATATAAATCATGCCTTACCTTTGACGAGCTTCTTTTGTTGGCACTCCAATATGTCCCATAAACATCACAAATGGTCCTTTTGTTCGATTAATTTCGTCCATATATATCCATATTGTCCATTTATGTGGCGCGTTTGATCTAGAAAAAAACAGCTTCCAATTTGCACAACGTCACTACAAAATATCTAAAAAATTACCTCTAAACTTTGCCAAAACATTTCAAACTACTTTTGTAATACAACTTTAGGTATTTTTAAACGTTAATAATCGATCAAAGTGAAGACGGGTCTATCTGTTTTCAATACAGGAGGACAACAAACTAACGCTACTTTTGTAGTCTTGCGCAACTCTCAAACAGTACACATAACGTTACACTGATTCCAGATGGCCGTACTTCTTTATTGCACAAAGGAATAACCTCAACCTATTTCCAAAGACTGGTGACATCCAGTGGAAGTGGTAGGAACTGCAAACAGGTTGATTAGAAATCTAGTATCCCAATGAAAACRCATTGAACAGACAGTGACCTAAAAAAAAAATATCTGAATGGTTTGTCCTCGGGGTTTTGCCTGCTACATAAGTTCTGTTATACTCAGACATGATTCAAACAGTTTTAGAAACRTCAGAGTGTTTTCTAACCAAATCTACTAATAATATGCATATCTTATATTCTGGGGATGAGTAGAAGGAAGTTGAAATTGGGCACGCTATTTATCCAAAAGTGAAAATGCTGCCCCCTATCCTAGAGAAGATAAGAGCTTGTACGTAAGCTTTTACGGTAAGGTCTACACCTGTTGTATTCAGAGCATGTGACAAATAAAATGTGATTTGATGATGACAGAAGTGAGTGCTACAGTGCAAAGTCATTTAGTTCAGTTACCTTTGCTTTCTTGGGTACAGGAACAATGGTGGAAATCTTGAAGCATGTGGGGACAGCAGACAGGGATAGAGAGAGATTGAATATGTCCGTAAATACTCAAGCAAGCTGGTCTGCGCATGCTCTGAGGACATGGTTAGGGATCCCGTCTGGGCCGGCAGCCTTGCAAGGTTTAACATGCTTAAATGTCTTACTCACATCGGCCACAGTCCTTGGTAGCTGGCCGTGTCGGTGACACTGTGTTGTTCTCGAAGCCAGTGAAAAAGGTTTAGCTTATCCGGAAGCAAGACTTTGATGTCCACGATGTGGCTGGTTTTCCCTTTTTAGTCAGTGATTGTCTGAGCCGTTGAATTGCAACTCCACTTTGTTTCTGTACTGACATTTGATTGCCTTATGGAGGGAATAACTACACTGTTTGTATTCGTCCATATTCCCAGTCACCTTGCCATGGCTAGGGGGTTCACGCTTTCATGTTTGCGCGAATGCTGCCAACTATCCACGGTTTTTGGTTTGGGTAGGTTTTAATAGTCGCAGTGGGTACATCATCTCCTATACATTTGCTGATAAACTCAGTCACCGTATCCGTGTATTCGTCAATATTATTGTCAGAGGCTACCAAGGAACATATCCCAGTCCGGGTGATCAAAACCATCTTGAAGCATGGATTCCGATCGGTCAGACCAGCGTTGAGTAGTCCGTAGCACAGGTACTTCCTGTTTGAGTTTCTGCTGATAGGAAGGAGCAAAAGGGATTCGTGAACAGATTTGTCCAAGGGGGGGCGGGAGAGGCGCTTTTAGGCATTTCGAAAAGCTGAGCAACAGTGGTCCAATGTTTTCTCAGAGCGAGTGCTATAGTCAATGTAGAACTTCGGTAGCGTTTTCCTCAGATTATCTTTGTTAAAATCCCCGGCTACAATAAATGCATTTTCAGGATATGTGGTTTCCAGATTGCATAGAGTCCAGTGTAGTTCTTAGAGGGCCATCATGGTATCGGCTGAGGGGGAATATACACGGCTGTGACTATAACCTCAGAGAATTCTCTTGGGAGGTAATACGGATGGCATTTGACTGAGGTATTCTAGGTCGGGTGAACAAAAGGACTTGAGTTTCTGTATGTCATCATAATCACCCCATGAGTAGTTAATCATGAAACATACACCCCCGCTCTTCTTCTTCCCGGAGAGATCTTTATTCCTGTCAGTGCAGTAAACTGAGAACCCAACTGGCTGTGCGGACTTAGACAGTATATCCCGCGAGAGCCATGTTTCCTTGAAACAGAGTATGTTACAATCCCTGATGTCTCTCTGGAAGGAAATCCTCTCCCTGAGCTCGTCAACTTTACTATCCAGAGACTGAACATTAGCGAGTAATATACTCGGAAGCGGTCGGTGGTGTGTGTGTGCCTCCTGAGTCGGACTAGGAGTCCACTCCGAATACCTCTTCTCCACCAGCGGTGTTTTGGATCAGCTTCTGGAATCAGTTCAATTGCCCTGGGGGGTATGAACAAAGGACCCAATTCGGGACAGTTGTATCGCTGGTCGTAATGCTGGTCAGTTACCGCCGGTCTGATATCAAAACTTAATTCCGGTTTATGTAATAACACAAAAAATATTCTGGGCTAATAATGTAATACTGCAAAGTGGCTTAGGGGCTACATCTACAGGCACAGCCACGGGCCATTAGCTAGTCCTGACGGGCCTCAATACACGGGGGGAGGGGAGAAGTGATGATGATGATGGCGTCGGCAGAGATGGCTGCCTCCCTTCTAGTTCTTAGGAATCTTTGCAGTATCTCGTTTTTTTAATGTATTATTTGATTTGAAGTGCCTTGGCAGATGTACTCTAACAGCAGACATCATTATTATCATTCATCACAATTTTTATGCTGCTTTTCTTTGAGAAGGAACAATAATCATAATATACTCAGGGATATCCCGTTCAAATATGAAACACACTGGATTACTGTATTTTTGTGATGGTCAATGTGTTTCCAAATCTGACAGACAGGTCTATGAAAAAGCACAGTTAAGACCTTTAAAATATAAAATTCAGATGCATACCTTAGGCTTCAAGCAATAGAAGATTACTCACTTGGACACAATAGTGAAAGGAGTAATGCACATTTGCTCTCTATGGTGATACTGAAGTGGGATGAATACATTGCTCTCCAGCTATATCTGTGTCGGGCCGCAGGTTTTGTCCCACTGAAAACCCAAGCCAACCACATTCATTATATATATCTGCCCCAGTATCTCCCCAAAGTACTTACCATCAGGATGAATTCTGGATGCAAACTCTTGCAAAAGGTGATACTCAGCTACTAGTGAGAACCTCATTACTTCACCCCCAGTATTTCAGGGCTCAGTGTTGAATAATGAGCCCATTATGGAGAAGTAACCCCCTGGATAGGGGAAAGGCCTTCAAATCCCTCCACTGGAAGAGAGTGCTGAACTGTTATCGCCCACTACAAAGAAGAATGAATATACACCATGTCAGTGAGTGCTTCTAAAGAATCTGTTTACTTCCATGATTGTACTGAAAAAGATTTGGGAAAAGAGAGACAGGTTAGACTAACATACATACTGGTAATTCTTAAAGTGGGAAGAGAGTAAGACAACTTCTGAATATCAAAACGTTATAATGTGACAAATCAAGCAGTAATCGTGTAGAGATTCGTTGTACCATCTAAACCATTGTGAAATATATTTTACATAAAACAAAATATTGTATTTTCAGCTGTTTGAGCTGGTGTACTAAACCGAAAGTAAAAGATGCAAAAACTACATTTAAGAACAAGAAGCATAGACATAGTGCACTAGGAACAGATCTACCACTTCTTAGACTTGCTTTCAAAGAGAATGACAGATCTATAACCTTTAAAATCCATGTTTCACCTAAAAAACGATCAATAATGAGTAGCATATACAGTACATATATACAGAAAGTATTCAGACCCCTTGACTTTTTCGACATTGTTACATTACAGCCTTATTCTAAAATTGATTACATTGCTATGAGACTCGAAATTGAGCTCAGGTGCATCCTGTTTCCATTGATCATCCTTGAGATGTTTCTACAACTTGACTGGAGTCCAACTGCGGTCAATTCAATTGATTGGACATGTTTTGGAAAGGCACACACCTCCCTATATAAGGTCCCACAGTTGACAGTGCATGTCAGAGCAAAAACCAAGCCATGAGGTTGAAGAAATTGTCTGTAGAGCTCCGAGACAGGATTGTGTAGAGGCACAGATCTGGGGAAGGATACCAAAACATTTCTGCAGCATTGAAGGTCCACAAGAACACAGTGGCTTCCATCATTCTTAAATGGAAGAAGTTTGGAACCACCAAGCTGGCTGCCAGGGCCAAACTTAGCAATCGGGGAAGAAGGGCCTTGGACCGGAAGGTGACCAAAAACCCAATGGTCACTGACAGAGCTCCAGAGTTCCTCTGTGGAGATGAGAGAAACTTCCAGAAGGACACACATCTCTGCAGCACTCCACCAATCAGCCCTCTGTGGTAGAGTGGCCAGATGGAAGCCACTCCTCAGTAAAAGGCACATGACAGCCAGCTTGGATTTCCAAAAGGCACCTAAATAACTTTCAGACCATGAGAAACAAGATTATCTGGTCTGATGAAACCAAGATTGAACTCTTTGGCCTGAATGCAAAGTGTCACGTCTGGAGGAAACCTTGCACTATCCCCATGTTGAAGAATGTTGGTGGCAGAATCATGCTGTGAGTTATTTTTTCAATGGCAGGCTGGTAGACTAGTCAGGATCAAGGGAAAAATGAATGGAGCAATCAACAGAGAGATCCTTGATGAAAACCTGCTCCAGAGCGCTCAGGACATCAGACTGGAGCGAAGGTTCACCTTCCAACAGTACAACAACCCTAAGTGCACAACGCAGGAGTGGCTTTGGGACAAGCCTCTGAATGTCCTTGAGAGGTCCAGCCAGAGCCCAGACTTGAACCAGATCAAACATCTCTGCATTTTAAACCAGATAAGTTTAAAATGCAGCTAGCTAGCTAAATATATGTCAGATGTAAAGTAAGCAGTACCGTGGCATGCCAGAAACAATGCATCTTGGCTAGCTAGCTCACGTTAGCTAGATCATGCTAGCTACATAGTGAGCTAATGCCTACAGATGTAACTCGGAGGTGAAGCCTACTTTCTGAATTAAGCAATAGAGTCAATACTTCTGGAATTAATAGGGTTGTCATTCAGCTAGCTAGCTACCTAGGCTACTCACCTTATTTGAAGCAGTTTTGCTGCAAAATTAGCCCGGCCTCACAGGCTGCATCTGGCTAAGCTAATAAGTAGAGGTTGCAGTTGTTATTAAAATTATATTTGGTTCCATAATATAAATGATAGCTTAGCTATAAATTCACATGGATGGCATGACATTTGTCGTAAGCATTATCACAAAATTCCGTATATATTTTTTTGTTTTCACTAGCTACAAAGTAAAAATTGGCCAAATCATAAAAATTCATGATCAAGCTTTTTGGTCTAAATTAAAGGTTAGGTATAAGCAGGGGTGAAAGTCAGGTGGTACTGTATGGTACTGCGTCTGGGCAAAATAAAAAGTGGGGCTACGCCGTACTGGTAAAACATGAGCCTATCACAATTAATACAATATGCCCAAAAAAACTATAGGCTATTACACCTTTATTTAACATTACTGAATGTCAGGCACATGAAAAATGTACTATTTGATTGCATTTGAGGACAACAATTTTGTCAGGGCAAAGATCAGTGGCCGAGACGCGGAGGTGAGTGGCCGAGACCGAGGCACGTGTGGACAACAGTGGATGAATCAATTCAGGTTACAAGTGTAGGCCTAATGACAATCGCAGAATGTCATTACACTACATGTCTCGTTCCATTCATCAAATTACGGGTGCACAGTGCACTGCTGGGGTTTGGATGCTGAAATTATTTTGTGAGTGGTCGAAGGCGCACCAACAGGAGTGCRTTTTCGATCAGATGAAAACATAATGACTGGTTGTGTTGATGCCACATTAAAAGGCATAGGCCAACGGAAGCTAAGCTTTCTCTAAACACATTTACATTTTTTAATGATTTTTTTCCCCTTTTTCGTGATATCCAATTGGTAGTTACAATCTGGTCCCATCGCTGCAACTCCCATATGGACTCGGGAGAGGCGAAGGTCGAGAGCCATGCGTCCTCCGAAACACAACCCTGCCAAGCTGCACTGCTTCTTGATACACTGCTCGGAAGCCAGCCGCACCAATGTGTCGGAGGAAAAACCGTCAGTGTGCATGCGCCCGGCCTTCCACAAGGAGTCGCTAGTGCGCAATGGGACAAGGGCATCCTTGCCGGCCAAACCCTCCCTTAACCCGGATGACGCTGGGCCAATTGTGCACCGCCTCTTGGGTCTCACGGCGATGCAGTGCCTTAGACTGCTGCGCCACTCGGGAGGGCTTAAAGTGCATTTTAAGTAGCTTATTAAAAAAAGTTGTGGATTGTTTTAAATCTCATAGCCTACAGGGCCCGCAATTTGGGCAGCGCGCGCTGCAAATACCAAATAGATGATTGAGTTGCAATTGTGGGTGAAAAGCAGAGACACAGCCAGGCATATCGCAATATTTAGGGCCAATCACGGAAAAACTGTTTGGAAAGCAAATGGCTATTGCTATAAAGAGATGACAATTAAAAGACTCCAATCTGTCTTTTAGTTATAATTTTTTWAAACTTATTTCAGTGAACAGTAGCCTATCATATTTGGCACTAGTGGAGAACATCGACCATATCCCCAGTGAGTGTGCATATTCACTGTCTTTGTCATTGGGTCAGCGCCACTTGTTTGTTTTTGGACAATCGTTTCCTCCTCCAGGTTAGATGAACATCATATTGTATGTGTGTCTCCCCTTTTCGTAGGCCAATTGTATAAATCAGACAACCATAGTTTCTATTGATCTGTTTGTCAGGTGTCAGCAGAGTAGGCTACCCTGTAATTTTTTGTAGGTTCGCGCACGTGGGTGTCCCATACCGGTAAGAAATTGAATCTACTTTCACCCCTGGGTATAAGGTTATCAGTGTGGTTAGGCTTAGGTTTAAAATCTGATTTAACCCTTTGACACGTACCACAAACGGTGTGATCATTCTACAATGGTCCCTGCAGCATACGCTCAAACCGGTGTGTTTAGAAAACGTATTTAGAACATCCAGTATCGATTGACTCAACTGTTTTTTCACAGAAACATTTTGCACAAACATCTTTGGTCTGACACAAGTTTACATCACACCCAGAATGCATTGTATAATGTCAACAAACATGGCGCCACATATAGCTGGCAAATAGTTTAGCATTGGCTCTTTACAATCAGTACAACCTTCAAAAAAGTATTTTACACACGTTATAGCTGTCAATTACAATCTATGCAATAATTGGAATGGATGACTTGTCACCAGAACTTGAAAACTTGAATAAAACGAATTGCATTATGCTCCATACATACATACTGTACGCTACAGTAGAAACGAGAACACGATATACAGAAAATAAGGCACTTATTTTGAAAGGAACACATACATGTCCACAGTTATTACTGTATTTGTAAGGAAAACAACAATGAAGGCAATGRGAGCACCAGACAGAAAATGTGCAAAGGTCTGCATACTTGATCTGCGGAAACACTAGGGAAGTGCTTGGGCTCTTCTCCAAGAGAGAAGTTTGTCCGGCTCAGTAAAGTCTCAAACAWAAATTGTCCACAACAATGAAATGGTCTACTTCTTCTATGTGAATTAATGAGGATGCAGAACTCACCTCAATTCAAACTGTTAGAAAATAATTTGAAATTGACAAGTTGAAACATAGTCTATAGATAATTAGCAGGCAGCGTGTCTTGATTTGAGGGCAGCGCTGGTTAAAAAACTCACGCTGAGGCGACCGTAACAGATATTTGGAACTCGCACGTGAAAAGGTTAAGAAGAGAAATTATAGAAATAGGCGGGATGTACGACTTTGTGGGTGTGGTAACTAGTCATGCATCCAGGTTGAGGCTTACTTTCAGAATGAACATGGAGCACTACGTTCCAGTAAGTTATATTATTTGTTCCTTTACATTGCATTATACGATTTCAAGAGCTAATACTACACTCTAATAAGAAGTGGAGAAGCCCTATGCACCACACAACGGTCTACTCCTGGAGTAACTTCCTGTCAGAGAGACTGCGATTAGAGGGTTAGGCAGGAGGCCCTGGGCCTGTGGTAGGTCAAGGGTGAGAGCTCTCTCTTTCAAGCACATTCACTACCTCTATCCATCTCTCTCCAGGTACTACAGAGACAGACTGTTCCAAGGACCTCCAGAGCTTGATGTAAACCTCCTTCACTATGGGAGTTTGCTTGTGTGATGCTAGCATAGTATCTAGGGCCAATGGTTGGATTGGATTTACTGTACTCACTCCAACTCATGCTTTCTCCTCCCTGTAACATTCTCCTAGACTTTTATCAAAACTAGCATTTGTCCATCTCCCTTTCCTCTAGGTGAGTCTGCTGGGCTATGGAACTCTAGAGCAGCACATCAACAAACTAGCTATCCGCAGACTTTCAATGGCCACATTTTGGGGATGACCAAATGCAATAAAGTTCTGTATAAACAACTTTTTTTATGTTAAGATTACAAAACAATAACTTAAAATACACTTAGGATTTAAAATGTCTAAAATAAATACAAGTCTCATTTCCAGCGTTATACTATATATTTTGTTTTAAATAAAAATGTATTATATATAATTTAAAAAAAAAACATTTTTATTAATGTATAGTACCAGTCAAAGGTTTGGACAAACCTACTCATTACAGTTTTTTTTTAATGATGACTATTTTCTACATTGTAGAATAACAGTGAATACATCAAAACTATGAAATATCACATATGGAATCATTTTGTACCCAAAAAGTGTTAAACTAATGAAAATATAAAATGTTATATTTGTGACAGTTCAAAGTAGCCACCCTTTGCCTCGATGACAGCTTTGTACACTTTTGGTCAGGTTTAAGTAGGGTGGTAGTGGTGATTAAGGAGAGTGAGAACAGGTGTTGAGGCTGAATAGCAGTTAGTAGCAGCTGGAGCTTGTTTGAAGAGTTACATTCAAGTCAACTATTTAAGTGTTTCAAACAGTAGCTGAGGCTAATTGGCAATGGTTAGCAGCTGGTGTTTGAGTTGCTAGGGAGCTGTGTTCAAGGCAACTAGTTAAGTGTTACATTCAAGTCTGGTCCTTTCTCCTGAATTTTAGTTCATCCTTAAACCTAGTTCGAGTTTAACTTCTCTAGGATAGGGGGCAGCATTTTCACGTTTGGGTGAACGTGTTACTAGTTACTAGACTAGTTGCACAACCCCCCACAGTACTACTACAATAAAATGTAATTTGACTCCTTACACTCCTCACTTCTGCTCCAGCCTCTGTCCTGCACTTGATAAACCAGAAGTAGTCTCCTCCATCCTGGCCAAGGAGGGAAAGCAGGGATTTATGATTGACCCCTTCTCCCCCCTTATTCTCCACCTATCAGTCCCCTCGGAAGTGCCACCCGAAAGTATTAAGGCATGAAGCGTATCCTCGATCTCCGCCCCCCACGAATCTTCAGTCTCCAGCGTCAACAGCCTCATCCCCAGTCCTGACCATGTCATCGCTCTCATTAAACTTGCTGGCCATGGAGTCCCTCACTGCACTATACACCAGCTGCTTTCACTTCTGGGCCACCTGAATTATGCCATCAGGATCATCCCTCAAGGCCGCTCCTTCCTGTCCCACTTTCTCTCCCTGGCTGCCTTGGTGCCTTCTCTGCTTCACACCTTGGTTTTCAACCCTTGTGCCTCTCAGAGCTGAGGCCTTGGCACCTTCTCAGTCATTGGAATGGCATCACCTTTTTCTATGATGACTGTCTCTCTTGTCCTGAACTTACAGCTGTTCACTGATGCTGCCCCTTTCATTGGGTACGGGGATTTCTACAGCGGTTGTTGGTTTGTTGCCGCATAGACTCCCGAAATTGCCTTCCACCAGCAGCCTCCACCCTGTTAGAGTTTTACCCAATTGTCGTTGCCGCTTCTCTCTGGGGGGGATGATTGGTCCAGAAGAGCCATACTCATCCATTCCGACAACCTTCCATAGTAACAAGGGCTGTTCTCACTCCCTCCTGAGTTCATGAGTTTCCTAAGACATCTAACCTGTCTATTCGTCACCCATGTATCTCAAGCTCTGATTTTCTGTCCAGCCTCCAATTTCAGATATTCAGGCGCTTGGCCCAGTATGCAGAACGCCTGCCAACCCCAGTCCCTCCTTATTCCATGACAACCTTCCTGTGAACCATCGACTCCTTCCTCTCATCTCCCAGTCACACTCCATCCTATTAGCAGTTGCACCAAGTACATTGTCCTCTTACTGGACAGCCTGGAGATGCATCCAGCATTTCCATACCATCTATCACCTGCCTTTTCCCTCCAACGACTTGGTCACCATGTCTGCCTTTGTCACCCATGCCAGCTTATTCCTCTCCATGCGGACATCATTCATCCGGACGTACCTAGCCGTAATCAACTTATTTCTCAAGTTGCTTATTGGGTCTTCATGTTCCTCCTCTCACCCGCATGTCTCCCTTCTCCTCAAGGGCCTCCAATGCACCGAAGTCCACCACCCCCCTCGCCGCCAGCCCATCCCACTTGACATCCTGTCTGCCTTCATCCAGACGCTGTGGTCTGGTTACTTCTCCATCGCAGTCTCTTCCACACTAGAAAGGCATTTCTTGGATATTCTTGTACATCCTCTGCTATCTACAACCCTTGTCAGATGTCACCATCCTCGACAAAGATATCCTCATCTTCACCATCAAACCCAGCAAAACCAATCAGTTTCGCAGAACCACACCAGTCTACCTGTTCCGGCTACCGTCTACCCTCAGCCCTTACAAACCACTCACCTACTTCCTGCAACTCAGACAATTTCAACATGCCTCTCCATTCGATCCACTTTTCATCACCGATTTCTGGTTTCATTGACTCTCGCCAATGGTTCCATTCCCATCAGAAAAAACACTATCCCTGTCGAGCTATCCTGCTGACCAATTCTCCGGAAACTCCTTCCGCAGCGGAGCCGCTTCCATGGCATCCCAACAATGCATCCACTACCACACCGTACCACTCCTCGGCCGCTGGTCCTCTCAAGCCTATCATTCCTACATCCATTCTGACAACATCAGGACAGCCCACAGCATGCTCATCTCTCAGAACCTGCATTAACCTCTCTGGGATCATTCGGGACGTYAGCGTCCCACCTCGCCAACAGCCAGTGAAATTGCAGGGCGCCAAWTTGAAACAAAAGAAATCTCATAATTAAAATTCACCATATACACCATTTTAAAGATAAACTTCTTGTTAATCCAGCCACATTGTCTGATTTCAAAAAGGCTTTACGGCGAAAGCACACCATGCGATTATGTTAGGTCAGCGCCTAGCCACAGAAAACCAGACAGCCATTTTCCAACCAAGGAGCGGTGTCACAAAAGTCAGAAATAACATTAAAATTCATCACAAACCTTTGATCTTCACCGGATGGCACTCCCAGGACTCCATGTTAGACAATACATGTTTGTTTTGTTCGATAAAGTTCATCTTTATGTCCAAATACCTCCTTTTTGTTAGCGCGTTTAGTCCAGTAATCCAAATGCACAAAGCACGGGCAAAAAGTACAGATAAAAAGTTCCATTAAAGTTAGTAGAAACATGTCAAACGATGTATGTAATCAATCTTTAGGATGTTTTTATCATAAATCTTCAATCATTTTCCAACCGGACAATTCCGTCATTAGAAAGGTAAGAGAACGAGCGCCGCGCTCACGCGCGAGACTAAACTAATGTCTTTCAGCTTGACCACTTGTTGAAACAGCTCTTATTCGATCCCCTTTCACAATACAAGCCTGAAACAACTTCTTAAATCACACATGAAGGATACCAAATTAAAGCTACACTGGTTGTGAATCCAGCCAACATGTCAGAATTCAAATAGGCTTTTCGGCGAAAGCAAACGATGCTATTATCTGAGTTAGAACCATAGTAAACAAAGAGAGAGAAGCATATTTCAACCCTGCAGGCGCGACACAAAACGCAGAAATAAAAATATAATTCATGCCTTACCTTTGACGAGCTTCTGTTGTCTCCAATATGTCCCATAAACATCACAAATGGTCCTTTTGTTCGATGAATTCCGTCGATATATATCCAAAATATCCATTTATTTGGCGCGTTTGATCCAGAAAAACACCGGTTCCAACTTGTGAAACGTGACTACAAAATATCTCAAAAATTACCTGTAAACTTTGCCAAAACATTTCAAACTACTTTTGTAACTCAACTTTAGGTATTTTTGAACATAAATAATCAATAAAATTGAAGACGGGATGATCTGTGTTCAATACCGGAGGAAAACAATGTGTAGCATGCTTTCTGGTCACGCGCCTCTAACAAACAGTACATTTCAGTGGAGCCTCAAATCTGAATGGTTTGTCCTCTGGGTTTTGCCTGCGAAATAAAAATACGTTCTGTTATAGTCAGACATGATTCAAACAGTTTTAGAAACTTCAGAGTGTTTTCTATCCAATACTTATAATAATATGCATATATTAGCATCTGGGACTGAGTAGGAGGCAGTTTACTCTGGGCACGCTTTTCATCCAAACGTGAAAATGCTGCCCTCTATCCACAAGAAGTTAAGGAGTCTAATGGCTTGGGGGTAGAAGCTGTTTAGAAACCTCTTGGACCTAGACTTGGCGCTCCGGTACCGCTTGCCATGCGGTAGCAGAGAGAACAGTCTATGACTAGGGTGGCTGGAGTCTTTGACAATTTTTAGGGCCTTCCTCTGAGACCGCCTGGTATAGAGGACCCGGTGATGTACTGGGCCGTATACACTACCCTCTGTAGTGCCTTGCGGTCTGAGGCAGAGCAGTTGCCATACCAGGCAGTGATGGAACCAGTCAGGATGCTCTCGATGGTGCAGCTGTAAAATCTTTTGAGGATCTGAGGACCCATGCCAAATCTTTTCAGTCTCGTGAGGGGGAATAGTTTTGTCGTGCCCTCTTCACGACTGTCTTGGTGTGCTTGGACCATGTTAGTTTGTTGGTGATGTGGACACCAAGGAACTTGAAGCTCTCAACCTGCAGCGTGGAGCGCAATAGAGATTGCATCTTCTGTGGATCTGTTGGTGCGGTATGCAAATTGGAGTGGGTCTAGGGTTTCTGGGATAACGGTGTTGAAGTGATCCTTTCAACAAATGTCATTGCTACAGACGTGAGTGCTACGGGTCGGTAGTCATTTAGGCAGGTTACCTTAGTGTTCTTGGGCACATAGACAATGGTGGTCTGCTTGAAACATGTTGGTATTACAGACTCAGACAGGGAGAGGTTGAAAATGTCAGTGAAGACACGTGCCAGTTGGTCAGCATATGCTCGGAGTACACGTCCTGCTAATCCATCTGGCCCAGCATCCTTGTGAATGTTAACCTGTTAATAGGTCTTACTCAAATCGGCTGCGGAGAGCGTGATCACACAGTCATCCGGAACAGTTGAGGTTCTCATGCATGTTTCAGTGTTACTGGCCTCGAAGCGAGCATAGAAGTAATTTAGCTTGTCTGGTAGGCTCGTGTCGCTGGGCAGCTCTCTGCTGTGCTTCTCTTTGTAGTCTGTAATAGTTTGCAAACCCTGCCACATCTGACGAGCTTCGGAACTGGTGTAGTACGATTCGATCTTAGTTCTGTATTGACGCTTTGCCTGTTTGATGGTTCGTCGGCGGGCTAAGCGGGATTTCTTATAAGCTTCTGGGTTAGAGTCCCACTCTACCCTTTAGTGTGAATGTTGCCTGTAATTTTGGCATGTATGTACAGTCACTATGGGGACGACGTCCTCGATGCACCTACTGATAAAGCCAGTGACTGATGTGGTGTACTCCTCCATGCTATCAGAAGAATCCCTGAACATATTCCAGTCTGTGCTAGCAAAACAGTCCTGTAGTTTAGCATCTGCTTCATCTGACAACTTTTTTAGAGACCGAGTCACTGGTGCTTCCTGCTTTAATTTTTGCTTGTAAGCAGGAATCAGGAGGATAGAGTTATGGTCAGGTTTGCCAAATGGAGGGCGAGGGAGAGCTTTGTACGCGTCTCTGTGTGTGGAGTAGAGGTGGTCTAGACCTTCAACCTCTGGTTGCACATTTAACAAGTTGATAGAAATTCGGTAAAACTGATTTAAGTTTCCCTGTATTAAAGTCACCAGCCACTAGGAATGCCGCCTCTGGAAGAGTGTTTTCCTGTTTGCTTATGGCGGAATACAGCTCATTTAGTGCGGTTTTAGTTCCAACCTCACTCTGTGGTGTTACATAAACAGATGAACTCTCTGGGTAAATAGTGAGGTCTGCAGCTTATCATAACCTGTTATGGCTGCAGCCCGTCGCCGGTACACCTATGACAACATCCAGCTCAAGTGCAGGGCGCGAAATTCAAAATCTATTTTTTTTTTATATTTAACTTTCACACATTAACAAGTCCAATACAGCATTTGAAAGATAAACATCTTGTCAATCCAGCCAACATGTCCGATTTTTTAAACGTTTTACAGAGAAAACACCACATATATTTATGTTAGCTCACCACCAAATAAAAAAGGAGGACAGACATTTTTCACAGCACAAGTAGGATGCAAGTAGCATGCACAAGCCAACCTAACTAACCTAGAACCAACCTAAATAACCTAGAAAAAACTACCTCAGATGACAGTCCTATAACATGTTACACAATAAATCTATGTTTTGTTCAAAAAATGTGCATATTTTAGCTATAAATCAGTTTTACATTACTGCTACCATCATAGCTACAGTCAGAAATCGCACGGGAGTAGCCAGAGAAAATACAGACACCAACGTCAACTACTAATTACACATCATAAAACATTTCCAGAACAATATAGTGGTGGATAGCTG
>NC_036853.1:37343311-37369066 GCF_002910315.2 Salvelinus sp. IW2-2015 | reverse complement strand
AGGGACTTTACCGAGCAGGGTCTTGTAGATGACCTGAGCCAGTGGGTTTGGCGACGAGTATGAAGCGAGGGCCAGCCAACGAGAGAAAGGGATATATGAAGGGATATATGAAAAAGCATCCCAAATTGGGTCCTTATCTTTGTTGATCTTCCATCAGAATGTTCTCCAAGGGGTCCTTTGTTCAGAAACGTCTTTATTTCGATCCAGAACGAACGATTTCCCTCTTGAATTAGCAAGCACACTGGCAGTCGGCGCTAACCTCTCCATCTTGACAAATCTTGCGTCGCATCACGTCTAAAGTCCAGAATAAATTTCAATAATATAATTAAACTATATTGAAAAAACATACTTTAGGATGATATTGTGACATGTATCAAATAAAATCGAAGCCAGAGATCATATTCACCTTTAACGAGTGTTTTCCAGGAGCCGAGTCCAGGTCCTACTTCACGCCCAAAAAAAAATAAAGTGCCAAGTCTCACTCCAAGAGGTTGTGTTCAATCCCAGGACGAGATAATCAAGTCATTTCTGCTCTCACTTCCGCATGACACCCAGAGGAAGGCGTATGACGTGTTTCTACAGTCCTAAGTGACATGCCCTTTTATAGACAAGGTCTTGAAGAGCGACATCGATTTTGGAAATCTCACTTCCGGATAGGAAATGGGCTGTAAAAATAGTTCTGTTCCACTTAGAGAAATAATTAAAACGGTTTTAGAAACTAGAGGACTGTTTCTATCCAATAGTAATAATAATATGCATATTGTAAGAGCAAAAATTGATTAAGAGGCCGTTTGAAAATTGGCACATATTTTCCAGTTTTTCAATACGCCCCCTGCAGCCATAACAAGATAAGATACTCCACCTCGGGCGAGCAAAATTTTAAGACTTCCTTAGATATCGTGCAACAACTGTTGTTTACATAAATGCATAGGCCCCCACTCCGTGTCTTACCAGAGGCTGCTGTTCTGTCTCGCCGATAGAGTGTATAACCCGCCAGCTCTGTGTTCTTAACCTCTCTGCGCACAGATCCCTTTGGCGGGATCATTTTCCTAAACAACCGCTGAATTACAGGACGCCAAATTCAAAAATATTACTAAAAAGGTTGTTTTTAACATACATAATCGATAATAATTCAACCGGACCGTAACCTATTCAAAAAAAGAGAGAAAGAAAATGGAGACCTACCCCTCTCGCGCACAGGAACTAATCAAAGACACCTGACTAGTTTTGAAAAATCTCGCTCATTTTTCAAAATAAAAGCCTGAAACTATGTCTAAAGCCTGGTCACAGCCCGAGGAAGCCATTGGAAAATGAATCTGGTTGATACCCCTTTAAATGGAAGAAAGACGGGCAATGAAACACAGATTTTAAAAAAATAGTCACTTCCGGGTTAGATTTCCTCAGGTTTTCGCCTGCAAAATCAGTTTTGTTATATTCACAGACAATATTTTTTATTTTTAAAAATTTTATTTTAAAATTTTACCCCCTTTTCTCCCCAATTTTCATGGTATCCAATCGCTAGTAATTACTATCTTGTCTCATCGCTACAACGCCCGTACGGGCTCGGGAGAGACGAAGGTCGAAAGCCATGCGTCCTCCTTGCTGTCCCCAGTCCACCTGGCCTTGCTGCTGTTCCAGTTTCAACTGTTCTGCCTGCGGCTATGGAACCCTGACCTGTCCACCGGACGTGCTACCTGTCCCAGACCTGCTGTTTTCAACTCTCTAGAGACCGCAGGAGCGGTAAAGATACTCTTAATGATCGGCTATGAAAAGCCAACTGACATTTACTCCTGATTATTATTTGACCATGCTGGTCATTTATGAACATTTGAACATCTTGGCCATGTTCTGTTATAATCTCCACCCGGCACAGCCAGAAGAGGACTGGCCACCCCTCATAGCCTGGTTCCTCTCTAGGTTTCTTCCTAGGTTTTGGCCTTTCTAGGGAGTTTTTCCTAGCCGCCGTGCTTCTACACCTGCATTGCTTGCTGTTTGGGGTTTTAGGCTGGGTTTCTGTACAGCACTTCGAGATATTAGCTGATGTACGAAGGGCTATATAAAATAAATTTGATTTGAGTGGGATGGTTGGGGCCCGAGCCGAACGCGGGGGGGTGGGGGGCAGTGACCTCCGGTGGGGAGATCGGCCTGGAGGCCGGCCACAGCATTCCGTTTATTTGTGAGGCCTGGAACAGTGGTGGGGCACCGAGACAACAGACCGCAGCCATCTGGTTAGAGATGGTCTGTCCTTTATAATAGAGAAGGGAGAGCCTTATCCTAGGTGGTGAGATCAATTGCCATTGTAAACAAAGTAAGGAATCAGACGTAAGTACCTACGTAAACTGTGAGTAGAATTACGTTAAATCGAGGCTTATCATGTTCAGTTGTCTTGCATTGCATCACTTTCGTAAGTTTACTCGAAAGATGAGTGAATCATTCCTTCACCTCATTATAACATCTTTGGTCTGACAGACGTTTACGTTTGCTGGCTAGCTAGCTAGCTATTAATCTACTTAGCTAACGTTAGTCTTTGGCATGATATAGCTAACTATCTTGTGTTAAATCATCTAGCAGAATGTCTATATTCAAAAATACTTTTTAGGTTTTGCCTAATGCTAACTAGCTGTCTAGCTAACGTGTCCTATCTAGGTCGAACAGAGCCAGAGGTGCGAGCACATTTTTGCTTGCTAATTAGCTAGCTGAGCAGTGTGCTAAATCATCCAGCAGAACTTCTGTATTCAAAAAAGAAACAGATTACACAGTATATTTTCTGTCTCCTCGGTCAACAGCGTTCCTTTAGCGCAATCACTTCTGTCTGGCCTTTGGACACTTCTCACAGCCACGTTCATCATGATTCTTCACGACGCACTGTCACATGATGTCAGTGTCAACGTAACATTCTGGGCACATTCCAGGTCGTCTTTATTTCAAGTGAGTATCACAGATGGGCAGATCTCACAAAGTCAGGTGAATTTTTATGAAACCAGCAAACCACATCAATAATATGGCTTGAGATCTTGAGATGAATCCTCCAATCCTTGAATAAATAAGTGTACCAATCATCAGGGTTTCAAATGTGGGGTAAATCAGATCAAGGGAATTGAGCATTTGTCTGAAAAACAACCATTTGTGTTCCTGGGACAGAGCAATAATGCATGACACCAAAAAGTGAGAAAATAACTTGTTTACCTGTGCAACCATTGAAAATAAGGTTGCATGATGATACATAAAGGTTCAATAATATATGTATTTGTAACTACAATAATAAACAGCGAGAAGCACCAGCGTCAAAAGGGGGTCAATGCAAATAGTCCAGGAAGCCAGTTGATTAACTGTTCAGCAGTCTTATGGCTTGGGGGTAGAAGCTGTTAAGGAGGCTTTGTACATAGACTTGGCACTCTGGTAAAGCCATCATCATCTGGGATTAATGGGAAAGAAAAAGTAAAGCTGAGAATTTAACGCCACGCCGTAATCTCCTTTCTATTCAGACGTCGCACCCTTAGTCCTCGGGATCCCATTCCTGATCTCCAGCTACAACCACTATAACTTTAAATTCGCTGGCAATTTCCTCAAATATAACAAAAGCAGAATTAGTTTGACCTGCTGCAGATGGGAGAAAGCCCCACACAGTGTTCACAGAAGTGTCTGCCATATAATGGGGAGGGGGGATGGGTGGTCATTCCATAAAAATATTTTGTGACGCCAATCAAAAGGAGACATGTTTCCCCAATGTGAGCAGTATCAGTCTCCCTGCCGAATACTGCCATTCATCTTACACACCGCAGTTAGAATACGTTTCCCTTCGTGTCTGATTTTTGAAGAATGATTTCGAACTAGAGGATGGATCAGAAGGCTTGACAGCCTAATATGTCTCCAGTGTTCCCTGACACCTTGGGCACAGAGAAGGGACTGTTTTCAATAATGGCTCTACATGCAGTGATTGTTAGGAGCATTTCCAAAATCACAGAAAAATGCTTCGGCGAAACCCAATCCCCTCTCCCTGCTGATGTTTCCCTGAATATTTGAAGAGCAGAGCTCACGCAACGCAATCTAAGGAGGAATCCGAGAAAAGGATGCAGTATTATGACGCATTATTGACTTAGAACTATTGTGGTGCAAAGCAGTCAGTGGAAGAATCTCAATTGAATACTACTTGCATCGTCTCTCCCCGCCCCCTTCTCAAAACCCATTGGATGAGAAAGCCAGAGGGCACCGTGATAGTTTGTATTTGAGTGTGTATTTCGTACCCAGACATTGTCAGAAAGACATTAACACACCATTTTAACACTGTATAGTCTGACTGCAGCAGTGTTTGTTTACTTCCCTATATGAGTCCATTATTGAGCGACCGCCTCAATTCGGTCTTATGTAGCAAAATTAGATTTTCTTTGCATTGCATAAAAGTAGACTCAGAGCAAAACAAATTGTATATCATACACTGCATTTGAGTAACAATGGGAAAGTAAATCTTCTTTGAAAGTTGATTTAACTTGTAACCCCACTTTTGAGAAAATGGGCTCAACAGAGATAGTAGTATAGTAAAGATTTCAAGACTAAAGTAGTAGTCTAGAATAAGGAAACATTCCAGGTAAAAAAACAGTCTAGTCCTTGGCCGATATCCTAATCTGACTTTGGTGCAAGTCATGTTTGAGTTTGAGTTTGAGTTTATTTTTATTTTTACAGGGACAGTGCACATTAATCAACGTTTCAGTAAAAGTGCCGGTTTTAGCCAGCCGGCTAATTTTCAACCGCAGTCCCTGGGCAGGTTATTAAAAACAATTACAATATAGACAATAGCAACATAGAACAAGCAAGACATAGCAACATAGGACAAGCAAGACATAGCATACAGACAMAGCAACATAGGACAAGCAAGACGTAGCATACAGACAGAGCAACATAGAACAAAAAGCAGCAAGACAAAATTCATAAAAGCAACAAAGTGTTTCCACACCTCACAAGTTACAAACAACAGACATGGAAAGCGGCAACACACAGCTAGGGACCATGTTCACAAATCTGATTGACCTTTAGCCATGTCTTCAAGCATTTTGTGAAAGTGTGATATGTGGTGCAGTTATGTGTGTCTGATGGCAGTGTATTCCAGACATGGYAAGCTCTCACAGAGAATGCAGATTTACTAAAGGTGCTTTTCCTTAGGGGAACTATACAGTCACCTCTCATGGCAGACCTTGTAGATCTGCTGCCATATGTTTGGGTTTTCTGTTTAACAAAAATACTGAGTGGAGGGGGAGCCAAGCCATTTAGGATCTTGAATACAAGACATGCGTCGGTGTATTGCACAAGATTTTCCCAACTCAGGAGCTCATGCTTTCTGAGGATGTAACAGTGATGATGGCTATTGGGCTTCCTATCAAGCACTTTGAGAGCCTGTTTGTAGACAGACTGAATAGGTTTTAATGTTGTACAGCAAGCTTGGGRCCAACTAGTCAAGCAGTATGTTAAGTGGGGGAGTATCATAGATTTGAAGTACAGTTTTGCTACCTCTGTAGTCAAACAATTTCGTATAAATCGGAAATTAGCTAGGTTGAATTTGGTTATTTGAATTACCTTTTTCACATGCTTTTTAAAAGAGAGGTTGGAATCAAGTATGATGCCAAGGTACTTAAAATCAGATACCACCTGGAGCTTCTCCCCTGACACATAGACATCTGGCTCAGTAGCATCTGTTGCCCTCTTTGTGAAGAACATGCAAACAGTTTTTTTCACATTGAGATGCAAACACGAGTCACTGAGCCACTTTGTAACCTGGACCATTACAGTAGTGAGTTCTTGTGCAGCTTGTTGTTTGCTCTTTGCATGCCCATATATCACTGTATCATCTGCATACATTAGAACTTCAGACCCAGTACAGACAGAAGGCAGATCATTAATGTACAGGCTGAACAGGAGGGGCCCCAGTATTGACCCTTGGGGCACGCCCACATCATAGCTAAGAGTGGGCGACAGCTCATTGCTCACTCTGACACACTGAGTTCTGCCTTCAAGGTATGATTTCATCCATCTCAAGGCATCAGGGGAAAAGTTGAACTTGGATAATTTTGTGATGAGAATCATCACAATCTCATGTTCTTCAACATCGTCGTCTCTGGTAAAAACACACTACATCAAATAAAATCAAAGTTTATTTGTCATATGGACAGGATACAGAAGGTATAAACGGTACCGTAAAATGGTTATTTGCATGCAGCAGTCAAAAGTTTGGACACACCTACTCATTCAAGGGTTTTTCTTTATTTTTACTATTTTCTACAAGGTAGAATAATAGTGAAGACATCAACACTATGAAATAACACATATGTAATCATGTAGTAACCAAAAAAGTAGCACCCTTTGCCTTGATGACACCTTTACACACTCTTGGAATTTTCTCAACCAGCTTCATGGGGAATGCTTTTCCAACAGTCTTGAAGGACTTCACACACAAGTTGAGCACTTGTTGACTGCTTTTCCTTCACTCTGCGGTCCCAAACCGTCTCAATTCGGTTGAGGTTGGGTGATTGCGGCGGCCAGGTCATCTGATACAGCACTCCATGACTCTCCTTAGTCAAATAGCCCTTACACCACCTGGAAGTGTGTTTTGGGTCTTGTCCCACTAAGCGCAAACCAGATGGGATGGCGTATCGCTGCAGAATGCTATGGTAGTCATGCTGTTTAAGTGTGCTTTGAATTCCAAATAAATCACCAACAGTGTCACCAGCAAAGCATCCTTACACCATCAGACATCCTCCATGCGTCACAGTGGGAACCACACATGCAGAGATCATCTGTTCACCTACTCTGCGTCTTACAAAATGTGAACTCATCAGACCAAAGGACAGATTTCCACCGGTCTAATGTCCATTGCTCGTGTTTCTTGGCCCAAGCAAGTCTCTTCTTATTACTGGTGTCCTTTAGCAGTGGTTTCTTTGCAGCAATTCGAACATGAAGGCCTGACTCAGTCTCTTCTGAACAGTTGATGTTGAGATGTGTCTGTTACTTGAACTCTGTGGAGCATTTATTTGGGCTGCAATTTTTAGGGCCTTCCTCTGACACCGCCTGGTATAGAGGTCCTGGATGGCAGGAAGCTTGGCCCCAGTGATGTACTGGGCCGTACGCACTACCCTCTGTAGTGCCTTGCAGTCGGAGCCCCGAGCAGATGCCATACCAGGCAGTGATGAACCAGTCAGGATGCTCTCGATGGTGCAGCTGTAGAACCTTTTGAGGGTCTGAGGACCCATGCCAAATCTTTTCAGTCTCCTGAGGGGGAATAGGTTTTGTCGTGCCCTCTTCACAACTGTCTTGGTGTGTTTGGACTATGTTAGTTTGTTGGTGATGTGGACACCAAGGAACTTGAAGCTCTCAACCTGCTCCACTGCAGCCCTGTCGATGAGAATGGGGGCGTGCTCGGTCCTCTTTTTCCTGTAGTCCACAATCATCTCCTTTGTCTTGATCACGTTGAGGGAGAGGTTGATGTCAGAGATATGCCTCTGACTTCACATGCTATAAGCTTTTAGACTGACAACCGTTCTGAACTTGTTGCCCCATCCCTCCCGCTAATTGGGCAACTTTTGCAACAACAAAAAATGTCTGACTGAGGGAAATGCTGTAAATTAAGAGGACTCTATGTATTTTGAAATAAGAGACATTGAGGATTATAATAAATGCTTACGTGTCTTTTTGGATGGTGTAAAAATGTTATTTGAAATAAATGTTTTAGGCCTATTTATTTTTGCGGTTGGTGTTACTGGATGGTGTAAACTACATGAAACAAAACTACATTACAAAGAACAAAAATACATTCTTTAAAACAAAAATTGGGTGTAGAAACTAGATATAGGCCCAGATATAGAATAGACTGTTTTTAGCCTTTATATAACCATATGAACAAATTTATATACAATAGTCTGCCAGTACGAAAACACTTATGTAGGCATAGTCTATAATATTCTGCTCATATGAACAAATCTATTTTAGGCCATAACTGAATCAATTTCTGTAGGTTATATACAGTTGAAGTCGGAAGTTTATATACACTTAGGTTGGAGTTATTAAAACACGTTTTTCAACCACTTTCTTGTTAACAAACTATAGTTTTGGCAAGTTGGTTAGGACATCTACTATGTGCATGACAAGTCATTTTTCCAACAATTGTTCACAGACAGTGAATTATAAGTGAAATAATAATCTATCACAATTCCAGTGGGTCAGAAGTTTACATACACTAAATTGACTGTGCCTTTAAACAGCTTGGAAAATTCCAGAAAATTATGTCATGGCTTTAGAAGCTTCTGACAGGCAAATTGACAACATTTGAGTCAATTGGAGGTGTACCTGTGGATGTATTTCAAGGCCTAACTTCAAACTCAGTGCCTCTTTGCTTGACATCATGGGAAAATCAAAATAAATTGTAGACCTCGACAAGTCTGGTTCATCCTTGGGAGCAATTTCCAAACGCCTGAAGGTACCACGTTCATCTGTACAAACAATAGTACTCAAGTACAAACACCATGGGACCACACAGCCGTCATACCGCTCAGGAAGGAGACGTGTTCTGTCTCCTAGAGATGAACGTACTTTAGTGCGAAAAATGAAAATCAATCCCAGAACAACAGCAAAGGACCTTGTAAAGATGCTGAAGGAAACGGGTACAAAATATCTATATCCACAGTAAAACGGGTCCTATATCGACATAACCTGATAGGCCGCTCAGCAAGGAAGAAGCCACTGCTCCAAAATCGCCATAAAAAGCCAGACTACGGTTTGCAACTGCACATGGGGACAAAGATCATACTTTTTGGAGAAATGTCCTCTGGTCTGATGAAACAAAAATATAACTGTTTGGCCATGACCATCGTTATGTTTGGAGGAAAAAGGGGGATGCTTGCAAGCTGAAGAACACCATGGGGGTGGCGTTTTGCTGCAGGAGGTAATGGTGCACTTCACAAAATTGATGGCATCATGAGGTAGGAAAATTATGTGGATATATTGAAGCAATATCTCAAGACATCAGTCAGGAGTTAAATCTTGGTCGCAAATGGATCTTCCAAATGGACAATGACCTAAAACATACTTCCAAAGTTGTGGCAAAATAGCTTAAGTAAAACAAAGTCAAGGTATTGAAGTGGCCATCACAAAGCCATGACCTCAATCCTATAGAAAATTTGTGGGCAGAACTGAAAAAGCGTGTGCGAGCAAGGAGGCCTACAAACCTGACTCAGTTACTTCTGACCCACTGGGAATGTGATGCAAGAAATAAAAGCTGAAATAAATAATTCTCTCTACTATTATTCTGACATTTCACATTCTTAAAATAAAGTGGTGATCCTAACTGACCTAATACAGGGAATTTTTACTAGGATTAAATGTTAGGATTTGTGAAACACTGAGTTTAAATGTATTTGGCTAAGGTGTATGTAAACTTCCGACTTCAACTGTAACTATCTTTCTAACCAATAGACAGCAGCTTTTGTTTTAGTTAACCTCTACTTCATCACCATCCCTGATCCGGGAGCATCCTCATCAGTAAAAAAGCTGACTAGCATAGCCTAGCATAGCGCCACAAGTAAATACTAGCATATAAATATCATGAAATCACAAGTCCAATACAGCAAATGAAAGAAGCATCTTGTGAATCCAGCCAATATTTCAAGTGTTTTACAGCGAAAACACAATATAGCATTATATTAGCTTACCACAATAGCCAAACACACAACCGCATTCATTCACCGCAAAGGTAGCAATCACAAAAAAACAGCAAAAGATATAAAATTAATCACTAACCTTGACCAACTTCATCAGATGACAGTCCTATAACATCAGGTTATACAATACACTTATGTTTTGTTCGAAAATGTGCATATTTTGAGCTGAAAACCGTGGTTATACATTGTGAAAATGTAGCAACTTTTTCCCAGAATCTCCGGGTATATTTCGGACACTCACCTAATCTGACCAAATAACTCATCATAAACTTTACTAAAAAATACATGTTGGACAGCAAATGAAAGATACACTAGTTCTTAATGCAATCGCCGTGTTAGATTTTGAAAAATAACTTTACCATAACAAACAGCTTACGTTATAGCGAGACAGCGCCCGCAAAAAGGAAYGAAAATACGACTAAACATTTTCCACAGAAATACGAAATAACATCATAAATGGTTCTTACTTTTGCTGAGCTTCCATCAGAATCTTGTACAAGGAGTCCTTTGTCCAGAATAAATTGTTGTTTGGTTTTAGAATGTCCTCTTCTCCTGTCGAATTAGCAACCTTAGCTAGCCAAGTGGCGCGAAGATGTCCATCTTCACCTAACGCAGAGAACGGAAAACTCCAAAACTCCCGATAAACGTTGAATAAACTGATAAAAACTATATTGAAAAACATACTTTACGATGATATTATCACATGTATCAAATAAAATCAAAGCCGGAGATATTAGCCGTTTATACCGAACGCTTTTCAGAAGCCAATGCTGATGTCCTTCCCGTGCCTTGGTAGACAAAGGAAATAGTGGTCACGTCATTCCAAGAGCTCTTGTTCGACCTCAGATCAAGCTAGACACCCCATTCCACCTCCCACTGCCTGTTGACATCTAGTGGAAGGCGTATGAAGTGCATGTATATCCATAGATTTCAAGCAAATGAATAGGAAGGCCCTGGAACAGAGCCTCGATTTCAGATTTTTCACTTCCTGTCAGGAAGTTTGCTGCAAAATGAGTTCTGTTTTACTCACAGATATAATTCAAACGGTTTTAGAAACTTGAGTGTTTTCTATCCAATAGTAATAATAATATGCATATTGTACAATCTAGAATAGAGTACGAGGCAGTTTAATTTGGGCATGATTTTTTACAAAGTGAAAACAGCGCCCCCATATTGACAAGAAGTTAAACCACAAGGCTAAACATTAACTAGCTAATGTTATCTATTTAACTTCCTAGCTAGGTTGCCTCATCAATAGCCTGCTTTAAACAGATACCCAAATACCTACCAAATGTATTTTTTAATTTCTAAATCATAGTTGATTAGCTAGCTAGTTGGTTACCTAGTTTCTCTACTGAAAAACGTACCTCTTAATTTTGTCAGCCATCGTTCACCTTTCACCGTGACCTTTCATATCCATGGTCAGAAATCCGGTTCGAGAACATTCAAGTCGTGATTGGTCAAAAAACCTGACCAATTGTGTTTCAGTAGACTGCTACAGACAACAGTGCATATGGAAAGTATTGAGACCCCTTGACTTTTTCCACGTTTTGTTACGTTACAGCCTTATTCTAAAATTGATTAAATCWTTTTTTTCAACTCAGTCTACACAAAATACCCCATAATGACAAACAAAAACTGCTTTTTCAATTTATAAACCCCCCCAGAAATATTTAATTTATGTAAGTATTCAGACTTTTTTCTCATTACTTTGTTGAAGCACCTTTGGCAGCAATTACAGTCTCGAGTCTTCTTAGGTATGACGTTACAAGCTTGGCACACCTGTATTTGGGGAGTTTCTTCTCTGCAGATCCTCACAAGCTCTGTCGGCACAGCTATTTTAAAGTCTCTCCAGAGATGTTTGCTTGGGTTCAAATCCAGGCTCTGGCTGGGCAACTCAAGGACATTGAGACTGTCCTTGCATTGTCTTGGCTGTGTGCGTAGGGTCTTTTTCCTGTTGGAAGGTGAACCTTCACCCCATTATGAGGTCCTTAGCACTCTGGAGCAGGTTTTCATCAAGGATCTCGCTGTACTTTACGCCGTTTGTCTTTCCCTCTATCCTGACTTGTCTCCCAGTKCGTGCCACTGGAAAAACACCCCCACACCATGATGCTGCTACCACCATTGTCACGGCATTCAAGAGAAGAAGATGAGGACCAAGGTGCAGCGTGGCGAGTGTTCATATTTAATAACAACCGAACACTAAACACGAAAATGACAAAAGAATAACCGAAACAGTTCTGTCTGGTACAGATACAAAACAAAAAACAACTACCCACAAACACTGGCTGGAACAGGCTACCTATGTATGGCTCCCAATCAGAGACAACGATAGACAGCTGCCTCTGATTGGGAACCACACCAGGCCAAACACATAGAAACACAACAACATAGATAAAAGAACATAGACTGCCCACCCTAGTCACACCCTGGCCTAACCAAAATAGAGAATAAAAAGCCTCTCTATAGCCAGGGCGTGACAAGCATACTTTACCGTAGGGATGGTGCCATGTTTCCTACAGACGTGATGCTTGACATTCAGGCCAAAGAGTTGAATCTTGGTTTCATCAGACCAGAGTATCTTGTTTCTCATGGTCAGAGTCCTTTAGGTGCCTTTTGGCAAACTCTAAGTGGGCTCTCAGTGCCTTTTTACTGAGGAGTGGCTTCTGTCTGGCCACTCTACCACAAAGGCCTAGTTGGTGGAGAGCTTCAGAGATCCTTGTCCTTCTGGAAGGTTCTCCCATCTCCACAAAGGAACTCTGGAGATCTGTCAGAGTGACCATCGTGTTCCTGGTCACCTCCCTGACCAAGGCCCTTCTCCCCCGATTGTTCAGTTTGGCCGGGTGGCCAGCTCTGGGTAGCGTGTTCCAAACTTCTTCCATTTAAGAATGATGGAGGCCACTGTGTTCTTGGGGACCTTCAATGCTGCAGACATTTTTGGTATCCTTCCCCAGATCTGTGCCTCTACACAACTTGTCTCGGAGCTCTAAGGACGATTCGTTCGACCTCATGGCTTGGTTTTTGCTCTGACATGCACTGTCAACTTATATAGACAACTGGARATTTTTTAGTCATTTAGCAGACGCTCTTATCCAGAGCGACTTACAGTAGAGTGCATACATTTTATTACATTTTTACATACTGAGACAAGGATATCCCTACCGGCCAAGAGCAGACGCTCTTATCCAGAGCGACTTACAGTAGAGTGCATACATTTTATTACATTTTTTTTTACATACTGAGACAAGGATATCCCTACCGGCCAAACCCTCCCTACCGGCCAAACCCTCCCTAACCCGGACGACGCTATGCCAATTGTGCGTCGCCCCACGGATCTGATTTGACATGATTTGGAAAGGCACACAATCTATTGAATTTACCACTGGTGGACTCCAATCAAGTTGTAGAAACATCTCAAGGAAGATTAATGGAAACAGGATGGACCTGAGTTCAATTTCAAGTCTCATAGCAAAGGTTCTGAATACTCACATATATAAGGTATTATTATGTCTGACCATTTTTAGGGCCTTCCTCTGACAGCGCCTGGTATAGAGGTCCTTGATGGCAGGAAGCTTGGCTCCAGTGATGTCCTCGGTCGTACACACTACCCTCTGTAGCACCTTCCGGTCAGATGCCGAGCAGTTCCCATACCAGGCAGTGATGCAACCAGTCAGGATGCTCTCAATGGTACAGCTGTAGAACTTTTTGAGGATCTGAGGACCCATGACAAATCTTTTCAGTGTCCTGAGGAGGAAAAGGTGTCGTGCCCTCTTCACGACTGTCTTGGTGTGTTTGGACCATGATAGCTTGTTGGTGATGTGGACACCAAGGAACTTAACTCTCAACCCGCTCCACTTCAGCCTCCGCCAATGTTAATGGGGGCCTGTTCGGAACTCCTTTTCCTGTAGTCCACGATCAGCTCCTTTGTCTTGCTCACATTGAGGGAGAGGTTGTTGTCCTGGCACCACACTGCTCGATCTCTGACCTCCCTATTGACTGTCTCATCGTTGTCGGTGATCAGGCCTACCACTGTTGTGTCGTCAGCAAACTTAACGATGATGTTGGAGTTGTGCTTGGCCACGCTTTCATGGATGAACAGAGAGTACAGGAGGGGACTAAACACGCCTCCCTGAGGGGCCCCCGTGTTGAGGATCAGCATGGCAGATGTGTTGTCACCCACCCTTACCACCTGAAGGCAGTCCGTCAGGAAGCCCAGGATCCAGTTGCAGAGGGTGGTGTTTAGTCCCAGGGTCCTTAGCTTAGTGTTGAGCTTTGAGGGCACTATGGTGTTGAATACTGAGCTGTAGTCAATAAACAGCATTCTCATGTCGGTGTCCTTTTGTCCAGGTGGGAAAGGGCAGTGTGGAGTGCGATTTAATATTTTGTCATCTGTGGTCTGTTTGGGCGGTATGCGGTACGTGAGTGCTACAGGGAGGTTATCATTTAGGTTACCTTCACTTTCTTGGGCACTGGAACTATGGTCTGTTTGAAGCATGTAGGTATTACAGACTCGGTCAGGGAGAAATTGAAAATGTCAGTGAAGACACTTGCCAGTTAGTCCGCGCTTTCTTTGAGTACACGTGTTGGTAATCCATCTGGCCCCACGGCTTTGTGAATGTTGACCGGTAAGAACTTCTATTTTAGCCCTTGGCACCACAGAAGCTCGCAAGCAGTAATTGAATAACATAGACTTCAACATTTATTTTGCAACGCTTGCACATGCGACACGAGCGGTCTGGTCCGCCTGTTACTCACATCGGCTGCGAAGAGAGTGATCATACAGTTGTCCGGAACAGTTGGTGCTCTCATGCATGCTTTAGTGTTGCTTGCCTTGAAACGAGCATAAAAGTAATTTAGCTCATCTTGTAGGTTTGTCACTGGGCAGCTCGCGGCCGGGTCTCCCTTTGTAGTCCGTTATATTTTTCAAGCCCTGCCACATCCGACGAGCGTCGGAGCTGGTGTAGTAAGATCCAATCTTAGTCCTGTATTGATGCTTTGCCTGTTTGATGGTTCATCTGAGGGCATAGCGGAATTTCTTATAAGCGGCTGGATTAGTTTCCCTCTCCTTGAAAGCGGCAGCTTTAGCTTGATGCGGATGTTGCCTGTAATCCATGGCTTCTAGTTGGGAAATGTACGTATGGTCACTGTGGGGACGACGTCGTCAATTTTATTTACCACGAAGGGCTCATTGAGATTTGAAATCTATTTTTCAAGACCGTCCTGGATGCACTTACTGATGAAGCCGGTGACTGAGGTGGTATACTCCTCAATGCCATTGGATAACCTTCCCAAGTTCTCTCACGTCACCCCGCTCCTCCGCTCTCTCCACTGGCTTCCAGTTGAAGCTCGCATCCGCTACAAGACCATGGTGCTTGCCTACGGAGCTGTGAGGGGAACGGCACCTCCGTACCTTCAGGCTCTGATCAGGCCCTACACCCAAACAAGGGCACTGCGTTCATCCACCTCTGGCCTGCTCGCCTCCCTACCTCTGAGGAAGTACAGTTCCCGCTCAGCCCAGTCAAAACTGTTCGCTGCTCTGGCACCCCAATGGTGGAACAAACTCCCTCACGACGCCAGGTCAGCGGAGTCAATCACCACCTTCCGGAGACACCTGAAACCCCACCTCTTTAAGGAATACCTAGGATAGGATAAAGTAATCCTTCTAACCCCCCCCTCCCCCTTAAAAGACTGAGATGCACTATTGTAAAGTGGTTGTTCCACTGGATATCATAAGGTGAATGCACCAATTTGTAAGTCGCTCTGGATAAGAGCGTCTGCTAAATGACTTAAATGTAAATGTAAATGGATGAATCAAGGAACATATTTTAAATGGTGAGAGAAGCGCTACACCTGGTGGAGAGACGCTGTAAGACACAGAATTAGTTGCTTTATGCGTGCTGTACGTTACGTCATGACACGTCACAATTTAACATATAGCGTCAGAGGGGTCAGTTTTTTCAACTTTTCTTCAAAACTATTGAGCGAGTACCATGTCAATCAATGCTTGAAGAGAAATGTAGTTCACACCCCAGATTTTGATGTCATCACAGTTGCTACTGTCCCATTAGTTTTCATTGCAGCCTCGTTTGAATGTCGCTGTTGCYCAAATATGTACGGAATGGGGTTAGTCACAGTTACATGGTTGAAAATAGCTGCTAACGTTAGCTACCTTTCTGTCTGACAACATGAATATTATAACATGTATAAAAACATTTGTACCAGTTCTGAAGACTGTTGATCAAATGGAATCGAGTTATCTTGTCCTTAAATGTTATCACATTGGCATTCACAGTCTCACATTTCCACTCTGTTGTTGGGTTGTCACTAGTTACCAAATCCACAAAGTAGAAATTGGTCACTAGATAACACAGCCACAAATTCTCAGAGCAGATGTTGATGCTACATCTTCCCAGTGGCGATTACCAATGAGAGCTTTGTTTTATGGGATATCGTGTTAAAATCTAGAAGAAACACTGCAATATTGCCAGGGGGTTCTCCAAAAACACCTATAGGTTTAAGTGCCTTGTTGCAAACAAGAGCACCTATTGGTAGATGGGTAAAAAAAAATAAAAGCAGACACTGGATATTCCTTTAACAGGTACTGTATCATCTGATGTGTCTGAAGTATGATTCTGTATACTCATGGTTATCAATATTTCCTGCCGAAGATGCAGTAAGCACAATTAATATTATGCATTTTTAGGACTGACTAAGATGTACTTAGTTTTCACTATGCAACATGTTTATTTTTTTCCTTCCAGACTGATGGAATGTCCACTACCGAGTTTACAAATTATTCTGGATATCTCCCTTTGAAAGGCTTCCTGAGGCAGGTGATTTAGGAGAGCAGTTAGTAAGACTGTATACTATACAGTATTAAGGTACCCGGATCCAGTTGTTAAGGGAGCTCCCAAATTAAGTAAGGCCTGGCCATTTTGCCCTATGTTTTACCACACACGCCAGCATCCACACACAACCCACCCATTATGAATATTTGTTAGTTGTGTTAATACCGTGTTTGATTTATTGTGTGGGGTATTTTTATGTGGTTTTAGTGGGTTCTTCACAGGTTAGAAAGGATGCACCTTAATAAAGGGCCCACAAATGGAATTTTCCTGAAGTATCAATTGTCCGAGTTTTGGTTGCACATATGTAAATTGTCCTTAAAGAAATGTATTAAAAACCCAATTGTAAACCTGGTACAAGACATGTTTGAAATGTCTTTAGATAATGAGTCTGAAGTACAGGGAAAGAAATGGAAAAGAAACACTCACTTAATGGGGTTGAATAACCTCTGAACTCTGTTCTGACTTTCTGGTGAGGCCTGATCACCCTTTACTAGAAAGGTTAGGTGAGATTTAACCTTTTCACACATACCACCACACGGGTGTGACCATTCTACAGTGGTCCCTGTAGCATACGATCAAACCGGTGTGATTAGAACACTTACTTAGAATGTCCAGTTTCGGTATGAAGCAACAATCAGCATTTGAGCTGGTCACACAGTTTTTTCAGAAACATTTTGCACAAACACAGTCCTTACAAAGTTATGTCCAGAATGTGAGCAGTTTATTTTTGGATGCAATGTTCAGACATCCACAGAAGTATCTACAGCATAACACAATCATCCAAGACGGAAAAATGTAGGCTACATTTGTCCTAGCGCTGACTGAGGAAAGATTGATGTAACAGAAGCGGTCATATTTGTATAACTCAGCTGACAAACTACAAAATGAATTAGCTAATAGAAATTACTATTTATAATTAATCACATCATGGTTTGAGCTCACCATTGATCAAAATAATTGAGTAAAACACTCTCGAAATCGAAAGTAATCCGACGATGGGTAGTTTGTGCCATGCTTTTTTCTCTCACAGAAACCAAAGAAAATAAGAGAAGACAAGATGAGTTTGGTCTGTTTATAGTATGSAMGMMGYGYGGGGGGGGGGGGGGTCGTCTACCAATCATTTCCACAAGTTCTCAAAAAATGAGTGAACCCTTAGTCACCTCATTTTGTTATAACATCTCTGGTCCGACAGAAGATGACGTGAACCCCAGAATGCATTGTATGTCAACAAACATGGCTCCACACACAGCTGGTATTAGCTTAGCTCATCATAATCAGTGCCCATTACAATCTATGCAAGAATCAGAATGTATCACTTGTCACTGGTAATTGAAAACATGTGAATAAAACAGTAAATATATAAATAATTACCACACAAAACCTTTTCTGATAGTGATTTATTGATACAAGTTGCGAGTGCCGGCAGTCAATCACGTAACCTCTCATTCCCACTCTGAGCCATTCAGTGATGTTGTTTATGTATGTAGCTAGTGAGCTAAGCTGTAGCATTAGCAATGTCTTTCAAAAGGAGACAACTCACAAATGCGGAAATTCTGGAGATTTCTTACAATTCTGACAATGAGTCTGAGTACGAAAGTCAGGAATCAGATTCTGACAGTGAGGAGCTGCCCCCCAACCTTGTAGCCATTGAMAACCCTGATTCCGAGGACTCCTTGTCCTCTGACGAAGTCCCAGGTCCTTTTGAAGATGCTGGTGGTGATGGAGGCAGACCGACAGTGGATGAAGTACAGGAGTTCTGTGGTAGCTGGAAGGCTGCCAGCCATTTCAGGCCTCCTGGCCCTGCTGTTTGCTTTGATGAGTCCCAGATGAGTCCCTTGCCATTTCCATCTGAGMCAGAGTGCTTCAAGTTGTTTCTGACAGAGGAGCTGGTGGGATACATAGTAGAGGAGACTGTTTGGGTTCGTTCCTTTCGTCCTTGTCAATCATTGGCTCAATGGTGAAGCATTATTGCAATATCTTAAATTAAATCATTCAAAAACCTTTATTAATGCAATTGCAGACAGAAGTTGACAATCAGGAACATATCACGCATGTTTCCGAGCAAGTTCTGCATCAAAGAAAAGGTCTCAAGTTGTTTTGTTAAACCCTAAGTCCAGCCCTGGTGATGTCACTACCTACGTCATTACCTTAACTCCTGAGACCAAAACCATGCCTATAAAGCTATATAAACAAGGCTTTTAGTGTTATCTAAAAACTTGGCAGTAAATGTCCACTCCCAAAAGTTGTTTTATCATGGAATGTTTCACTAGTCTTATCTCCTACACTCCCCTGCAGAGTTCTGTCTCAGTCACACATTTGTCAGAGGGGTCTCTTTTTGAAAGAGAGAGAACTATAAAATAACTGTGGAACAATTCTAAACCTCTATAATGAATATATATATTGTTAATCTGTAGTCTAGGACCATATATATGTAAGGAGCGAGGGGTCTTATAACCCCTCCCCTTCTATTAATACAACATAAGCATAATCAATTATTCTAATACATCAAACATTTTGGTACAGCCCTTATCATGACCCCTAGGTGAACCCGACAAGACCAATCGKTATGCCTTGGAGCTACAAGAGGAGAGCCAAGAGTGAGGGGGAAACTTGCTAAATGGGTGACAACCACAATTAGTGAAATGTATACCTTCGTGGTGACAGTCCTTCTCATGGGGATAGTAAAGAACTCCATAAGAGAATACTGGAGCACAGATCCCATGTTTGCAACTCCCTTCTTTGCCACCCTCTTTTSCCAAGACCGCTTCCTAGTTCTGCTGCGATCCCTGCATTTCTTCAACAATGCTACTGCCATCCTAAATGACCCGTTATACAAAATTAAAAATGTTCTTACCAGCCTGACATCAGCATTTGGTCGGGTCTTTGTTCCATACAAGGACATATGCATTGATGAGTACCTGATGTTAGGGAAAGGTAGGCTGGCGTTCCGTCAATATATTCCCTCCAAAAGGCACAGGTTTGGTGTCAAGCTCTTTGTCATGTGTGATGTCSTGGACAAATCCTGTCTTCACATTATAGTCTACACAGTGTCCACCACTGATATCCAACATTGAGAGGCTTGGGGTGTCTGGGTCCGTGGTGATGACAATGCTGGCTCATCTCAGCAAGGGACACACTTTGTATGTGGACAATTGGTACAGCAGTCCCTCACTATTCCAGCATCTGCTCTCCAACAGCACAGGGGCCTGTGGAACGGTCAGGTCAAACAGGGAAGGGGATGCCGGAAGATGCGGAGAGGGGAGGTGGAGTTCAAGGAGAACGGTCAACAGCTGGCAGTAAAGTGGCATGACAAACGAGACGTCCATGTCCTCTCTACTGTCCATACAGCCACCTGACGGGAGAGAGAAAGTTCAAACCAGACTGTGCGCTTGACTATAACGCAAAATGGATAAGGTTGACATAATAAACTGCTTTGTTTGATGAACAGATAAGTGCTAGGGAAACTACCAAGTAGTATAAGAATATATTTTTCCATCTGTTTGACACTGCTGCCCTCAATGGCAACATAGTTCACCACCAACTAACAGGTGAGATGATTACTGAACAATTTATTTTTTGTAATTGGACGTACAGTTCACATGCAGTTCCATTATGCAATTATAGTGACAATATCTCACCCACCTACCCACTGCCTCATTTTCCTCTCCCTTCCCTCATCCTCCCCACAGGTAGAGAAAACATGAGGGATCTGCTGGAGGAGTACCACACCACTGGAGGCCGTCCTGCTGCAGGCAATCCCCTACGCCTCACTGCACGGCATTTTTCCTGCGAAGACCTTCAAACTGCTGCTCAAAGTACTCACACACGCAGGCACTGCAAAGTCTGCCTGTCTGGCACCAGGAGAAGGAAGCAGAGGAGGGTTGAGAAAGTACATGTGTTTAGTTTGTGATATACCTTTATGTGTTTCATTGTGCTTTGGGGAGTACCATATGCTCAAGCACTATTGAGCACATCTGCAGCAATTACTGACTGACTTGACCGGTGATCTGCCATGATACTATGCCTTTAGATTTGGCAGGTGGAATTGCAGTTAATCAATCACTGCATGAATATGAAATATGGGTTATGCATATTCATGAGTAGTCAGTCTTATTGCATTTTCTTTTTCTCTGGTAAAACAGGTTTTGTTGTTGTTCAACCACGACCAATACTGCAATAAAATAGACGACTATTACATATAGGCCTATGTGTTTTCTTGCTGTGTTTCCAGTAAAACTGTTCAGGAGTATAATGACTGCTTTTGTATGCTTCAATCTTCAGCTCCAAAGATGTCCAGCTCCAGTTATGATATTGGCAGATAATGTTCAATACTGTGTGTGGTTTCTGAAAGTACACAATAAAGAGGAATTATTAGAAATAAAAATACAACATCGGGATATAGCAATAAAACACTATTACAAAGAAGTAACATAACAACACTGCTATAAAAAATAATATATTGCATTGACAAAATCATAAATATGAGTRATATAACAGTAAGAAACAGTAACTGTCGAGCTCCACAAGGGGACAGAGCTGGTTAGAACTGAGCTATGCTAAACAGGCCAAATTAAAACAAATCATGGTCATAAAGGCCAGCGTAGCTTCAAAAGACAACACATGCTAATACTTCTCTGACACAATTAGCATTGTTTTACAGAGCTAATAGAAGAATGTAGCTAGCTACATAAGCGCGATTGAATAACACCATGAAGGTTATGAAATGAGTAACTTTACCTCGCGTGTCCGCGGTTATAAGGAATATACAAATATATTATGCTCCATACATACAGTGAGCTACAGCAGAAATGACATATTACGTTATAATAGTTTCTATATGTCATGTTAAGGCACTTACTTTGATAGAAAAGCACAAAGTTATTATCATGTAGTAATGAAAACAACAATGAAGGCGGAGTGGGCACCAGCTGGAAAATGTGAAAAGGTGTGTGCAGGACCTGTTCTGACTGGAGAATCACAAATGTGTGCATACTTGATCTCCGGAAACAAATGGGGAAGTTTTCCGGCTCAGTAATGCCTAAAAGATTAATTGTCCACAAAAGTGAAATTCGTAACATATCATACGATTAGCAAATTGTACGAATTGCAGTTCGTAACATAATGTACGAATTGAAATTCATAACATATATATACATATACCCACCCCTTCAAATTAGTGGATTCGACTATTTCAGCCACACTCGTTGCTGACAGGTGTATAAAATTGAGCACACAGCCGAGCAATCTCCATAGCCAAAAATTGTCAGTAGAACAGCCTTACTAAAGAGCCATGTGGCTTTCAACGTGGCACCTTTCCAACAAGTTAGTTCGTGAAATTTCTGCCCTGCTAGAGCTGCCCCGGTCAACTGTAAGTGCTGTTATTGTGAAGTGGAAACATCTATGAGTAACAACGGCTCAGCCGCGAAGAGGTAGGTCACACAAGCTCACAGAACGGGACAGTTGATCGCTGAACCACGAAGCACGTAAAAATTTGTCCTCTGTTAAAACACTCACTACAGAGTTCCAAACTGCCTCTGGAAGCAACGTCAGCACAATAACTGTTAGTCGGGTGCTTCATTAAATGGGTTTCAATGGCCAAGCAGCCACACACAAGCCTAAGATCACCATGTGAAATGCCAAGCATCGGCTGGAGTGGTGTACAGTGCTTTGCAAAAGTATTCATCCCCCTTATTGTTTTTCCTATGTTGCTGCATTACAACCTGTAATTTAACCTCTTGAAGCTAGGGGGCAGAATTTTTTTTTTTTTTTTTTTTAAATAACGTTCCCAAGGTAAACAGACTATTTCTCAGGCCCAGATCGTAGAATATGCATATAATTTACAGATTAGGATAGAAAACACTCCAACGTTTCCAAAACTGTTAAATATTGTCTGTGAGTATAACAGAACTGGTTTTGCAGGCGAAAACCTGAGGAAATCCAACCCAGGACAATAAATTGCAATGTCCTTACTGTGAGACGCCTAAGACAGCGCTACAGGGAGACAGGACAGACAGCTGATCGTCCATCCTACCCATGCTAGATTACGGCGACATCATTTATAGATTGGCAGGTAAGGGTGCTCTCGAACGGCTAGATGTGCTTTACCATTTGGCCGTCAGATTTGCCACCAATGCTCCTTATAGGACACATCACTGCACTCTATACTCCTCTGTAAACTGGTCATCTCTGTATACCCGTCGCAAGACCCACCGGTTGATGCATATTTATAAAACACTCTTAGGCCTCACTCCCCCCTATCTGAGATATCTACTGTAGCCCTCATCCTCCACATACAACACCCGTTCTGCCAGTCACATTCTGCTAAAGGTCCCGAAAGCACACGCATCCCTGGGTCGCTCGTCTTTTCAGGTTGCTGCAGCTAACAACTGGAACGAGCTGCAACAAACACTCAAACTGGACAGTTTTATCATAATCTCTTCATTCCAAGACTCAATCATGGACACTCTTACTGACAGTTGTGGCTGCTTTGCGTGATGTATTGTTGTCTCTACCTTCTTGCCCTTTGTGCTGTTGTCTGTGCCCAATAATGTTTGTACCATGTTGTTTGCTGCTGCCATGTTGTGTTGCTACCATGTTGTTGTCATGTTGTGTTGCTACCATGCTATGTTGTCATGTGTTGCTGCTTTGCTATGTTGTTGTCTTAGGTCTCTCTTTATGTAGTGTTGTGTTGTGTTGTCTCTTGTCAGGATGTGTGTTTTGTCCTATATTTATAACAAATGTTTTATTTTTAATCCCAGCCCCCCACGGCTTGTACTCACCACCAACCGCGGATTGTTTGTTTGTGGACTGATTCTTAGATAGTGTGCTCACCGGTCACGTGTGCATAGTTATCCAGCAGATGCACCCGCTCAGTAATTAGAATCTTCTGGTGAGGGTTCATTTTGATTTGTTGAATGATTCTGTGATATTATGTCCTGAGATATTGAAATACATTGGKCATTAATATTTGAACTATTTAAACAGCCCCCGTCCCCGCAGGAGGCCTTTTGCCTTTTGGTAGGCCATCATTGTACATAAGAATTTGTTCTTAACTGACTTGCCTAATTAAATAAAGGTTCAATTAAAAATCATGGCTCTGCTGGAGGTTAATGAAAATTACACCTTCGCCTGACATGARATCTGATCCCGTTAGATGAGGAATGTCAGGCTGAATCCTTACAGGCTGTCAAGTCTGCTTCCCCCTAAGAACTGAACTCTCAGCTCTTTGAAAGATAACGCATGTGGGTCTTTCTAATAATGGGGCCAATGTGTGACTTTGGGATTGAAATTTCAAAATGGTTTGAAACAAAAATCCCAAATATTTMTATGCAGTTCCACGTYTGTACTTAGAGGAATACATGCAAATTCCACTCCAGCCATTACAATGAGCCCATCCTCCTAGTGCTTCTCCCACCAGCCTCCTCTGGTTCATAAAGACATTGGCAAGTCAAATTCAAGGACTTTCAGGGACATTTTCAAGCGCTTAATTGTAATTTTCAAGGACTTCAGTGTTATGCAATTGTATAATTTATATAATTGTAGATATAAGACCAATAATAAGCTGGGTGGTTCGAGTCCTGAATGCTAATTGGCTGACAGCCGTGGCATATCAGACCATATGCCATGGGTATGACAAAACATTTATTTTTATTTATCTAATTACGTTGGTAACCAGTTTATTATAGCAATAAGGCACCTCAGAGGTTTGTGGTATATGGCCAATGGCTGTGTCTAGGTACTTTGCATTGTGCCGTGCGTAAGAACAGCCCTTAGCCGTTGTATATTGGCCATATACCACACCTCATCTGGCCTTATTGCTTAATTATACCATTGTTGAATACACGAATACTGCRTTTAACCTGTTGAGGATAGAGGGCGCTATTTACACTTTGGGGGAAAATCGTGCCCAATTTAAACGGCCTCGTACTCTATTCTTGCTCGTACAATATGCATATTATTATTACTATTGGATAGAAAACACTCTCTAGTTTCTAAAACCGTTTGAATTATATCTGTGAGTAAAACAGAACTCATTTTGCAGCTAACTTCCTGACAGGAAGTGGAAAATCTGAAATCGATGCTCTGTTCTAGGGCCTGCCTATAAATGTGCTTGATATGTCAACTTACAGACACCAACGTCAAATACCTAAATACTCATCATAAACATTTCTGAAAAACAGGTTCAGCAATGACAAGACAGATCTTGTGATTCCAGCATATTTTCATTTCTTAAAGTGTTACAGCGAAAACCACAATATGCATTATATTAGCTATCCACAATAGCCAGAAACACAAGCCATTTACCAGCAGCAAAGTTAGCAATCGTGACAAACCAGCAAAATAATATAATTTTGACTAACCTTGATAAGCTTCACGATGACAGTCCTATAACATCATTTATACATAACACTTATGTTTGTTCGAAAATCTGCATATTAGAGCTGAAATCATGGATACATTGTGCTAACGTAGCACTCTTTCTTCCCGACAACTCCGATATTTTTTCTGACACCAACATTTCGACCGAAACATTACTACAAAAATTACATTTGTAGGAAATGATGATACACTAGTCTTAATGCAATCGCCCGTGTTAAGAATCTCTACAAATAACTCATTACGACATCCACTAGCTTAGTTATTAGCGATGAGAGTCCCAAAATCTGGGCGCAAATACTAGTTCCATGTTCGACACAGACATTCATGAATAGCGTCATAACAATCGGGTCCTACTTTTTGATACTTCATCAGTAATGTTATACAAGTCCTTTGTCCATATCATCGGTTGTTTGGATTAGAAATGTCCTACTTCTCCAGTCACTAGCACCGGAAAGCTAGCAAAGTGGCGCGAAGCTCTCTTCACGTGAACAAACGGCAGACCAAAGCAACACGCCTAACGTCCCGAAAAAATTTCAATATCTAATAAAACCTATATTGAAAAAACATGACTTTAGTTAATGATTGTCACACCATTATCAAATAAAATCAACAGACCGAGATATTAGTCTCCTATAACGACAGCATTTACAGAAGCAACTACCATCCACTTCTCGCCACTTCCAAGGAAACAGGAAATTGGGTCTACGTCACTGCCAAGAGCTGTTTATTCACCTACAGATCGATTGTATACATCCATTCTCTTCCCACTCCTGTTGACATCTAGTGAAGGCAGTATGAGTGCTTGTTTACTATAAAATATCCAAGGC
>NC_036853.1:37335601-37341495 GCF_002910315.2 Salvelinus sp. IW2-2015 | reverse complement strand
AAATGGTGGCTTTATTCACAAGATCTGTATCTTTCATCTGGTGTCTTGGACTTGTGATTTAATGATATTTAGATGCTACTATCTACTTGTGAAGCTATGCTAGCTATGCTAATCAGTGTGTGGGGGGGTGGGGGGTGATCCCGGACCCGGGGTAGAGGCTCGTTAGAGGTTAAAAGCAAAAGTCGAATTGAAAACATTATTGGAATTGTTGAATTTGATTTACATAATAGCAAGCTTGGACCGATAGTTTGGTGAGCTAGCTAAACTAGCAAGTCTGTTTGTTACCAAGGCAACTACGAACACTATCTAGTAAACTTGTTAGATACTTCAGTGGATGTTGAACACATTTCTAGTGGCAATGTGTTAAAGTATAGCCATGGTATGAAAGGGATAATKAATTTGTGGCTCTATGCGTTCTCTGGAAAATAATGCAACTAAGTGGAAGGTCAGTTCCACTCCACTAGCTCGCCGTGGAACACACCTTCCATGTCTTCATTATTTTCCATAAAACACATAGCCTCTTGTTGATTATCCCTTACATATAGAACCCCCACCTTCCCACCCGCCCTCCAATAAAGCATGCAAAAAGTTAAAAATAATATTACTTTTTTTAGGCCGTTCCAATGCATTTCTATTCAAATTCTTATTACATTCTCCTAAAATATGTGAGAATAATGTGGACTTGCCTGACTAAATAAATTGGACACATGCATGGCAATTTTTCTGTAGCCTATGTGGCTCAGAAATTAAAGCACTGGAATTGGCCTACTTTGAAAATCAGACATATTCCTCAATTTGGTGCTGAAAAGTCCTTGTAATTATAGTAGCCAATTTATAAGTTCTCCTGCTCTCTTATAACTATTAGTGATTTCATTTGRYWRSYSGRWMMSWSASAMAWMMYYSRSKTMWYSWMTGMTWSCWMRAYRRTKARRWMWWGYYTRTRYRSKRKSMRTGTWWWWKRAKWMYSWYAMKMWKRYAYYAKSYSWWRKRRTWWSMKWMGSWWSYARTTGMKWMMKKWMKCAAYTRSWWSCKWMKSWWAYYMYWWSRSMTRRTRYMWKMKTRWSRKWMTYMWWWWACAYKSMYMSYRYAYARRCWWKWYYTMAYYRTYKWGSWAKCAKWSRWKAMSYSRRKKWTKTSTSWSKKWYCSRSYWRYCAAATGAAATCACTAATAGTTATAAGAGAGCAGGAGAACTTATAAATTGGCTACTATAATTACAAGGACTTTTCAGCACCAAATTGAGGAATATGTCTGATTTTCAAAGTAGGCCAATTCCAGTGCTTTAATTTCTGAGCTCCAAATTCAAGTTCAAGTATGCCACCTCAAGCCCCTTGTATTGTTTAAAATTGCAAGTGTAACAAGTAAACCAAAATGTATTTGTCATGTTATTACATTACATTACCAGATCATTTGTGAAGAAGCCCACTAGGCTATGTAATTTGTTATTATATCCAGAATAATTAATAGGAATGGTGCTGGGGCTTACGCAATAGTCTATCCCACACAACTGTGCACAGTAGACTCTGTGTCCAATCCAAGGCACAAAAACATATGAAAACATGAAATGCCTGAGGGATGTCTGGGTCTCTCTTTTGGGTAAGGAGGCAGCAAAAACAAGTGTACTCACTCCCACTTTCCAATGACACAGTGGGCAAAAGAATAAGAGACATGTCCGTTGGCATACAGTGCCTTGCAAAAGTATTCATCCCCCTTGGTGTTTTTCCTATTTTGTTGCATTACAACCTTTAATTTAAATTGATATTTATTTGCATTTTATGTAATGGACATACACAAAATATTCCAAATTAATGAAATGACAAAAAAACATGTTAATTTTATTTTATTTTATAAAAACCGTAAAAGTGGTGCATGCATATGTATTCACCCCCTTTGTTATGAAGCCCCAAAATACGATCTGGTGTAACCAATTATCTTCAGAAGTCCACCTGTGTGCAATCTAAGTGTCACATGATCTCAGTATTATTGCACCTGTTCTGAAAGGCCCCAGAGTCTGCAACACCACCCAGCAAGCGGAACCACGAAGACCAAGGAGCTCGCAAAACAAGTCAGGGACAAAGTTCTGGAGAAGTACAGATCAGGGTTGAGTTATAAAAAATATCATAAACTTTGAACATCCCACGGAGCACCATTAAATCCATTCTTACAAAATGGAGAGAATATGGCACCACAACAAACCTGCCAAGAAAGGGCCGCCCACCAAAACTCAGGGACCCGGCAAGGAGGGCATTAATCAGAGGGGCAACAAAAAGACCAAAGATAACCATGAAGGAGCTGCAAAGCTCCACAGCGGAGATTGGAGCATCTGTCCATACGACCACTTTAAGCCGTACAGTCCACAGAGCTGGGCTATACGGAAGAGTGGCCAGAAATAAGCCATTACTTAATAACCTCTTGACACTACAGGGGGTGCTGTTTCAACTTGGACATTTATCGTTCCCAAATTAAACTGCCTCGTACTCAATTCTTGCTCGTACAATATGCATATTATTATTACTATTGGATAGAAAACAATCTCTAGTTTCTAAAACCGTTTGAATTATGTCTGTGGGTGAACCAGAACTCTTTCTGCAGCGAAATCCATGACAGGAACTGCGAAGGTCTGAAAACGAGGCTCTGTTCTCAGATCAGTTTAAAGCTCTGTATGTGTCCTATGGGTCGACATGAACTGCACCCGCCTTCCCCTGGATGTCAGTAACCAATGAGAAGTGGAATGGAGTGTCTACATCGTTCTCAGAGCTTATAAAAGGCCATGGAACGAAGTGTGCTCTCTTTTCGTCGTTCGTCATTGCGCAAAGCAAGACCTCAAGATGGCATTTTGAAACGCTCAGTTATCGGCCTTAGCTATATCCGTCTGTAATTTAATTCGATATAGGTGTTAGAAACATCATAACGAAGTTATTTTAAACCGAGTTATATCAGTTTATGCGAGTATATTGCTATTTTCGGAATTTCCTTAGTATTGCGTTTTGGGGATTTGAGACTTTAGAAATGTTGCGCCACATAGCTATTGTTAGCTGCTAGTTCCAAAGTTGAAGACGACGTTTACAACCGAGCAACGTTATTTTGGACAAAGACTTGCCCAAGATTCTGATGGAGCTCGTCCAAAAGTAAGAGCCTATTTATGATGTTATTCCGTATTTATGTGGAAAAAAGTAGAATGGATTTGTCTCGCCATTAATTGCGGCACTAGTCTGGCTGTACGACACACTGTATGTCTAGTAACGTTAATTTTAAAAATCTAACTCAGCGGTTGCATTAATAACTAATGCATCTTTCATTTGCTGTCCAACCTGTTTTTTTGTCAAGTTACGATTATTTACGTTGATTAGATTAGGTGCCTCTCCAAGATGGCGCGCCAGAATGCATGAACTGTTCCTACTGATCACATTGTATAACACACGATTGTGCTGCTAAATATGCACATTTTTTCGAAAAAACCTATATGCATGTGTAATTTTGATGTACAGGACGTCATCTGATTAAATTATTTATACTAGTATAGTCAAAATGATTATTATCTTTTGCTGATGTTAACATTGCTAACCTTTGCTGCTTGGTAAATTGTGCTTGTGTTTCTGGCTATTGGTGGTAAGCTAATATAATGCTATGGTATTTGTTTTCCGTGTAAAAACACTTAAAAATCTAAATATTGGCTGGATTCACAAGATGTTGGGCTTTCACTTTGCTGTACGCTGTATTTTCAGAAATGTTTTTAGATGGAGTAATTAGGTATTTGACGTTGGTCTCTGTAATTATTCTAGGCAGTTCGGCACTATTTCAGATTCGAGCTGCAATGTAGAAACTGTGATTTTACCTGAAAATATGCACTTACATTTTCTAAAAACTAACATTAATGTATATACAATAAATAGTTAACAGGACTGTTTCTATCTTTGAATTGTTCTTTAGTTATGGCTATTATATATCTTTATTTGGTCGATAATTTGCTACTATGGAGTGAAAATACTGGTGGGAAAAAAAAAGTGTGTCTTACTGATCGCTGTGTTAGCTAATAGATTTAGATTGTGTGTGTTTCCTGTAAAACATTTTAAAAATCGAAGTATGAGCTGGATTCAACAAGATGTGTATCTTTCATCGGTGTCTGGACTGTGATTTAATGATATTTAGATGCTAGTATATTTCATCTTGTACGCTATGCTTATAGCTATGCTAGTCAGCTTTTTACTGTGGGGGGTGCTCCCGGATCCGGTGTATTGCAGCAAGGTAGAAGTTTTACTCTAATTCTCCCAAACCCGGATCCCGGAGCCCCCCCACAGTAAAAAAAGCTGATAGCATAGCCTAGCATAGCGTCACAAGTAAATACTAGCATCTAAATATCATTAAATCACACGTCCAAGACACCAGATGAAAGATACACCCATCTTGTGAATCCAGCCATCATTTCTGATTTTTATTTATTAAATGTTAAACACAAAAAGTGAAACTAAGCTAAATCCAACGTTAACAAAAGACACCCACTTTTTTTACTCCACCATTTTCCATGCAGGGTAGCCATCTTCATAATTTTCGAAATATAATAAGATATAAAAATAGCCACTCAACGAAACAACATCATAAGATGACAGTCTGTGTAACATATTTATGTATTATAGTATATGTTTTTTTTGAAAAAATGTGCATATTTCAGAGTATAAATCACAGTTTACATTGCAGCTGCAATCTGAAATATGCCGAAGCTGCCAGAATAATATACAGAGACCAACGTCAAATACCTAATTACTCATCTTTAAAACATTCTGAAAAATACCACAGCGTACAGCAAATGAAAGCCCAACCATCTTGTGATCCACCAATTCTATGTCAGTATATTTTAAAGTTATATACACGAAAACACAATATAGCATTATTATTAGCTTACCACAAATACACAACACAAACAATTTACCAGCAAAAGTTAGCATCGTAACAATCAGCAAAAGATATATCATTTTTATACCTTGATATACTTCTCAGATGACAGCTGTAACATCATATTACCAATGCATATAGGTTTTGTTCGAAAATGTGCATATTTAGCAGCACAAATCGTGGTATACAATGAGATAGTAGCAACAGGTCATGCATTCGGCCGGCGCCATTTTGGAGAAGCACCTAATTACATTATTTAACATGTAACTTGACAAAAAATACAGGTTGGACAGCAAATGAAAGATGCATTAGTTATTAATGCAACCGCTGAGTTAGATTTTTAAAATTAACGTTACTAGACATACAGTGTTTGCATGCCAGCCAAACTAGATGCCGCAATTAATGGCGACAAATCCATTTACATTTTCCACATAAATACGGAATAACATCATATAGCTCTTACTTTTGGACGAAGCTTCTCATCGAATCTGGGCAAGTTGTCCTTTTCCAAAATAATCGTTTCTCGGTTGTAAAACGTCGTCTTCAACTTTGGAACTAGCAGCTAACATATGCTATGTGGCGCAGACAACTCCAAATCCTCAAAACGCAATACTAAGGAAATTCCGAAAATAGCAATATACATCGCATAAACTACTATAACTCGGTTTAAAATAACTTCGTTATGATGTTTCTAACACCTATATCGAATTAATCACAGACGATATAACTATAGGCCTTACTTAACGAGACTTTTGAGCATTGCCATCCTGAGGTCCTCCATTGCGTCTGACGAACGTCGAAAGGAGCGTCCCCCCATGCCATGTCCTTTATAAGCTCGATCTACGTAGAAACTCCAATCCTAATTCTCATTGGTTACTGACATCCAGGGGAAGGCGGGTGCAGTTCATGGTCGACCCATAGTAGGATACATACAGAGCTTTAAACTTATCTGAGAACAGCCCGTTTTCAGACCTTCGCCATTCCTTCCATGAATTCTCGCATGCAC
>NC_036853.1:37300665-37334470 GCF_002910315.2 Salvelinus sp. IW2-2015 | reverse complement strand
CCTCTAATTCTCCCAAACCCGATCCGGAGCACCCCCCACAGTAAAAAAGCTGACTAGCATAGCCTAGCATAGCTCACAAGTAAATACTAGCATCTAAATATCATTAAATCACAAGTCCAAGACACCAGATGAAAGATACACATCTTGTGAATCCAGCCATCATTTCTGATTTTTAAAATGTTTTACAAGGGAAGACACAATAAGTAAATCTATTAGCTAACCACGTAAGCAAAAGACACCACTTTTTTCTCCACCATTTTTCTCCATGCGTAGCCATCACAATTTCGACCAAATAAAGATTATAATAGCCACTAACCAAGAAACAACTCATAAGATGACAGTCTGATACATATTTATGTGTATAGATATGTTTTTTTAGAAAAATGTGCATATTTCAGGATAAATCACAGTTCTACATTGCAGCTGCAATCTGAAATAGTGCCGAAGTGCCAGAATAATACAGAGACCAACGTCAAATACCTAATTACTCATCTTAAAACATTTCTGAAAAATACACAGCGTACAGCAAATGAAAGCCCAACATCTTGTGAATCCAGCCAATATTCAGATTTTTAAGTGTTTTACACGAAAACACAATATAGCATTATATTAGCTTACACAATAGCCAGAAACACAAGCAATTTACCAGCAGCAAGGTTAGCGATCGTAACAATCAGCAAAAGATATATCATTTTTTACTAACCTTGATATACTTCTCAGATGACAGTCCTGTAACATCATATTACACAATGCATATAGGTTTTGTTCGAAAATGTGCATATTTAGCAGCACAAATCGTGGTTATACAATGGATAGTAGCAACAGGTCATGCATTCGGCCGGCGCCATTTTGGAGAAGGCACCTAATTACATTATTTATCGATTAGATTGACAAAAAATACAGGTTGGACAGCAAATGAAAGATGCATTAGTTATTAATGCAACCGCTGAGTTAGATTTTTAAAAATTAACGTTACTAGACATACAGTGTGCGTTACAGCCAGACTAGTGCCGCAATTAATGGCGGACAAATCCATTTACATTTTTCCACATAAATACGGAATAACATCATAAATAGCTCTTACTTTTGGACGAGCTTCCATCAGAATCTGGGCAAGTTGTCCTGTCCAAAATAATCGTTGCTCGGTTGTAAAACGTCGTCTTCAACTTTGGAACTAGCAGCTAACAATAGCTATGTGGCGCAGACATACCCAAATCCTCAAAACGCAATACTAAGGAAATTCCGAAAATAGCAATATACTCGCATAAACTGATATAACTCGGTTTAAAATAACTCGTTATGATGTTTCTAACACCTATATCGAATTAATCACAGACGGATATAACTTAGGCCTATTAACGAGAGCTTTTGAGCATGCCATCCTGAGGTCCTCCATTGCGTCTTGACGAACGTCGAAAGGAGCGCTCCCCCATGCCATGTCCTTTTATAAGCTCTGAGATCTACGTAGAAACTCCATTCCAATTCTCATTGGTTACTGACATCCAGGGGAAGGCGGGTGCAGTTCATGTCGACCCATAGGATACATACAGAGCTTTAAACTGATCTTGAAAACAGAGCCGTTTTCAGACCTTCGCAGTTCCTGTCATGAATTTCGCTGCAGAAAGAGTTCTGTTTCACCCACAGACATAATTCAAACGGTTTTAGAAACTAAAGATTGTTTTCTATCCAATAGTAATAATAATATGCATATTGTACGAGCAAGAATTGAGTACGAGGCAGTTTAATTTGGGAACGATAAATGGTAACGTTGAAACAGCACCCCTATATTGAGAAAAGGTTAAAGAAAAAAATAAGCAAACAAGTTTGGTGTTCATCAAAAGGCGTGTGGGAGAGTCCCCAAGCATTTGGAAAAAGGTACTCTGGTCAGATGAGACAAAAATTGAACTTTTTGGCCATCAAGGAAAACGCTATGTCTGGCACAAGCCCAACACCTCTTATCACCCCGAGAACAGCATCCCCACAGTGAAGCATGGTGGTGGCAGCATCATGCCGTGGGGATGTTTTTCATCGACAGGGACTGGAAAAATGGTCAGAATTGAGAGAACGATGGATGGCGCTAAATACAGAAAAATTCTTGAGGGAAACCTGTTTCAGTCTTCCAGAAATTGAGACTGGGACGGAGGTTCACCTTCCAGCAGGACAATGACCCTAAGCATACTGCTAAAGCAACACTTGAGCGGTTTAAGGGGAAACATTTAAATGTCTTGGAATGGCCTAGTCAAAGCCCAGACCTCAATCCAATTGAGAATCTGTGGTATGACATAAAGATTGCTGTACACCAGCGGAACCCATCCAACCTGAAGGAGCTGGAGCAGTTTTGCCTTGTAGAATGGGCAAAAATCACAGTGCCTAGATGTTCCAAGAGACTTGCAGCTGTAATTGCTGCATAATGTGCTCTAAGTATTGACTTTGGGGGGGGGGGGGGATTTGTCGCCAACTACAGGCGACAAAACTTTAGATCATCTTTACTTCACACAGATAAACACATAGAAGGGCCTCCCTCTCCCTCCCTTTGGCAAATCAGACCATAACTCTATACTCCTGCTTCCTGCTTACAAATAAAACTCAAACAGGAAGTACCAGTGACACACTCAATATGGAAGTGGTTCGATGAAGCGAATGCTATGCTACAGGACTGTTTCGCTAGCACAGACTGGAATATGTTCCGGGATTCATCTTATAACATTGAGGAGTACACACGCCAAGGTAATCTTCCTAAAAGATAATCACCCCGTAGTACTTACATCTATAGCCATGAAATGTTTTGAAAGTCTTGTCKTGGCTCACATCAACACCATCATCCCAGACACACTGGACCCACTCCAATTTGCATACCGCCACAACAAATCCACAGATTTCACAATCACTATTGTACTCCACACAGCCCTCACCCCCTGGAAAAAAAGGAATACATTAGTAAGAATGCTGTTCATTGACTCCAACTCAGAATTCGACACTATAGTCCATTCCAAGCTCATCACCAAGCTCAGAAGGGACTTTACGGGTCCAAAGAGTTGGACCCTTCCGAAATGGACCTGTGGCTTTTCCACCCTGACCCGATAGGCATAAATACATATTTTTAAAAATGAAGACCCGTTCCGACTGACCCGAGAACAACAAGACCCATTCTGTATAGACCTGGTCATATCCAGACCCGGTCCGATCTGAAATAGGGAAGCAGCAGAAATGTCATTTTTTAAGCTACTTTATTAACCAGAGCTGATAAAGCGCAAGAGGAGGGAGWGAGAGGTCCCACTCTAGTAGGCGGGGAAGGGGCCATACTGTGAGCAAGTGACACGGGGAGCAGGGAGGGAAAGATGAGAGACAACCAACCAAGCTGACTGGCGCTATAGTAGACTAATACCCTTGTCCCATCGCGCTCTAGCGACTCCTGTGGCAGGCCGGGTGCATGCATGTTGACACGGTCACTAGTTGTACGGTATTTTCTCCGACATATTGGTGTGGCTGACTTCCGGGTTAAGGGAGCAGTGTGTCAAGAAGCAGTGCGGCTTGGCAGGGTCGTGTTTCGGAGGACTCATGGCCCTCTCCTGAGTCCGTACGGAAGTTGCAGCGATGGGAGAAGACTGTAACTGCCAATTGGAGAAAAAGGGTTCAAAAGTACCATACAAAAACATGTAGACTAATACCTGCCATAGCTAGGTTATTTATCATCCAATAATGATTACATAGTACCTGCCTTGACTGTATCAAACCGGGAGAAGCTAGGTAACATTAGCTAGCTAGGCTAATTGAGGCTGCAGTGCATGGGGGGGGGGGGGGGGGGGTGAGTACGCCCCCAGTGTCCACATCACTAAGGAATTACACAAATGGTCCACACACACACACCTTTTCCCCCTCAGAAGGCTGAAAAGATTTGGCATGGGCCCTCAGATCTTTAAAATGTTAAACAGCTGCACCATTGAGAGCATCTTGACTGGCTGCATCACCGCTTGGTACTGCAACTGCAAGGCACTACAGAGGCTGGTGAGAAAGGCACAGTACATCACTGGAGCTGAACTCCATGCCATCCAGGACCTCTATACCAGGCGGTGTCAGAGGAAGGCCCAAAAAATTGTCAAAGACTCTAGCCAGCCAAGCTACAGAGTGTTCCTGGACCAACAGGACCCTGAACAACCTCTACCACTAAGCCTTAAGACTGCTAAACACGCCTCCTAAATAGATAATCAAATGGCTACCCAGACTACCAGCATTGACCGTTTTTTGTACTAACTCTCTTGCACTGACTATGCAAACACACTGGACTCTACCCACACACTCATACATACTTACACACACATAACACGCACAAACATGCATGCTGACTAAACACACACACACAGTCTTGTATAACTAACCTTGTGGGGACACACAATTCAGTCCCATACAAAATCCTATGTTCCCTAACCCCTAAACCTAACCCCTAAAACTAACCCTAGCTCCCAACCCTAAACCCCCTAGAAATGGCATTTGACCTTGTGTGGACTAACAAAATGTGCCCAGTTGGTCAAATTGTTGTTTGTTTACTTTTCTTGTAGGGACTACACACACACACACACACACACACACACACACACACACACACACACACACACACACACACACACACACACAGTCACTTTATCCCATCTGCAGGCCTTTGGGATACCATAAAATGCCATAATTGTGATGTGGCCATTTAGAGGGTACCAGAAAGAAAAAATTATCAAGGTGTAAACCCCACACGTGATATAATTGAAAAGCCCAGAATGTCCTCTCAAAGGTACAACAAGGACCTAACACAGTGGCATGCATGGCCTTAGGGATACGGACCAAAAACGAATGACCATTAGAGAGCACAAATAAATTGCTGGGTCTCAGGAGGATAGGAATCTATTTCCTATTTATTTTATGCCATAACCAGTACAGAATAAATTGTGTGTGAAATGTACACAACGATTATAAATGAGGCCCCAAGTGTTTGAAGCAGACTCAACCTGAGTCAGAAATCATAATCCCTCAGCAACTCATATTCTGGGTTCCTCTGTGCCTGCAAGTGACTCTCTCTTCAGAGATGAACTACTTTTGATTTCAGTCTCTCTCTCTCGCTGTCCCTCTCTCCCTCTATCACTCTCTCGCCCTCTCTCTCTCACTCTCAGTTGAATCCCTGCAGTTTAAGATTACAGATATAATACATCATTAAAAGTTACCCTCTGTCCGTCAGTTACAGTTTCTCACTGGTGGTGAACAGTTTTAACTGTCAAGAGTAAATTAGGCTTCTCTCAGTACCACTGAGGTATCCTCCATGTATAGATTTAGCAGCATACATCTGGCTCTCACACTTAGAAACCCCAAGGTTTCACACATCTTAAGGACAGACAATAGGATAAGAAAACAGCGATAAATGTGTTGGAAGGGAATGAGAGATGGAGAAAGAGAGAGAGGGGTTAAAGAAACAAAGAGATATATGTTGGTATGGAACTCACACTACACCAGGAGGTCATTAGACTCCTCAGACCTTTGGCACTGCCAGCTCAGAATCTTAGGAAACTTCAGCATATTCAGAATCTTGTCGCTAAGGTCATTCTACACAAAGTGTTGGGGCTATTTTTAGCTGGGGCTGCAAGTTGAATTTGCATCCATTAGCAGTGATTGTCAGAACTCCTTTTATCTCCAGAGTCGCTTTTTATTCTGTCTTCTCCAGACGGAGAGCACATTAGCAGCCGTATTTTAATCAAAGCACTAGCAAGGTTTATCTTGTGTTGTGAGAGACCAAGTTMAAAGTCGTGTGAAGTTGTCTATCCAGTTTACTTTACGTTCAGAAAGTACTATTTTCTTGATTACATTATTCATTCTCAACATGCATTCTTATAGTACAAGAGCAATGTATTTTTTGTTTCATCCCTGTGTCACATCTTGATTACAGTACATGCTTAGATGCTGAATATAATTCCCAGTCCCATAAATATACACTACTGGACTATTTAAACCATATCACCAGCAGTCTTGCCCCCTTGTCTTCCATCCATGATCTGCTTGTAGCCTACTGTCAGGCTGAAAGCAGGATGTCTTTGAGAGTGTTGTTTGCCTTGTTCCAGGAGGAACACCAGTGGCAGAGGACAAGGGCTTTGGACAAACACACACACTCACACAGAAATTAATGCACACACTCACAGGGCGGGGATGAGTCCCTGGCTGGAAGAAGTGTCTATTGGAACAGAGTGGTGACTGTGGCCCCGTGGGAGATTATGCCACAGTATTTTCTTAATGAGCAACATAATGGCATGATTACAGCAGAGCTTAATGACTTAGAAATGGCCGCCACTGTCGGAATGAACACCCTCTGCTGTCGTGCACACTGCCCCACCGCCATGTACGCTCATCCCTCCTCCCTCATTAGGCCTGGCTTCTAATTAATGGACAATTTCAAAAAGACACACACACACTCTCTGCAACAAGATATCACAGTCTCACGTCATTTTTTGACGTCCTTGGACAAATGTCTATTTTTTACTAGTGAACTGACTTCATCTCCCGACATCATGTATGTATCATGTATCATGCTCCAGACAATTGAGGCACACAGAAACAACTCTACGGTTAAGTTAAGGCATTCATTTCGACTGGGTTGGGTTTGGGATAGGGTTAAAACAGCAACAACGCTAGGATTAAGTTCAGGCATTAATTCCAATTGGTTAACAGTTCAGGCATTCCTTCTGATTGGTTAAGTTAAGGATTAAGGTTAGGGATAGGATTAAAACAGAAAAACAACTCCACGGCCAATAATTAAGACTGGCCTTTCTAACTCATTGTTGACAGATGACGCAGTGGTTCAAGTAACAAGCTCCTGCTCCATAAACCGCGGGTTCAATCCCAGCCACCGGTCACTAATTTTGAGGTTTGTTTTTCCCCTAGTGGATGGTTTTCACTGCATCTGCCACTGCCTGGTACGACAATTGCTCGGCCTCTGACCGCAAGGCACTACATAGGGTAGTGCGTACGGCTCAGTACATCACTGGGGCTAAGCTGCCTGCCATCCAGGACCTCTACAKCAGGCGGTGTCAGAGGAAGTCCCTAAAAATTGTCAAAGACCCCAGCCACCCCAGTCATAGACTGTTCTCTCTACTACCGCATGGAAAGTGGTACCGGAGTGCCAAGTTTAGGATAAAAAGGCTTCTCAACAGTTTTTACCCCCAAGTCATAAGACTCCTGAACATGTAATCAAATGGCTACCCGGACTATTTGCATTGTGTACCTCCCTCCCAACCCATCTTTTTACGCGGCTGCTACTCTCTGTTTATCATATATGCATAGTCACTTTAACTATACATTCATGTACATACTACCTCAATCAGCCTGACTAACCGGTGTCTGTATGTAGCCTCACTACTTTTATAGCCTCGCTACTGTATATAGCCCGTCTTTTTACTGTTGTTTTATTTCTTTACTTACCTATTGTTCGCCTAACACCTTTTTTGCACTAATGGTTAGAGCCTGTAAGTAAACATTTCACTGTAAGGTCTACACCTGTTGTATTCGGCGCACGTGACAAATAAACTTTGATTTGATTTGTCCTGTGTACCTGCAAAAATGCCAAATGTTGACTTGAAGCTGGAGTGATCTTTCTGCTCACACACAGACACTGTCACGTTCTGACCATAGTTCTTTTGTGTTTTCTTTGTTTTAGTGTTGGTCAGGACGTGAGCTGAGTGTGCATTCTATGTTTTGTGTTTCTATGTTGGGTTTGTTGTTTGGCCTGATATGGTTCTCAATCAGAGGCAGGTGTTTGTCATTGTCTCTGATTGGGAACCATATTTAGGTAGCCTGTTTTGTGTTGGGGTTGGTGGGTGGTTGTCTTCTGTCTTTGTGTCTATGCACCAGGACTGTTTTGGTTTTTCACATTTGTTGTTTTTGTATTTTGTAGTGTTCACGTTATTTGTCGTTATTAAACATGATGAACACTAACCACGCTGCGCTTTGGTCCGATCCCTGCTACACCTCCTCTTCAGACGAAGAGGAGGAAATCTGCCGTTACAGACACACACATATACAAACACATATCAATAATTTACGATACAACCACATGGACATTAAAGTACATGATCTATTATTCTTACTGTATTTTACTTATTCCTATTATTATTAGTTTAAGTTGCAATGTTGTACCCTGTGCATATGACATTAAAACGTTGATTTGTTTGATTTGATTAGATTCTCCACAAAAACACTAAATTGCACAAAATGAAAAGACTCCTGTATAACTAACTAAACATTATTAGTCATCAGGCTGCCATGTACAGGTGCTATAACCCTCAGGATAAAGTTACATAAATAATGCTACCTGTGGTAGGATTAAACACACATCCCTCTATAAACTAAACTCAGCAAAAAAATAAATCATCCTGTCACTGTCAACTGCGTTTTTTTTCAGCAAACTTAACATGTGTAAATATTTGTATGAACATAACAAGATTCAATAACTGAGACATAAACTGAACAAGTTCCACAGACATGTGACTAACAGAAATTGAAAAAATGTGTCCCTGAACAAAGGGGGAGTCAAAATCAAAAGTAACAGTCAGTATCTGGTGTGGCCACCAGCTGCATTAAGTACTGCAGTGCATTCTCCTCCTCATGGACTGCACCAGATTTGCCAGTTCTTGTTGTGAGATTTATCCCACTCTTCCACCAAGGCACCTGCAAGTTCCCGGACATTTCTGGGGGGAATTGCCCTAGCCGTCACCCTCCGATCCAACAGGTCCCAGACGTGCTCAATGGGATTGAGATCCGGGCTCTTCGCTGGCCATGGCAGAACACTGACATTCCTGTCTTGCAGGAAATCACACACAGAATGCTCATTCCTTCGACGATAAACGCAAATCCGACCATCACCCCTGGTGAGACAAAACCACGACTTGTCAGTGAAGAGCACTTTTTGCCAGTCCTGTCTGGTCCAGCGTGGGTGGGTTTGTGCCCATAGGTGACGTTGTTGCCGGTAATGTCTGGTGAGAACCTGCCTTACAACAGGCCTACAAGCCCTCATTCCAGCCTCTCTGAGCCTATTGCGGACAGTCTGAGCACTGATGGAGGGATTGTGCATTCCTGGTGTAACTCGGTCAGTTGTTGTTTCCATCCTGTACCTGTCCTGCAGGTGTGATGTTCGGATGGACCGATCCTCTGCAGGTGTTGTTTCACGTGGTCGCCACTGCAAGGATGATCAGCTGTCAGTCCTGTCTTTCTTTTGGTGTTTTTCAGAGTCAGTAGAAAGGCCTCTTTAGTGTCCTAAGTTTTCATAACTGTGACCTTAACTTCTCTAGGATAGGGTGCAGCAAATTCACTATTGGATAAATAGCGTGCCCAATTTCAACTTCCTTCTACTCATCCCCAGAATATAAGATATGCATATTATTAGTAGATTTGGATAGAAAACACTCTGAAGTTTCTAAAACTGTTTGAATCATGTCTGTAAGTATAACAGAACATATGTAGCAGGCAAAACCCTGAGGACTAACCATTATTATTATTTTTTTAAGTCACTGTCTGTTCAATGAGATTTCATTGGAATACTGGATTTTTAATCACCCTGTTTTCAGTTCCTACCGCTTCCACTGAATGTCACCACTCTTTGGAAATAGGTTGAGGTTATTCCTTTGTGCAATGAAGAAGTAAGGCCACCTGGAAACAGTGTAACGTCATGTGTACTGTTTGAGAGTTGCACAAGACTAGAAAAGTAGCGTTAGTTTGTTGATCTCCTGTATTGAAAACAGATAGACCCGTCTTCAATTTGATCGATTATTAACGTTTACAAATACCTAAAGTTGTATTACAAAAGTAGTTTGAAATGTTTTGGCAAAGTTTAGAGGTAATTTTTGAGATATTTTGTAGTGACTTTGCGCAAATTGGAAGCTGTTTTTTTTTCTGGATAACCGCGCAAATAAATGGACAATTTGGATATTATGGACGGATTAATCGAACAAAAGGACCATTTGTGATGTTTATGGGACATATTGGAATGCCAACAAAAGAATTCGTCAAAGGTAAGGCATGATTTTATTTTTATTTCGCGTTTTGTGTCGTGCTGCAGTGTTGAAATATGCTACACTCTCTTTTTTACTGTTTGGCTATCATCAGATAATACATCTTATGCTTTCCCGGAAAAGCCTTTTTTGAAATCTGACATGGTGGCTGGATTCACAACGAGTGTAGCTTTAATTTGGTATCTTACATGTGTGATTTAATGAAAGTTAGATTTTTAATATTTTAATTTTTTTGGCGCTCTACATTTTCCCTGGCTTTTGGCCAAGTGGGACGGTAGCGTCCCACATATCCTAGAGAAGTTAACTTCTTGACGCTAGGGGTCAGATTATTATTTWTTTTTTTTAAATAACGTTCCCAAGGTAAACAGACTATTTCTCAGGTCTAGATCGTAGAATATGCATAAAATGTACAGATTAGGATAGAAAACCCTCCAAAGTTTCCAAAACTGTCAAAATATTGTCTGTGAGTATAACAAAACTGATTCTGCAGGCAAAAACCTGAGAAAATATAACCCGGAAGTGATATTCTTTTTTAAATATGTGTTTCCTGGCCAGTCTTTCTTCCATTTAAAGGGGTATCAAACAGATTCCTTTTCCAATGGCTTCCCCAGGCTGTGACCAGGCTTTAGACATAGTTTCAGGCTTTTATTTTGAAAAATGAACGAGATTTTTCAAAAGTAGTCAGGTGTCCTCTGAATAGAGGGGAGCTCTCCATTTTCCTTTTGTCACGCCCTGGCCTTAGTTATCTTTGTTTTCTTTATTATTTTGGTTAGGTCAGGGTGTGACATGGGGGATTTATGTGTTTAGTCTAGTCTAGGGGTTTTGTATGTTTATGGAGTGTTTTCTAGTCTAGGTGTTTGTATGTCTATGGTTGCCTAGATTGGTTCTTAATTAGAGACAGGTGTTTTTAATTGTCTCTGATTGGGAACCATATTTAGGCAGCCATTATCTTTAGGGATTTCGTGGGTTATTGTGTATGTGTAAGTTGCCTGTGTCTGCACTTTTCGTATATAGCTTCACGTTCGTTTTGTTGTTTTTTGTATAGTTTGTCAAGTGTTCTTCGTTTCGGTAAATAAATAGAAGAACGTATTACTATCACGCTGCGCCTTGGTCCTCCTCTCTTCCTCCATACGACAAACGTGACAGAATAACCCACCACAACCGGACCCAGCAGCATGAAAGGAAGGAACAGCGCTTTGTGGAGCAATGGACTTGGGAGGAAATATTAGACGGCAAGGGACCATGGGAACAGCCGGGTGAATATCGCCACCCCAAGGCAGAGCTGGAGGCAGCGAAAACCGAGAGGCGGCATTATGAGGAGCTAGCTTGGCAGTGCGGCTGGAAGCCTGAGAGGCAGCCCCAAAAATGTCTTGTGGGGAGGCACACGGGGGGTGTGGCGAGTTCAGGTAGGAGACCTGTGCCAACTACCCGTGCTTACCGTGAGGAGCCGAAGATGGAACCAGAGTTAGTCGGGGTGGAATTGGAGGTGAGCAAGGGGAGTGAAGCAGAGACTGTGAAGGAATTAATGGGGAAATTGGAGGAGAGTGAAATGAGGGAGCTGCTGTATTGGTGCATGAGGCACGACATCCGCCCGACGGAGCGTGTCCGGGCTTTGATGTTACCTGAGTCAGCTCTCCATACTCGTCCTGAGGTGCGTGCTAACCGTCTGGTAATGACAGTGCCAGTCCCACGCACCAGGCCTCCTGTGCTCCTCCATAGTCCTGCACCTCCTGTGGCAAGCCCCACGTACTAGCTCTCCTCTGTGGCAGCCCCAGCACCCGCTCTCCGGTGGCAGCCCCTCGCACCAGTCCTCCCGGTGCCGGCGCCACGAACCAGGCTCCAGTTCCAGCACCCCACATCGCCTTGAGGTACGGTGTCCCCCCAGCCCGGTACACCAGTGCCGGCACCAGGCACCAGGCTTATAGTGCGCCTCGGCATTCCAGTTGCCCTGTGCCTTTCTCCCCACTCGGCTTCGAAGGTAACGTGTCCAGCCCAGGTCCACCAGTGCCGGCACCACGCACCGGCCTCCCGTCGCCCCGGCAAGCCCTGAGCTGCCCGTCTGTCCAGCAACCGCCTGAGCCGCCCCGTCTGTCCATTTGCCGCCTGAGCCGCCCGTCTGTCCCAGCGCCGCCTGAGCCGCGCCGTCCTGGTCCTGAGCCATCAGAGCCGCCCGTGCTTGTTCCTGAGCCGTCATGAGTCGCCTGTCTGTCCTGAGGCGCGTCAAAGGCCCGTCCGTCTGTCCTGAAGCCGCAACAGAACGCCGTCCGTCGAGTCAGGAGCCGCCACCCCCGAGCCGTCCGTCAGTCAGGATCCGCCAGAGCCGCCCGCCAGTCAATGACCGCCAGAGCCGCCCCGCCAGTCCAGGAGCCTCCAAGCCGCGCAGGCGGGCCGGCCAGCAGGACGCCAGCGCCCCAGTCAGGACCGCCAGGAAGCGCCCGCCAGTCAAGGAGCCGCAGAGCCGCCCGCCAGTCAGGGCCGCCACAGCCGCCCGCCAGTCCGGAGCCGCCAGAGCGCGCCGCCAGGTCAGGAAGCCGTCAGAGCCGCCGGCCAGTCCTGAGTCTACCCTCAGTCCTGGAGGCTGTCGTTCAGTTCGGAGCATGTCCCTCAGTCCGGAGCTGCCCCTCAAGTCCGGAGCTGCCCTCAGTCCGAGCTGCCCCTCATCCTGAGCTACCCTCAGTCCGGACTGCCCTTCAGGTCCGGAGCTGCCCGTCAGTCCGAGTGCCCGTCAAGTACGGAGCTGTGCCTTTCAGTCCTGAGTTCCGTCAGTCCGGAGCTACCCCTAGTCAGCTACCCTCATCGGACGTTCCCTCAGTCCGGAGCTGCCCTCAGTCCGGAGCTTGCCCCTCCAAGTCCGGAGCTGCCCCTCAGTCCGGAAGCTGCCCCTCATCCGGAGCTTGGCCCCTCCAAGTCCTGAGCTGCCCCTCAGTCCGCAAGCTGCCCCTCGTCCAGAGGTGCCCTCCGTCCAGTGGCGCTCTCTACGATGGTCTTCGTCCGGGACCGCTCGAAGGGTCCCGGACCAAAGGGGTAATGACTACTGGTGGGTGGGGTTCCACGTCCCCAACGCAAGCCGCCACCGTAAGAAAGGCCCCACCGGACCTCCCCTTCTGTGTCAGGTTTTGCGGCCGGAGTCCGCACCTTTGGGGGGCGGCGGGTTACTGTCACGCCCTGGCCTAGTTATCTTTGTTTTCTTTATTATTTTGGTTAGGTCAGGGTGTGACATGGGGGATTTATGTGTTTTGCCTAGTCTAGGGGTTTTGTATGTTTATGGGGTGTGGTTGCCTAGATTGGTTCTTAATTAGAGGCAGCTGTTTATCATTGTCTCTGATTGGGAACCATATTTAGGCAGCCATATTCTTTAGGGATTTCGTGGGTTATTGTCTATGTGTAAGTTGCCTGTGTCTGCACTTTTCGTATATAGCTTCACGTTCGTTTTGTTGTTTTTTGTATAGTTTGTCAAGTGTTCTTCGTTTCAGTAAATAAATAGAAGAATGTATTACTATCACGCCTTGGTCCTCCTCTCTTCCTCCATACGACAAACGTGACACCTTTTCTCTCTTATTGAATAGGTTACGGTCCGGTTGAAATATTATCGATTATGTTTGTTAATTACAAACAACCTGAGGATTGATTATAAAAAAACATTTGACATGTTTCTACGACCATTACGGACACTTTTTGGAATTTTCGTCGAACGGAACGAGGCTGTAGTTTTCTCAACATAACGTGCAACCCAAATGGTGTTTTTTTGTTATAAAAGTTATATTTATCGAACAAAAATAACATTTGTTGTGTAACTGGGAGTCTCGTGAGTGCAAACATCCGAAGATTATCAAAGGTAAGCGACAAATTTTACTGCTTTTCTGACTTTCGTGACCATGCTAATTTGGGGCTAGCTGTTGTAGCATTGATTGATACACTCACAAAAGCTTGGATATCTTTCTCTGTAAACCATATTTTCAAAATCTGACACGATAGGTGGATTAACAACAAGCTAAGCTGTGTTTTGGTATATTTCACTTGTGATTATATGATTATAAATATTTTTGGTAATATTTTTGAATTTGGCGCCCTGCAATTCAGCGGTTGTTTAGGGAAATGATCCCGTAATCAGGATCAGTGCGCAGAAAGGTGAATTGACTACCGTCTGTAAGCTGTTAGTGTCTTAAAACTTCTTATGGCTGCGATCCCGCTAACGGGATCGATATGACAACAGCCAGTGAAAGTGCAGGGCGCCTTATTCAAACAACAGAAATCTCAAAATTAAAATTCCTCAAACATACAAGTATTTTATACCATTTTAAAGGTAATCTTGTTATTAATCCCATCACAGTGTCCGATTTCAAAAAGGCTTTACAGCAAAAGCACCAGAAACGATTATGTTAGGTCACTGCCAAGTCACAGAAAAACACAGCCATTTTTCCAGCCAAAGACAGGAGTCACAAAAAGCAGAAATAGAGATAAAAGTAATCACTAACCTTTGATGATCTTCATCAGATGACACTCATGGGACTTCATGTTACACAATACATGTGTGTTTTGTTCGGTAAAGTTCATATTTATATAAAAAAATCTCAGTTTACATTGGCGCGTTATGTTCAGTAGTTCCAAAAACAGAGAGCCACGTCAATTTCCAGAAATACTCATAATAAACGTTGATCAAAGATACAAGTGTTATACTTGGAATTTTAGATCCACTTCTCCTTAAAAACTTATTGTCAATAGGGAGCGCTATTTTCATTTTGGAAAAAATTGTGCCCAATTTAAACGGCCTCGTACTCTATTCTAGATCATACAATATGCATATTATTATATATAATATTATTATATAGAAAACACTCTCAAGTTTCTAAAACTGTTTGAATTATATCTGTGAGTAAAACAGAACTCATTTGGCAGCAAACTTCCAGACAGGAAGTGAAAATTCTGAAAATGGGGCTCTGTTTCAGGGCCTGCCTATTCAACTGGCTTATATTTATCGATATACATGCACTTCATACGCCTTCCACTAGATGTCAACAGGCAGTGGAAGGTGGAATAGGGTGTCTAGCTTGATCTGAGGTTGAACAAGAGCTTTTGGAGTGGCAGGTCAGGAATTTCCTTTCTCTACCAAGGGGCACGAAGCACCTTGATATTGTCTTCTGAAAAGCGTTCGGTTTACACGGCGAATATCTCCGGCTCTGATTTTATTTGATACATGTGATAATAACATCGTAAAGTATGTTTTTTCAACCGAGTTTTAATCAGATTATTCAACGTTTATATGGACTTTTGGAGTTTTACGTTCTTTGCGTAGAGAGAAGATGGGAATGTTATCAAGCTTGGCTAGCATTGTGGCGCGAATTCGACAGAAGAAAAGGACATTCTAAAACCAAACAACGATTTATTCTGGACCAAGGACTCCTTGTACAAGATTCTGATGGAAGCTCAGCAAAAGTAAGAACAATTTATGATGTTATTTCGTATTTCTGTGGAAAATGTTGATTCCTATTCTCTGCCGTTTTGGCGAGCGCTGTCTCGCAATAACTCAAGCTGTTTGTTATGGTAAAGTTATTTTTAAAAATCTAACACGGCGGTTGCATTAAGAACCAGTGTATCTTTCATTTGCCATACAACAAGTATTTTTATGTAAAGTTTATGATGAGTTCTTTGGTCAGATTAGGTGAGTGTCCAAAATTCTGGTGAATCGATGCTACGTATTCACAATGTAATGTCAGGATTTGTAGCTCTAAATATGCACATTTTCAAACAAAACATAAGTGTATTGTATAACCTGATGTTATAAGACTGTCATCTGATGAAGTTGGTCAAGGTTAGTGATTAATTTTATCTCTATTATGTCGGTTTTGTGCAAGCTATTTTTGCGGGGAGTAAATTGCGTTGTGTGTTTGGCTACTGTAGTGAGCTAATAGAAATATATATTGTGTTTACGCTGTAAAACACTTAAAAAATCTGAAATATTGGCTGGATTCACAAGATGTTTATCTTTCATTTGCTGTACACCATGTATTTTTCATAAATGTTTTATGATGAGTATTTAGGTATTTCACGTTGCTCTCTGTAATTATTCTGGCTGCTTCGGTGCTATTTGTGATGGTAGCTGCAATGTAAAACTATGATTTATACCTCAAATATGCACATTTTCGAACAAAACATAAATGTATGTTATAAGACTGTCATCTGATGAAGTTGTTTCTTGGTTAGTGATTAATTTTATCTCTATTTGGTCGGTTTTGTGATAGCTACCTATGCGGTAGAAACATGGTGAAAATATGCGGTTGAGTCTTTGGCTATTGTGGTTAGCTAATAGAAATACATATTTTGTTTTCGCTGTAAAACATTTTAAAAATCGGAAATGATGGCTGGATTCACAAGATGTTTATCTTTCATTTGCTGTATTGGACTTGTGATTTCATGAAATTATATTATATGATATCCCTGTCCCGTTAGGCTAGGCTATGCTAGTCAGCTTTTTTGATGAGGATGCTCCCGGATCCGGGATGGGTATCATTAATGCAACCGCTGTGTCAGATTTCAAAAAAGCTTTACGGAAAAAGCAAAACATGCAATACGGCGCTCAGAGCCCAAACCAGCCAAAAAGATATCCGCCACATTGTGCAGTCAACAGAAGTCAGAAATAACATGATAAATATTCACTTACCTTTGATGATCTTCATCAGAATGCACTCCCAGGAATCCCAGAACCACAATAAATGTTTGTTTTGTTCAATAATGTCCATCATTTATGTCCAAATAGCTACTTTTGTTAGCGCGTTTGGTAAACAAATCCAAAGTCACGAAGCGCGTCACTAGGAGCAGACGAAATGTTAAAAAGTTCCGTTACAGTCCGTAGAAACATGTCAAACGATGTATAGAATTAATCTTTAGGATGTTTTTAACATAAATCTTCAATAATGTTCCAACCGAAGAATTCCTTTGTCTTCAGAAAAGCAAATGGAACAGAGCTTGCTCTCACGTGAACGAGCTCCACGAGCTCAAAGCATTCTACCAGTCCTCTGACTCATTCGCCTCTCAATTGGCCCCACTTCACAGTAGCAGCATCAAACAAGGTTCTATAGACTGTTGACATCTAGTGGAAGCCTTAGGAAGTGCAACATGAACCATATCCCACTGTATCTTCAATAGGGAATGAGTTGAAAAACGACCAACCTCAGATTTCCATATGAGTTCTGTTATACTCACAGACATCATTCAAACAGTTTTAGAAACTTCAGAGTGTTTTCTATCCAAATATCCTAATAATATGCATATATTAGCAACTGGGACTGAGTAGCAGGCCGTTTACTCTGGGCACCTTATTCATCCAAGCTACTCAATACTGCCCGCAGCCATAAGAAGAGTAAACCTTTTCAGCCTTGGACCCAAATTTGAATTTCTGTGTTTTTCTGGTCCCCAGCTTATGAAAACATGCAACTATATGTAAATATCGGTACATTTCTTTGCCCTTATGCCAAAAACAAATAACAATGAAACAAAATACCCATATTAATAGCAATTAATGAATATTTTTCCTTGTTATTAACACACTTAACCATGTCTAGGTTCGAACTGTTGCTGTTAAAATACAAGTCATTATTTTCATTCTGAACTGGAATGAACTGATTGATCACATAACATAGGCCAGAAAACACACACACACATACACACTAATGAGAGGTGTGTGGCGGGTTGAAATGTTCAACAAGCAGGTCTATTCTGGACTTTTTGACAGTGCAACCCTCACGGTTGCACTGTCATGTGCAGCATTGAGTCTGGTACTTGTTTTTTAAGTACACCAGAGTTGTGAACCCTGATTGGCACACAGTGGTTCTTCCTTGAAAGCTTATGCCGTGACCGTTTCTGGTAGATGGTAGTAAATTGCGTCATTCTGTCATTGCACCACATTATCACAAGAATGAGTTAGAGCGCTGATCGATCGGTAGTCTAAACTGTGGCACAAATTGACTCTCTTTTTGTTAATTAATGGTTGTGTTTTCAGTCCGAGAGTCTCTCTTCTCTGGCACTAGAGTCCTGCATCAGGCAACAACAAAACATTTGCGGGCGGTCATCCTGGAGTTTACTTTGGTAAATACAAGGGGCAAATTACACTTGACATGTAGACTGACGATTTTTGAAAAATAGGCACAGTGGGCTTTTGGTTTCTCTCCCTCTAAAAACAGAAATTAGTAATTATAAATAACAAACTGGCTTTACTTACCAAAGTGTGAAAGAGTGATAGCCCCTATATATATATATATAAACTGAGTTTCTGAAACACGGAGTACTTCTTTGCTGAAGAAGAAACAGAATGAAAGAGAGTCCAGAGAGGATTTGTCAGCATAAAGCTGAGTGACTCACTCATTCATGGCATTGGATCAAAATAAATAAGTACCACCATTCTTTCTTATAGTCCTTAATAAAGAAATGTTTTGATTGTCTTGACCAAGTTAATCTAGTTAATCATATTGTGTGTGTTCAATTATTTGTGACATTGTGGTTACAATGAAGAATGTAAACGAAATAAATAATCAGATGTGTGTTGCAATCTGTTCAATTGTATTTATACATCTTTTTGTACTAATTTATTTATATTTTTAGACAATACAAAACATACGACAACTACATCACACCTGCCCAGACCCACCTGCTCCCACCCCATCTCCAGCACCCGCCTTGCTCTCTTGCCACCTTGCCTCAAACTGCACCATTTTGTTTCTCTCTGTCACCCACATGCCCTTTACACATTTGCATAATAAAGCATTTAAAGGCTGATACTCGTTGATATTAATACTTCTGACTGCCAAAATTCTAACTCCACCCATAACTTTTTAACATTCCCAGAAGGCATGGATTATTATAACCTAATGAAAATGCACCTGATAATCTAATTTAATGTACTACAGGCCTAAATCCTATGGGTTTAACCTTCTGAATGAATGATTATATTGAAGATAGAAGCTGCCTGAGTTCAGAGAGCCGATCCGTTACCCAACAATTATTATTATTAACCCTGCATTATAATTGTTTAAAGCCCCTTAGATATTAACTAACTTAGAATCCTCCAATCCTGTACATTTAATTAGATCTACAAGGACATTTTATTGATCTGCCAGTATTTTAATTTAGAAGCCACCCCTTAATGAGTTCCGAGAGCCGATCGGTTACCTAACAAAATAGAATCCATTTATTTAGCCTAATTGTTTATAGGACTACAGAGAGTAGGCTATTATTCCTCTTTTCCTCCATGCATTAATTCATTTGCCTGCATGTCTATTCAACATTTGGCTAAAAAGAAACCACGCCATGAATTATGAACAGATATATATTTTTCTCTCTAAGGTTTTACATTTCCAACTCAATATCACACACCAGATTTGCCCTAATTAAAAATGCATCAACAAATATATCAATGTATCATTTACTGTCACTCCCTGATCTGTTTCACCTGTCCTTGTGATTGTCTCCACCCCCTCCAGGTGTCACTTTTTCCCCCTGGTGTATTTATCCCTGGGTTTCCTGTCTCTCTGTGCCAGTTCGTCTTGTATGTTCAAGTCACCCACACGCATGAGGTCACCTACACGCACTTTAAACATTTGGATAATATCGCATTTAAAGCATTTTGAAGATAAAGGCCACCTGCATTTGTTTATTAGGCTACTGTGCAGTCTGACAATTATTAGTTACATTGTTTTAGTTTGAACGTGTAGACCGGTACTAAGAACAGCGGGAACGTTTCTCTAGTCAGCGTTTCCCTCGTCAGTGGATAAAGCTGGAGAACTGCAAGGCAATCCCATTGTGCCCCACCCGGGAGCCATGACCAATATATATTGTCCTGCTAGAAACGTTGTTTGCAGAATTCACAGCCCGCTACGCTTGTGAAAAACAGGGTTACTAATATATCTGTGAGAATATCTAAAGGGATTTTATATAAGTTTAAATTAATTAATAATAATAATAGTTATGTTTTAAAAATACTCATATTTTMGAGATTATTTCGTGAAAAAGGCCATTCTTGAACATGGGGTGAGACATTGTTACTAATTTGTAAATAAAGCCAGTTTATTATTTATTTCTGTTTTTAGAGGGAGAGAAATCAAAAGCGATCATCACCTCACGGGTCTCCCGGGCACAGGTATTGAACCAGCATCTGTAGCAACACAGTTTGCACTGTGATGTAGTGTCTTAGACCGTTGTGACTGGTCGGGAGTAGGCTACAGTACTACAGTAAGAGAAAAATAATCCTAACATTTCCACACCCTAATTGTAGTCTAAGTTTCTCTTAGAATAAAAACCTTAGTGTAACAACATATTTAGTAAGTAATACTGACGAGTAGTAACAAAAAAATAAGTGTATTTTTAGAGACAGTTAGCACCTTGGGACCCAAAATCATAATCAGTTCTCTAACTCCCCCTTGCTCTAGTCTGGAGCAATGACCTATTGACGCATGGTACAGTACTAAACCACACATTACCTCTAAGTCCCGCAGCATAATTGCAAAACTTTTAGTTGAGCAACCACTGTATTCTGAACAGCCTTGTTTGAAGAGGTCTCCACCCTACCTGACACCCTAGACCCACTCCAATTTGCTTACCGCCGCAATAGGTCCACAGACGACGCAATCGCAACCACACTGCCCTAACCAATCTGGACAAGAGGAATACCTATGTGAGAATGCTGTTCATCGACTACAGCTCAGCATTTAACACCATAGTACCCTCCAAACTCGTCATCAAGCTCACATGTAAAAATGTCAAACAGATTGTTTGACATTTTTACAAATCTATAAAAAAAACTGCTATCACATTAACATACGTATTCAGACCCTATATTCAGTACTTTCTTGAAGCACCTTTGGCAGCGATTGCTGCCTCGAGTCTTCTTTGGTATGACGCTACAAGCTTGGAACATTTGAATTTGGGGAGTTTATCCCATTCTTTTCTGCAGATCCTCTCAAGCTCTGTCCGGTTGGATGGGGAGTGTCGATGCACAGCTATTTTCAGGTCTCTCCAGAGATGTTCGATTGGGTTCAAGTCCGGGCTCTGGCTGGGCCACTCAAGGACATTCAAAGATTTGTCCCAAAGCCAATACTGAGTTGTCTTGGCTGTGTGCTTAGGGTCGTTGTCCTGTTGCAGGGTGAACCTTCACCCCAGTCTGAGGACCTGAGCGCTCTGGAGCAGGTTTTCATCAAGGATCTGTACTTTACTCTGTTCGTCTTTACCTCGATCCTGACTAGTCTCCCAGTCCCTGCCACTGAAAAACATCCCCACAGCTTGATGCTGCCACCACCATGCTTCACCAAAGGGATGATGCCAGGTTTCATCAGGCCAGAGAGTCTTGTTTCTCATGGTCGGAGTCCTTTAGGTGCCAAAAGGCAAACTCCAAGACGGCTGTCAGCGCCTTTTACTGAGGAGTGACTTCCGTTTGGCCACTCTACCTTAAAGGCCTGATTGGCGGAGTGCTGCAGAAATGGTTGTCCTTCTGGAAGGTTCTCCCATCTCCACAGAGGAACTCGGGTTCTTGGTCACCTCCCTGACCAAGGCCCTTCTCCCCCGATTGCTCAGTTTGGCCAGGCGACCAGATCTAGGGAGAGTCTGGTGGTTCCAAACTTCTTCCATTTAAGAATGATGGAGGCCACTGTGTTCTTGGGGACTTTCAGTGCTGCAGATATTTTTGGTACCCTTCCCCAGATCTGTACCTCGACAGAATCTTTTCTAGGAGCTCTTCGACCTCATTGCTTGGTTTTTGCTCTGACAAGCACTGTCAACTGTGGGACCTTATATAGACAGGTGTGTGCCTTTCCAAATTATGTCCAATCAATTAAATTTACCTAAGGTGGACTCCAATGAACTTGTAGAAACATCTCAATAATGATCAATGTAAACAGAACAGACCTGAGCTCAATTTCGAGACTCATAGCAAAGGGTCTGAATACTTATGTAAATAGGGTGTTCTGTTTTTTATTTTGAATAAATGTGCCAACATTTCTCATTTCTGTTTTTTTGGGGTATTGTGTGTAGATTGATTAGGAAATATTTTTATTTAATCCATTGTAGAATAAGGCTGTAACATAAATTGTGCAAAAAGTCAAGGGGTCTGAATAGTTTCAGAATGCACCGTAAGTGTTCGTGATAGTCTCACCTTTCCTTTTCATATAAGTATGTAGCCCAAACTGTTCGGAAGCTGTACCGATCTGACAACAATATCCACATTATCCGGCTCTACCGACTTCAGATGAGTCCCAAAACCATCGTGAGAGTCTTATCTATCCATAGAGGGGTCATAATAGTTTGTAGGACGCTACAGACGATTTCATGAGAAGACCGATTTTCGGGATGTCTCATGGTCTGACAAACACCGCTCTGGCTCTGTCACCTTTCACTTCAAATGTGGAAGTGCAACATGGGCAGATGCGGTGGATTGACACCCATCCAATGCAAAAAACAGATATCTCTAGCTTAAACTGAGTCAATACATGTTAGAATCACCTTTTGCAGCAATTACAGCTGTGAGTCTTTCTGGGTAAGTCTAAGAGCTTTGCCCATTTGGATTGTACAATATTTGCACAATATTATTTTTCAAATTCTTTGTGCTCTGTCAAGTTAGTTGTTGATCATTGCTAGACAGCCATTTTCAAGTCTTGCCATAGGCTTTCATTTAAGTCAAAACTACAGGAACATTCAATGTCAGGAACATTCAATGTCGTCTTGTTAAGCAACTCCAGTGTCTATTTGGCCTTGTGTTTTAGGCTATTGTTCTGCTGAAAGGTGAATTTGTCTCCCATTGTCTGTTGGAAAGCAAACTGATCCAGGTTTTTCTCTATGAGTTTGCCTGTGCTTAGCTCTATTGTATTTATATTTATCCTAAAAAAACTCCATAGTCCTTTCCGATGACAAGCATACCCATAACATGATGGAACCCCCACCATGCTTGAAATTGTGAAGAGTGCTACTCAGTGATGTGTTGTGTTGGATTCTCTCCAAACGTAGCGGTTTGTATTCAGGGCAAAGTTATTGTTTTGCCACATTTTATGCAGTTTTACTTTAGTGCCTCATTGCAAACAAGCATATTTTGGAATATTTTTTATAGCTTCCTTCTTTTTACTCTGTCATTTGGGTCAGTATTGTGGAGTAACTACAATGTTGTTGATCCATCCTTAGTTTTCTCCTATTACAGCCATTAAAAACTGTTACTGATTTAATGTCACCATTGGCCTTAAAGGGATATTCAATGTCTGCTTTTTTAAAATCAATCTACTAACAGGGGAGGAGCCCTTCTTTGCGAGGCATTGGAAAACCTCCCTGGTCTTTGTGGTTTTATCTGTATTTGTAATTCCCTGCTTGACTGAGAGACCTTATCTCTGTACCCAACACATACAATTATATATAAGGTAGTGATTCAAAAATCATGTTAAACACTATTATTGTAAACAGAGTGAGTCCATGCAACTTATGTGACTTGTTAAGCACATTTTTACTCCTGAACTTATTTAGGCTTGTCATAACAAAGGTGTAACAAAGGACTCAAGATATTTCAGCTTTCGTTTTTAATTCTTTTTAGTAAAAATGTATTAACACATAATTTCACTTTGACATTATGGGGTATCGTGTGTAGACCAGTGACACAACATCTCAATTGAATCAATTTTAAAGTAAGACTGTAACACACGTGTTTTMGGACAAAGTCAAGGGTTGTGAATTCTTTCTGAAGGCACTGTAAGTGTCCTCTGTAGTTGACATCAACCTAGCTTCCTAACCTGCTGATATTAAACTCTGTTGACCACAATATCCAATATACCACTAACCTTTTATTTGTAAGGTCTCAATAATTGTAATACAGTAATATTGTATGGTTTTCTTAAACAGTACAAATTATTTCACTAAAGGCTGGTTTAAGGTTGGTCTAACTAGATGTCTGCAGTGACATCATGAACATTCTATTGTTGTCTGACATCAAACTTGTCCCTGTCGTTATGAAAAAGTATAAACATAAAAACGACAGTCTGCATGAAATTAGCAGCCTGGTGGTCCAAATAGCCTACTTGCTCTATTTTAACACCAATAAACTCATCTGTTTAAACATTTATTTAGGATAATCCTATGTCAATCTAGCAACAGGCGACTAAAAGTAAGTTTGCATCGYCAATCTATAGACAGTCGGCATGAGTATAAATGAAATGTTGTTTTGGCCAATGAGACAGTYACACAGTAACACAGACATGTCGGTAGACGGACTATAAACCAGCCCTAAGGATTCTGCTTGACACTCACTTCAATCAATATATTCCCATAAATATCTGTTTGTCACTATCACTGACATTATTATGTCAGATCCAGGAATAAAATCCATGAGAGTATTAAGTTGATGGTGGAGCTCTAACATCTTCAACTCTTACTGTCGTAAACAAAGATGAGTCACCATCAACTCTCCCAGTAAGGCACCAATTCAATCAACTGCAGATAAAGCAAACCACACAGCAGGTTTGAAGGTTATTTCACAGGTTTGATGACAATGGCCTACTATGTCTATACCTTTCTACCGTTTCAAGGGATGAGGGCTGCATAGTGACGTTGATAAGTGCCAAAGCAACAAAGCTACAGGTTCCACAGCTGCTTGGCTCTAATGAGTTAACTGGCATGGATCCCCCTCTGTTGAAAGGCCTTATGTAAGCACAAAGTACAGGACGAGACACCAACATTAGTAAACTCTGCCCAAGGCCTGTGATGGTCACACTATCTCATTATACTGCGAGGAACTGACGCCACATGAAAACAGAGACCCTTTCTTTTCTGTTGGAGGAATACAGTGATATGTAACTTTTACTCGAGAGTTAACTGATGCCTGCAAAAGCCTTCCCTTCCGAACAGGCCTTTTAGCTCTGCTAGAGATGGCAGATGACTGTGCCATCTGAGGGAGGAAACCAAAGCCTGTCTAATCTGCTCTAAAGAGACCACGATGACTATGATCGGAAATATGTTGGGAWAGAAGGAAAAAGGAGGCCATACGCCATTATTTAAAGAGCATGATGCTCAATTTATGATTCTCGAGGAACTTGCAAATTCAACTTCAAATTACAGAGAGAGGGCTCTTCTCATCTACACAGCTCTTTTCATGCCCTAGCAGGCTGCAGCCCTCAATCCCTCCATCCCTTAATTTCCCCTCCTCTTCTCCATGTCAAGAGCAGAGCAGCTGCCTCGTGGTCCTTAGTTCTCTCTAGTTCAAAAAGCCCTCGGACCCTCGAGACACTACGCAAAAGAAACGCTCCGAGCTAAAACGCCTCCAACTTTTTTTTAAAGCTGGTGGAACTACTCCTCCTTTTCCAGATGGAATGCCACTGAATTTAAACAAACATGATGCAGTTGTTTTTAAAAACAGGAACACTGCAGTTGATATATAAGGGGGGAAAAAAGCATGTGTAAAATGAAGCAACAATGGGAGACAATGGCTTTTGCCGAAAATAAATGTTTTCATGTTCTCATACCGTACATCACTCCATTACAGTTCCTTGTGACTGTGTCTCTGTGATTGTGTTAGAGACCACTAGGGTATCAGTTGGACTTCTTCTTCCTGTCCAGTCTATTGCTTACAAAGTGTACTAACTCTGGGGTCACTCACAAATCCGCTCCAAAAACTTAATCTTAACTACTGTGCAGTGGACCATCTTCACACAAACCTCTCTTGGAGCAAGGAGCACTCATTGAGCACCAAAATGAAATCTCTTTACTGGTGATAAGCCCTGGCAGTAGAGTCAGTAGTGTGCACATAACTGTGTCCAAACCTATTACCACACACCAACAGCACTCTCTACCCACCAGCAATTGGTGTTTCTCTTTACTGAATGCTTCCTGTTACTGATGGAACCAAGTTCCCCAGGTCTAATTCATTTTGGTGAGGGAGGGGAGGAGGGGGAGAYAGGATGCGAGAGAGGACTTACAGTGCCTGAAAGTAAGCCGAGGAAAAACAGATTTAGATTTTTTCTACGTTAACAAATGTGTGGCTCTTGAAAAGACAGAACAAATAATACACCAAATATTGTGGTTAAACTCAGATTTACTAATTGATAAAAAAAAAAAAAWTCTAACATTTTTCAAAAAGGCGTAAACTTTGTAAATTATATCATAAATAGGACTGGTGGAGTTAAGTCACACGTGAGTTAACACAGACATATGGACATTTCTGCTCTACCCAAAATTGCAACCAACTAATTGCAGCATTACCATAAAAATGGAAGAGGCAAGTGGAAAGGCCAAAAAGTAAGGAACTTGTCTGTTGGCCCTGCATTAAAGACCAAAATTGGTTAAAGAAAATTGTGATAAATAAATATATATACCAGTTTCATTTAAGGACCAAAAAATTGACAGCTGTGCCATATATATAAATTGCAAAATAGTTGGGAAGAGATTTTCAATGTACCGATTCCATGGCACATGGTTTATGAATTGTCATGCAACACAACAGCAGATTCAAAACTTAGACATTTTCAATGTAAGTTATTATACAAAGTTCTTGCAACCAATAGGATACAATCTTCCCAGCTCTGCAGATTTTGCTGCGAGGAGGCAGAGTCATTAGATCATTTATTTTGGTCATGTCCATTTGTAGCTCGTTTTTGGTCACAGGTCCAGGAATGACTGAAGAATTGCAACATTTGCCTAGAGCTAATACTGCAGATAGCAATACTGGGTGATTTGAAGTCATAGTCAATCGATCAATAATATAATAATTATTTTAGCAAAAATGCTTATCTTTCATTTACAATCTGTAGAAACTATGAGAATAGAAAAGTTCAGTACTTTTGTGAAGCCTCACAGCACAGTTYAAAAATATATGGCAAATAGAAATCCAGTACGGATGGCGTTAAGAGATAGATGGGATGGGTTGAATGAAGCTGAAGGGTGGGACTAATAACAACAAGATAACAAATGTAAAACATACAGGGTCTGTAAAATGTATACAGGTTCAGAACTTTTGTGAAATAGCACAGTTACAAATATATGGCAAATAGAAATCAAACTGGATGGACATCAGAAATAGAGGAAGGCCAGGACAAAAAACAAACAAAATATACGTAACTATTGTAAAATACATTATGTCTGTAAAATGAGTATAGTATGTATAAGCTGGAAGTAGAAGCCTAAGTGTTAGTGTTTATTAGTTTACTCTAATTGGGTGAGGGGTGGTAGGGTTTGCGAGGAATAATAAAGGAACAATTTTTTTATTTTTAAGTGTGTAGGTGTATGTACACTACCGTTCAAAAGTTTGGGGTCAKTTAGAAATGTCCTTTTTTTGTCCATTAAAATAACATCAAATTGATCAGAAATACAGTGTAGACATTGTTAATGTTGTAAATTACTATTGTAGCTGGAAACGGCAGATTTTTAATGGAATATCTACATAAGCGTACAGAGGCCCATTATCAGCAACCATCACTCCTGTGTTCCTGGCACGTTGTGTTAGCTAATCAAAGTTTATAATTTGAGAAGGCTAATTGATCATTAGAAAACCCTTTTGGAATTATGTTAGCACAGCTGAAAACTGTTGTCCTGTTTAATTTTGTCAATAGGGGGAGCTGTTAGCACTTTTTTTTTGTTGACATTGCCAAATTAAACTGCCTAGTAACTCAATTCTTGCTCGTACAATATGCATATTATTGTATTTATTGAATAGAAAACACTCTCTAGTTTTCTATAAACCGTTGGAATTATGTCTCTGAGTGGAACAGAACTCTATCTACAGAGCACTTTTCCTGACAGGGAGTGAGATTTCAGAAATCTTGGCCTCTGGTCCCAGTCAGTTTTAATGTCCCTTGAATGCTATGAGGATACAACACTGCCTACACGCTTCCTCTAGATGTCAGTAAGTGGTGACAATTTGAATGGAAGTCGATTGCGCAATCAGGGCCTGTACATAAAAACCCAAAAGACCGGAAGTAGCTTTCCTTGGACCCGCGCGTCGACGCACGATGGACGTTGGACCCGACCTCTTTCCCAAGCCTTGGTTTAGCCAGTAATATATCGCCGGTCATGTTTTTACTTGTTATAGGTGTTAAAACATCATAGGTAGGTAATTTAAACCGTTTATAGCAATTTATATCCGTTTAGTGCGATTTTGAGGCATTTATTTGTGACGCCCTTCCATGAGCTGGGCACGTTTCCTGTACTACCGAACGTTATTGGCCATTTCGACGGGACAAGAAGGACATCTTTCGACCAAAAGACGATTAGACGGAGAAAGGATACATTGCCCCAAGATTCTGATGGAAGAACAGCTCATAGTAAGAACTATTTATGATGATAAATCCCTGTTCTGCTGAAAAATTTTAACGCATATATCGCCATTTTGTTTGTGTAAGCTCGCTTTGGCGGACCCGGTATTGCACAGTAAGGATAATTTTAGAAATGTAAGTCAGCGATTGCATTAAGTACTAATTTGTCTTTCGATTCCTGTCAACCCCTGTATTTTTTAGTCAAGTTTTTGATTAGTTATCGATTAGACTAGATCACTCTCAAAGATGGCGCCCGACATTTTCAGGCCAGTTTTGCTACTATTCTCATTGTATAACCACGGTTTTTTGTGGCTTAATATATGCACATTTTCGAACAAACTCTATATGTATGTTGTAATATGATGTTACAGGAGTGTCATCGGAAGAATTCTGAGAAGGTTAGTTGAAAAATTAATATATTTTGGTGATCATAACGTTATCGCTCCCGTTGCCTTGAATTCATGCTGGGGTAACGTTTGCACATGTGGTATGCTAATATAACGATTTATTGTGTTTTGCTGTAAAACGCTTAGAAAATCTGAAATATTGTCTGAATTTCCAAGATCTGTGTCTTTCCATTGCTATGCTTTGTCTATTTTTTATGAAATGTTTTATGATGAGTAAATTGGTAATACACGTTGCTCTCTGTATTTATTTAGTCGAGTTGTGATGGTGGGGTGCAATTGTAAAACTATGATTTCTACCTGAAATATGCAAATTTTTCTAACAAAAACCTATCTATACAATAAATTATGTTATCAGACTGTCATCTGATGAGGTTTTTTCTTGGTTAGTGGCTATCAATATCTTTATTTGGCCGAATTGGTGATAGCTATTGGTGGAGAGAAAAAATGGTGGACAAAAGAAAATGGTGTCTTTTGCTAACGTGGTTAAGCTAATAGATTTACATATTGTGTCTCCCTGTAAAACATTTTAAAAAATCAGAAATGATTGCTGGATTCACAAGAAATGGATCTTTCATCTGGTATCTTGGACTTGTGATTGAATGATATTTAGATGCTACTATTTACTTGTGACGCTATGCTAGCTATGCTATTCAGTTTTTACTGGTGGGGGGGTGGGGTGCTTCCCGAGATCCGGGTTTCTGAGGCGTAGAAGTTAAAGAAGCAAAAAAACTGCCTTCTTTAGACTAGTTGAGCATCTGAAACATCAGCATTTGTGGGTTCGATTACAGGGTCAAAATGGCCAGATACAAAGCACTTTCTTCTGAAACTCATCAGTCTATTCTTGTTCTGAGAAACGAAGGCTATTCCATGTGAGAAATTGCCAAGAAACTGAAGATCTCGTACAACGCTGTGTACTACTCCCGTCACAGAACAGCGCTAACTGTCTTTAACCAGAATAGAAAGAGGAGTGGGAGGCCCCGGTGCACAACTGAGCAAGAGGACAAGTACATTAGAGTGTCTAGTTTGAGAAACAGACATCTCACAAGTCCTCAACTGGCAGCTTCATTAAATAGTACCGCAAAACATCAGTCTCAACATCAACAGTGAAGAGGCGACTCCGTGACGCTGGCCTTCTAGGCATTGTTCCTCTTTCCAGTGTCTGTGTTCTTTTGCCCATCTTAATCTTTTATTTTTCTTGGCCAGTCTGAGATATGGCTTTTTCTTTGCAACTCTGCCTAGAAGGCCAGCATCCCGGAGTCGGCTCTTCACTGCTGACGTTGAGACTGGTGTTAATATGTAGTATATATATATATATATATATATAGAGAGAGAGAGAGACATTTAGGGCTCTACTTTCAGCTGGCGCTAAGAATGCGCAATTTCGTAATGTAAAAACTGGTGCACTGACATTTTCCAGCGCTAACGCCAGGTTCAGCAATTTACTTCTCTAACATCAGCTCACTTGCGCTGAGTTGAGAGGTGTGGCAATTTTTGAGTTGTGTCCTTGAGGAAGTTTTAAGACACACAAAAAGCAGGTCTTAATGGTTACGCAGTTGATAATGGCATGGATTTTGAGAGTGGGAGCTCAGCCTTTCCAGCCATGACAGAAAGTGCCTTTTGTGCTGGTGAATCTTGTATTAAGAAACATCAAAATATTTKCGGTTTCCCCCCCATTTTGTTTAATTTGATWAAAAAATTKTATCATAAGTGTTCAGGTTTTRCCCCACATTTTTCATTATTACAATTATCAAATACCTGCATACTTAATTTTGCTTGTTCAAGTAGGCTATCTATCCACATTTTCAAAGAGCACCCCTCTTACAATTACCAAAGACAKGCTCCTCCAAACTATTCAGTCCTACAACCCTCATTAGCAGGTTAACAAACGGGTTGCCTTGTCCTGAAATCAAATGACCTTGTGGAATGTTGGTGGAATGTTATTCATATTTTTCATAATTTCATAATTATAAACATTACTTCTAAAAACTTGCAGAAATTCCAGTAATTCTATGTCAAACTGTTTTGTTATATTTCAGTCTCCTGTGATGTATATAAAGTTTAATATTGGGATGCAAACTCAAAATGTAACATATTTCAACTCTATAGCTGTCATGTAAGCCCATAACCATATGTGTGAGGTGTATACTTCTGTTACAAAGTAGATTTGTTTAAGACTACCAAGAAACACTCTGTGGACCCTGATTTAGCCCACTGCAGTAAAATTTTACATTTGCTCCAAACAGTAAAATGATGTGATCAACAGAAAATACTATGCATGCATAGAAGGAACATACATGTTTTATTATAGAGCTTAATTGTTACATGCAAAGTGTGGACAACTAAAGAAAGTTGATATGAAAACCAATAGAACAGGAGAGAGATGATGGTMTCAATGTCATATGAGGAATTCTTTATAAAATAGATGCATTCACATTTCTATGGTCGGATTGTGGCTATAGGCTACTTTGAAGCAAGGTAAGACATGCCTCATAATATGAAGTAAAACATCCAGGTTTCAAACTATTAAGTACAGTGCCTTCAGAAAGTATTCACAACCCTCAACTTTTTCCACATTTTGTTGTGTTACAGACTGAATTTAAAATGGATTACATTTAGATGTATTTGTCACTGGCTTACACACAATACCCCATAATGCCAAAGTATTATTGCTATATCCTGATATTGTATTCCAYTTACTAATAATTCCCCTTTATTCTGTACTTTCAGAAACCACACACACAAACAGTATTTGCCAATATCATAATTGGAATTGGAGCAAGACATCTTTTGAGCTGATGATTGAGGCCAGCTTTTTTTATGCTAGCGTACACTCCTTAACTGTTTTACTGGATGAAAACACAGCAAGAAAACACATAGGCCAATATGTAATAGTTGTCTATTTTATTGCAGTATTGGTGGTGGTTGGTTGAACAACAACAAACAACTTGTTTTACTAGAGGGGGAAAAAAACMTCATATGCATAACCCATATTTCATATTCATGCAATGACTGAACAACAACTGCATTACCACCCCCCACCTCTAAAGGCATAGTTTCATGGCAGGTCACCTGTCAAGTCACCTGTCAGGTCAGTCAGTCAGTAATTGCTGCAGATGTGCTCAATAGTGCTTGAGCATATGATACTCCCCAAAGCATGGTGAAATACATAGGGGTGTATCACAAGCTAAACACATGCATTTTGTCAACTTCCTCTGCTTCCTTCTCCTGGCGCCAGACAGGCAGACTTGCAGTGCCTCCGTGTGCGACTACCTTGAGCAGCAGTTTGAGGCACTTTGCAGGGAAAATGCCGTGCAGTGAGGCGTAGGGGATTGTCTGAAGCAGGACAACCCCAAGTGGATGGGCGCCMAGGGGTGTGGTGCTCCTCCAYCAGCTCTCTCATGAGYTWTTCTCTGTACTTTTGGTAGGTAATTACTTTACCTATGAGGGAGTGGGGAGGATGAGGGAAGGGAGAGGATGATGAGGCAGTGGGTAGGTGGGTTAGATATTGTCACTATAATTGCATAATGTAGCTGTATYTGATTTGTACATCCAATTACAAAAAAATACCTTGTTCAGTAATCATCTCACAGGTTAGTTGGCGGTGAACTATGTGGCCATTGAGSGCAGCAGTGTCGATCAGATGGAAAAATGTCTTATTATACCACTTGGTCGTTTTCCYAGTGCATTCCACAAAGCTGTTTATCATTTCCGCTTTATCCACTGCCCCGATTTTGAGGTTATAATCAAGCACACAGTCTGGTTTGATCTTTCTCTCTCCTGTCAGGTGGTCCACCTTCCATGTGGCCGACATGGTTGCTGTATGGTCAGTGGAGAGGACATGGACGTCTCCTTTGTCATGTCACTTTACTGCCAGCTGTTGACCATTCTCTTTGAACTCCACCTCCCCGCTCTGCATCTTCCTGCATCCGAATGCCGGCATCCCCTTCTTGTTTGACCTGACTGTGCCACAGGCCTCTGTGCTGTTGGAGAGCAGATGCTGGAAGAGTGTGGGACTGCTGTACCAATTGTCCACATACAAAGTGTGTCCCTTGCCGAGATGAGGAGCCAGCATGGTCATCACCGCGGACCCGGACACCCCAAGCCCCTCATAATGTTGGATATCAGTAGTGGACCCTATGTAAACTACAATGTCCTGGACAAATCCTGTCTTCGCGTCGCATATGACAAAGAGCTTGATAACAAACCTGTGCCTTTTGGAGGGAATATATTGATGGAACACCAGCCTACCTTTCCATAACATCAGGGACTCATCAATGCATAGGTCCTTGTATGGCACAAAGACCCAACCAAATGGTGATGTCAGGCTTGTAAGAACATTTCTCAATTTGTTTAATGGGTCARTTAGGTTGGCAGTAGCATTGTTGACGAAATGCAGGCATCGCAGCAGAACTAGGAAGCGGTCTTGGGAAAAGAGGGTGGCAAAGAGTTCCAATCATAGGATCTGAGCTCCAGTATTCCCTTAGGGAGATTTTCTTTACTATTCCTATGAGATGGACTGTCACCTGGAAGGTATACTTTTCACTAATTGTGGTTGTCACCCATTTAGCAAGTTTCCCCCTCACTCCTGGCTCTCTCTTCTACTCTAGCTCCAAGGCATAGCGATTGGTCTCCTCTACTATGTCTCCCACCAGCTCCTGTGTCAGAYACAAATTGAAGCACTCTYCCTCAGATGGAAATGGCAAGGGYCTTTGCACTCCAGACTAGGACTCATCAAAGCAAACAGCAGGGCCAGGAGGGGTGAAACGGCTGGCGGCCTTCCAGCTACCACAGAACTCCTGTACTTCATCCACTGTCAGTTTGCCTCCATCACCACCAGCATCTTCAAAGGGACATGGGACATCAGTGGATAAGGGMTCCTCAGATTCAGGGTTCTCAATGGCTACAAGGTTGGGGGGCAGCTCCTCACTGTCACTGTCWGAATCTGATTCCTGACTTTGATACTCAGAGTCATTGTCACAATCTAAAAAAATCTCCAGAGTTTCCGCATTTGTGAGTTGTCTCCTTTTGAAAGACATTGCTAATGCCACATCTTAGTTCACTAGCTACATGCATAAACAACATCACTGAAGTGGGAGTGAGAGGT
>NC_036853.1:37293469-37298613 GCF_002910315.2 Salvelinus sp. IW2-2015 | reverse complement strand
TATTCATTGACTGGCTCCTTACCTGTATAAAAAGACACCTGGGACCAGAAATCTTTCTGATTGAGAGGGAGTCAAATACTTATTTCCCTCATTAAAATGCATTTTTGACATGTTGTTTTTGTAATGTTGTGTGTTATTCTGTTCTCTCACTGTCAAATAAACCTACCATTAAAATTATAGACTGATCATTTCTTTGTCAGTGGGCAAACGTACAAAATCAGCAGGGGATCAAATACTTTTTCCCTCACTGTATATATACACACCTTATATCCTCTACTGTCAAAAGTTTGGGTCACTTAGTAATGTACTTGTTTTTGAAAGAAAAGCAAATTGTTTGTCCATTAAAATAACATCAAATTTATCAGAATACAGTGTAGACATTTTTAATGTTGCAAATGACTATTGTTGTTTGGAAACGGCAGATTTTTTTATGGAATATCTACATAGGCGTACAGAGGCCCATTATCAGCAAACATCACTCCTGTGTTCAATGGCATGTTGTGTAACTAATCCAAGTTTATAATTTAAAGGCTAATTGATCACCAGAAAACCCTTTTGCAATTATGTTAGCACAGCTAAAAACTGGTGTCCTGATTAAAGAAGCAATACAACTGGCCTTTAGACTACACTGCGTGCACAATTATTAGGCAAATTGTATTCCTCTGGATTAATTTTATTGTTGAAAAACACAATGCTCTCAGTCAAGCATCGAATAGTCCCCGCGATATGCAACTGTTCAGGGAAGTCAGGAACCAATACACGCAGTCAGTCAGGAAAGCAAAGGCTAGCTTTTTCAAGCAGAATTTGCATCCTTGTAGCTCTAACTCCAAAAAGTTCTGGGACACTGTAAAGTCCATGGAGAACAAGAGCACCTCCTCCCAGCTGCCCACTGCACTGAGGCTAGGTAACACGTCACCACCAATAAATCCATGATAATCGAAAACTTCAACAAGCATTTTTCAACGGCTGCCATGCCTTCTACACTGGCTACTCCAACAGCTCCCCCCCCCGCAGCTACTCACCCAAGCGTCCCCAGCTCTTCCTTTACCCAAATCCAGATAGCAATGTCTGAAAGAGCTGCAAAACCTGGACCCATACAAATCACTGGGCTTGACAATCTAGACCCTCTATTTCTGAAACTATCTGCCGCCATTGTCGCAACCCCTATTACCAGCCTGTTCAACCTCTCTTTCATATCGTCTGAGATCAAGGATTGGAAAGCTGCCGCGGTCATCCCCCTCTTCAAAGGGGGAAGACTCTGGACCCAAACTGTTACAGACCTATATCCATCCTGCCTATCTAAGGTCTTCGAAGCCAAGTTAATAAACAGATCATGACCATCTCGAATCCCACCGTACCTTCTCCGCTGTGCAATCCCGGTTTCCGAGCCGGTCACGGGTGCACCTCAGCCACGCTCAAGGTACTAAATGATATCATAACCGCCATCGTAAAAGACAGTACTGTGCAGCCGTCTTCATCGACCAGCGCAAGGCTTTCGACTCTGTCAATCACCATTATACTTATCGGCAGACTCAGTGCCTCGGTTTTTCTGATGACTTGCCTTGCCTGGTTCACCAAACTACTTTGCAGACAGAGTTCAGTGGTGTCAAATCGGGAGGGCATGGTCCGGTCCTCTGGCAGTCTCTAATGGGCGTGCCGCAGGGTTTAAATTCTCAGGCCGACTATTTTCTCTGTATATATATATCAATGATGTTGCTCTTACTGCGGGGATTCCCTGATCCACCTCTACGCAGACGACACCGATTCTGTATACTTCTGGCCCTTCCTTGGGACCACTTGTGCCATCTAATCTCCAAACGAGCTTCAATGCCATACAACACTCTTCCGTGGCCTCCAACTGCTCTTTAAACGCTAGTAAAACCAAATGCATGCTTTTCAACCGTTCGCTGCCTGCACCCGCCCACCCGACTAGCATCACCACCCTAACGGTTTCCGACCTATAATATGTGGACATCTAATTACCTAGGTTGTCTGGCTAGACTGTAAACTCTCCTTCCAGACTCATATTAAATCTTCCAATCCAAAATCAAATCAAGAATCGGCTATCATTTCGCAAACAAAGCCTCCTTCACTCACGCCCGCCAAACTTACCTAGTAAACAGACTATTCCTACCGATCCTCGACTTCGGCGATGTCATCTACAAAATAGCTTCCAATAACTCTACCAGACAAACTAAGATGCAGTTTATCATAGTGCCATCCCTTTTGTTACTAAAACACCTTATACACCACCACTGCGACCTGTATGCTCTAGTTGGCTGGCCCTCGCTACATATTCGTCGCCAGACCCACTGGCTCCAGGTCATCTATAAGTCCCATGCTAGGTAAAGCTCCGCCTTATCTCAGTTCACTGGTCACGATACAACACCCACCCGTAGCACGCGCTCCAGCAGGTATATCTCACTGATCATCCAAAGCCAACACCTCATTTGGCCGCCTTTTCCTTCAGTTCTCTGCTGCCTGTGACTGGAACGAATTGCAAAAATCGCTAAAGTTTGGAATACATTTTATTTCCCTCACCAACTTTAAACATCTGCTATCTGAGCAGCTAACCGATCGCGGCAGGCTGTACATAGTCCATTCTGTAAACAGCCCACCAATTTACCTACCTCATCCCCTTACTGTTTTTATTTATTTACTTGTTCTGCTCTTTTGCACACCAGATATCTCTACTTGCACATGATCATCTGATGATTTATCACTCCAGTGTTATCTGCTAAATTGTAATTATTCGCTCCTATGGCCTATTTATTGCCTACCTCCTCATGCCTTTTGCACACAATGTGTATATAGACTCATTTTTTTCCCTTACTGTGTTATTGACTTGTTATTTTGTTTACTCCATGTGTAACTCTGTGTTGTTGCTGTTCACACTGCTATGCTTTATCTTGGCCAGGTCGCAGTTGTAAATGAAAACTTGTTCTCCAACTAGCCTACCTGGTTAAATAAAGGTGAAATAATTAAAAATTAAATAAATAAAAAAATCCAAAATGTTATTGACCTCAAACCTGATGTTTAAGAAAGAAAAGTGTAGTTTTGTCTTTCTCAGGGGGATATATTTTCATTTTATTTATTTTTATTTTACTTAATCTTATTTAACCAGGAAGGGCTCATATAGAATTATTAAATCTCTTTTTCAAGAGCGCCACTGGCCAGATACGGCAGCACCCAAGTCATTACACAATTACAGACAAAACACACATTTGAAAAACTACAAGTAAATCTAGTAAAACCATAGAATTCACAATATAGCAAAATCATAAAACAGCAATTAAAAACATTGACAGGTCAGGGAATCAGTCTCAAAATCCTTTATCGGTGATTTAAAAACACCAAATCGCGGAGAACTTCTTCCAGTTAAAAATGTTTTTATGTTAGACATTCCAAGCTGATTTGGCGCAGAGTACATAAAAGCCCTTTTACCAAATTCATTTCGGATATTGAAGAGTTAGCCACGATAAAGTCCTGCGAACAAAAGAGAGTACCCACCACATTCCTGAACAATAAAATTTCCAAATAAAATGGTAGAAAACCCAAAATGGCTTTGTAATACTAGTATACCAGTGACTGAGCCTACGAGTGACTAGAGAAGTCAGCCAACCCTGGTATATAAAGTGCAGTGGCCCGTAAGGGTTTGCAGTTTAAAATTACATCTCCAATCTGCCATGGTATAAGGATGTCAATTAGATCTCAAACACTGAGCGGAAGCATTCATATTTAAAATATCCCCATAGTCTTAGTAAGGGGCATAAATGTACCTGATTCTAAGCCTCCCTTCTGGATTTCAAAGAAAAACCAGCCTAAATTTTCTAAGAAATAATCTTCAGTTAAAATTTTTTGTAAGTGTTTGAATATGCCAATTTAAAAGGAGGCCGTCATCAATTAAAATCCAAGATTATTATATTTGAGAGTACATCTCAGGTCAGAAAAACCACCATTATTGTGAATTTCGTTTGTCAGTATTAAGGATAACCTTAAATATGACACGAGGTAGTGTTACAGGAATAAAGATTGTCACTTTCGACCTTAGTTCTTTTGTTATTTCTTTGTTTTAGTATGGTCAGGGCGTGAGTCTTGGGTGGGGTTATCTATGTTTGTGTTTCTATGTTGGTTTTTCGTTGGCCTTGTATTGATTCTCAATCAGAGGCAGGTGTCCGTTAGTTGTTCTCTGATTGAGAATCATACTTAGGTTAGCCTTTCTCGGGCAGAACTGAAAAAACATGTGCGAGCAAGGAGGCCTACAAACCTGACTCAGTTACACCAGGCCAAAATGAACCCATCTTATTGTGGGAAGCTTGTGGAAGGCTACCCAAAACGTTTGACCCAAGTTAAACAATATAAAGGCAATGCTACRAAATACTAATTGAGTGTATGTAAACTTCTGACCCACTGGGAATGTGATGAAAGAAATAAAATCATTATTTTTACTATTATTCTGACATTTCACATTCTTAAAATAAAGTGGTGAGGAATTGTCAGGAATTGTGAAAAACTGAGTTTAAATGTATTTGGCTAAGGTGTATGTAAACTTCCAACTTCAACTGTAAATAGTGAATAAGAGGGGACCAAGTACAGAGCCCTTGTCACACCATTACKGACAGACAATTTAACAGACATGAGCCCATCAAAGAGTGCACCGAGTTCTATCAGACAGATAGTTAGCAAACCATGCAACTGCATGCTCCGAAAGARCCACAATCGACAATCTCTTCCTCAGTATAGCATGATCAACTGTTTCAAAAGCCTTAGAGAGATCAATAAAGAGTGAGACACWGTYSTGTTTTTTGTCAAGTGCTTCAGTATTATCATTTAAAACCTTCATGGCTGCTGTAATTGTGCTATGCTTCTTCCTGAAGCCTTATTGGTACATTGATAAAATAGAGTTAGTATATAAAAAATAATTGTTGCTGTTCACTCAAAGGTTTAAAGTATTTTCACCAGGGGTGACAGCTTTGAGATTGGCCTATAKTTATTTAAAAGAGTTGGACAAATGCTGATTTCCAGATCTTTGGAATTTCATTACATTCCAGGGTTAGAGTGAACAGATTTGTAAGTGGTTCAGCTATGAAATCAGCTGCCAGATTTAAAAAGCAGGGATCAAGAAGATCAGGACCTGCAGGCTT